>NC_088631.1:310501-644981 GCF_036013475.1 Columba livia | reverse complement strand
TGTCCCCTTTGGGGTCCCCTGGGGTGGTGTCCCCATTCTCTTGGGGTGTCCCTGTCCCCTTTGGGGTCCCCCTGTCCCTTTGGGGTCCCCTGGGGTGGTGTCCCCATTCTCTTGGGGTGTCCCTGTCCCCTTTGGGGTCCCCCCTGTCCCCTTTGGGGTCCCCTGGGGTGGTGTCTCCATCTTCCTGGGGTGTCCCTGTCCCTTTGGGGTCCCCTGGGGTGGTGTCCCCATCTCCTGGGGTGTCCCTGTCCCCTTTGGGGTCCCCTGGGTGGTGTCCCCATTCTCCTTGGGGTGTCCCCTGTCCCCTTTGGGGTCCCCTGGGGTGTCCCCATCACCCCGCAGTGTCATTGTCCTCTGGAGGGGGGGCGTCCCCATCCTTGGGATGTGTCCCCATCCCCTTGGGGTGCCCCATGTCCCCTGGGGGGTGTCCCGATCCTTGGGGGGGTGCCCCATCCCTGGGGTATGTCCCATGTCCCTGGGGGTGCCCCATGTCCCTGGCAGGGGGGTGTGCTTGTCCCTTGGTGGGGTGTCCCCCATCCCTGGGGATGCCCCCATGTCCCTGGGGGGGATGTCCCCATCCCCTTGGGGTACCCCGTGTCCCCCGGGTGCTATCCCTGTCCCTGGGGGGTGTCCCCATCCCTGGGTTATGTCCCCATGTCCCCGGGGGGGTGCCCCATGTCCCCAGGGGGGTGTCCCCATCCCTTGGGGTGCAGCCCCAACCCTTGGGGTGCCCCTTCCCTGGGGTATGTCCCATGTCCCCCAGGGGTTGTCCCATGTCCCTGGGGGGTGCCCCATGTCCCCAGGGGGTGCCCCATGTCCCCAGGGGTTGTCCCATGTCCCCGGGGGGTGTCCCCATCCCTGGTTATGTCCATGTCCCAGGGGTATGTCCCCTGTCCCCGGGGGGTGTCCCCATCCCTTGGGGTGCATCCCCAACCCTTGGGGTGCCCCTTCCCTGGGCTATGTCCCATGTCCCCGGGGGGGTGGCCCCATGTCCCCAGGGGTTGTCCCATGTCCCCAGGGGGTGTCCCCATCCCTTGGGGTGCCCCTTCCCTGGGCTACATCACATGTCCCTGGGGGTTGTCCTATGTCCCTGGGGGATGTCCCCTGTGCCCCGGGGTCGGTGCCCCATGTCCCCGGGGCGGGGGGGGGGGGGGGGGGGGCGTGTCCCCCTCCCCCTGACCCCCCCCACCCCCCCCCTTTGCCCCCCCATGGCGCAGGTGAAGCTGTCGTGCGGGACGGACACGGGCGGTGACGGCCACCACGGAGCCCAGCCGCTGCGAGTACCTGATGGAGCTGGTGACGCCGGCCGCGTGCCGCGCGCCCCCACCCCCCGCGCACGACGACCACGACGAGCTCTGACCCCGGGTACCCCCGGACAGCCCCCCCCCGGCACCACGGGACCCCCCCCCAACCTCCCATGGAACCCACCGTGCCTCAGTTTCCCCTATTGGGGGTCGAACCGTTCGCTCAAGGGGACCATCCCCATTGCTGTTGTCCCCGGGGGGGTCCCGCTTTTGGGGGGGGGGGGGGGGTGACAACACCAACCCTGCCTCAGTTTCCCCTGCTGGGACCTCAAGGGACCACAACCAGGACTCTGGGGGGGGGGCGTTTTTTAGGGGGGACACATTTGTGATGGGATGTTGTGACTGAGCCGGGGGTGGGGGGGGGGGACAGGGGTGGTGACAACCAGTGTGCCCCCCCAATGGGGTCCCTGTGTGGGGGGGCAAAGAAATGAACGCCAAGAAATAAAACCTAAGAGACCCCCAGAAATGAACCTGAAATGGACCAAAATGAGCCCAAACGAACCCAAACAAAACCCGAAATGGACCTGAAATCGACCTGAAATGAACCCAAAATGAACCTGAAATGAACCCAAAATGAACCTGAAATGAACGCCAAGAAATGAATCTGAAATAAACCCAAGAAATAAACCTCAAGAATGAGCCCAAAATGAACCCCAAGAAATAAAATGCACCCCAAGAAATGAACCCCAGAAATAATAAACCCAAGAAATGAACCCAAAATAAACCCCAAGGAATGAACCCCAGTATATAAAATACACCCCAAGAAATGAACCCAAGACATGACCCAAAATGAACCCCAAGAAACGAACCTGAAATGAAATAAACCCCCAAAATAACCCCAACAAATCCACCCCACGAAACGCCCCCCCCCCCCAAGAAATAAACCTCACGGACCAAAAATAACGTCGGCTTTAAGGATTTGGGGGGGGGGGAGGGGGGGGGGTCAGAGCTCGCTCCCGCAGCCCCCCCGTGTCCACATCCATGTCCCGGAGCCCCCCCCGTGTCCATGTCCGTGTCCCCAGCCCAGCCGTGTCCGCGTCCGCGTCCCCGTCCGGCGCGCCCCGCGTGCGCGCGCGCGGTCCCAGTCGGTGGCGTGGCCTCGTCGTCCCACAGCACCGAGGTCTCGGTGTCGCTGACGTACCCGGCGTCCCCCGTGAAGTTGCGTGGGGGGAACACCAGCAGCGGCTCCACGGAGAACGCGGCCAGGTCGCGGCGCGGGAACTGCCGCCGGTACTCGGGGCTGAGGGGAAAGGAGGAGAAATGGGGCCTAAAAGTGGGGAAAAATGGGAGAATGGGGAGAGAACAGGGCGGGGGAACTGCCGCCAGTACTCAGGGCTGAGGGGGGAATGAGGAGAAATGGGGCTAAAAGTGGGGAAAATGAGGAGAAAGGGGGCTAAAGTGGGGAAAATGAGGAGAAATAGGGCTAAAAGTGGGAAAATGGGAGAAATGGGATAAAAGTGGGAAATGAGAAAATGGGGAGAGAATGGGGCGGGGAAATGCTGACGGTACTCCAGGCTGAGGAGAAAGGAGGAGAAATGGGGCTAAAAGTGGGGAAAATGAGGAGAAATGGGGCTAAAAGTGGGAAAAATGAGGAGAAATGGGGCTAAAAGTGGGGAAAATGGGGAGAAATGGGCTAAAAGTGGGGAAAATGGGGAGAGAGATGGGTGGGGATCTGCTGCTGGTACTCCAGGCTGAGGAGAATGAGGAGAAATGGGGCTAAAAGTGGGGAAAATGAGGGAAATGGGCTAAAAGTGGTGAAAATGAGGAGAAATGGGGCTAAAAGTGAGGAAAATGGGGAGAAATGGGCTAAAGTTGGGAAAATGAGGAGAAATAGGGCTAAAAGTGGGGAAAATGAGGAGAAATGGGGAGAGAATGGGGGCGGGGAAACTGCTGACGGTACTCCAGGCTGAGGAGAAAGGATGAGAAATGGAGCTAAAAGTGGGGAAAAATGAGGAGAAATGGGGCTAAAAGTGGGTAAAATGAGGAGATATGGGGCTAAAAGTGGGGAAAATGGGAGAAATGGGCTAAAAGTGGGGAAAATGGGGAGAGAATGGGGTGGGGGAACTGCTGCTGGTACTCCAGGCTGAGGGAGAATGAGGAGAAATGGGGCTAAAAGTGGGGAAAATGAGGGGAAATGGGGCTAAAAGTGGTGAAAATGAGGAGAAATGGGGCTAAAAGTGAGGAAAATGGGGAGAAATGGGGCTAAAAGTTGGGAAAATGAGGAGAAATAGGGCTAAAAGTGGGGAAAATGAGGAGAAATGGGGAGAGAATGGGGCGGGGGAACTGCTGACGGTACTCCAGGCTGAGGAGAAAGGAGGAGAAATGGAGCTAAAAGTGGGGAAAATGGAGAAATGGGGCTAAAAGTGGGGGAAAATGGTGAAAATGGGGAGAGAATGGGGCGGGGGAACTGCTGCCGGTACTCAGGGCTGAGGGGTAATGAGGAGAAATGGGCTAAAAGTGGGGAAAATGAGGGGAAATGGGCTAAAAGTGGGGAAAATGGGGCTAAAAGTGGTGAAAATGAGGAGAAATGGGGCTAAAAGTGGGGAAAATGAGGAGAAATGGGGCTAAAAGTGGGGAAAATGGGGAGAAATGGGGCTAAACGTGGGGAAAATGGGGAGAAATGGGGAGAGAACAGGGCGGGGGAACTGCCACCGGTACCTCGGGCTGGGAAATGGGGGGAAATGAGGAGAAATGGGGAGGAATGGGGGTAAAAATGGGGAGAAATGGGGGTAGAAATCAGGAAAAATATGGGGAGGAATGGGGGTAAAAATGAGGAGAAATGGGGACAGAAATGGTGAAAATGGGGAGAGAACGCAGCCAAGAGGATCAAGGGAAACGGCCCAAGAGGAGACACGGGACCAAAGGGACACGATCAAACGTCTCTGGAGGGAAACACGACCACAAGGCCAATAAAAACACCTCCAAAGTGCCATTGAACTGTCCCCAAGGGGACACGGCTCCAAGAGCATGAGGAAGATGTCCCAAGGGGACAAGAAATGCGCTGAGAGGGGCCACAGAACCAAAGGCACCCGCTAAAACTCCAGCGGGAACCGCAGCCACAAGGCCAACAAAAACACCCCCAAAAGTGACACCAAACCGCCCCCAAGCGTCCCCGTGTCCCCCCAAACTCACATGGGGTGCTTGTCGAACATGACGGGCAGGAACTCGTCGACCGGCAGCATCTTCCCCAGCGGCCGCGCCGCCAGCAGCTTGCGAGCACCGCGCAGCGACAGCGCGTAGCCCAGCGTCCAGTACGAGTAGCCGGCCTCCACCAGGTTCCGCACGCCCGGCACCGGCCGCTCGGGCCGCTCCGCCTGCAGCCGCTTCCTCCCGATGTAGCTGCGGGGGCGTCGTTAGCGCGGGTGAGTTAACGAGGGGGTTAATTAGGGGGGGGGGGGGGGCGGTGCTCACATGAGGTCCCAGGGCAGCGCGGCCGCCTCCAGCTCGCGCATCAGCGTGGTGAGGCGGCGCTTGAAGAAGATCTCGAAGCGCAGGTCGTCCTCGAACACCAGCGAGCGGGACAGGCCCCGCGTCGCGATCTGCGCCGGGAGCAATTAAGGGGAGTTAGTTCGTTAATGGGAAATTGGGGGGTTAATGCGTTAATGGGAAATGGGGGGGGTTAATGGGAAACAGGGGGTTACGGGGAAAAGGAAAGTTCCCACGCAGACAGGTGGGATTGGGGATGTGTCCTCGTCCTTGTCCCCGTCCTTCCCATTGAGATTAAGGTCTCGTCTCCCTCACTTACCCCAGGATTAGGGATTTGCCCCCCATACCCCCCCCTGGATTAGGGATTTACCCCCCATATTCTCCTGGATTAGGGGTTTGCCCCCCATACCCCCCTGGATTAGGGATTTACCCCCCATATTCTCCTGGATTAGGAGTTTGCCCCCCATATGCCCCAGGATTAGGGATTTGCCCCCCATATGCCCCAGGATTAGGTACTTGCCCCACATTATCACTAGGGTTAGGGATTTGCCCCCCATATGCCCCTGGATTAGGGATTTGCCCCCCATAACCCCCAGGGTTAGGGATTTGCCCCCCATATCCCCTGGATTAGGGATTTGCCCTACATTATCACCAGGATTAGGGATGTGCCCCCCATATTCCCCTGGATTAGGGATTTGCCCCACATTATCACCAGGATTAGGGATGTGCCCCCCATATCCCCTGGATTAGGGATTTGCCCCCCATAACCCCCAGGGTTAGGGGTTCCCCCCCCCCCCCCACCCCATCCCCCCAGGTTTGGGGGTCCCCCACAGTCCCATGGGGATTAAGTTCCTGTACCCCCATTCCCACAGGGATTTGGGTCCTGCCCCCCCATATCCCAGGTCTGGGGTCCCCCCCAGTCTCATGAGGATTTGGGTCCTGTACCCGCATTCCCATGAGGATTCAAGTCCTGCTGTCCACATCCCCCAAGAACTGGGGGTGTCCCCCCCATTCCCATGAGGATTAGGGTCCTGTCCCCCATCTTCCCCCATGTCTGGGGTTTCTCCCGCCCATTCCCATGGGGATTGGGGTCCTAACCCCCATGTCTGGGTTCCCCCCCCGCATTCCCATGGGGATTCAGGTCCTACCCCCGCCATACCCCCATGATTGGGGTCCCCCCCCCATTCCCATGGGGATTGGGGTCCTGCCCCCATACCCCCCCATGTCTGGGGTGTCCCCCCCATTCCCACAGGAACCAGGGTCCTGCCCCCCATCTCTGGGTCCCCCCGCCCCATTCCCATGGGGACCAGGGTCCTGCCCCCCATCTCTGGGTATCCCCCCCAATTCCCACAGGGACCAGGGTCCTGCCCCCCATCTCTGGGTCCCCCCGCCCCATTGCCATGGGGACCGGGGTCCTGCCCCCCATCTCTGGGTCCCCCCCCTAATTCCCACAGGGACGGGGGTCCCACCCCCCATTCCCATGGGGACCGGGGTCCTGCCCCCCATCTCTGGGTGTCCCCCCCAATTCCCACAGGGACCAGGGTCCTGCCCCCCATCTCTGGGTTCCCCCGCCCCATTCCCACGGGGACCAGGGTCCTGCCCCCCATCTCTGGGTCCCCCCGCCCCATTCCCACAGGAATCAGGGTCCTGCCCCCCATCTCTGGGTCCCCCCGCCCCATTCCCACAGGAATCAGGGTCCTGCCCCCCATCTCTGGGTCCCCCCACCCCATTCCCACGGGGACCGGGGTCTTGCCCCCCATCTCTGGGTGTCCCCCCCAATTCCCACAGGGACCAGGGTCCTGCCCCCCATCTCTGGGTCCCCCCGCCCCATTCCCATGGGGACCGGGGTCCTGTCCCCCATCTCTGGGTCCCCCCCCTAATTCCCACAGGGACCGGGGTCCCGCCCCCCATTCCCATGGGGACCGGGGTCCTGCCCCCCATCTCTGGGTGTCCCCCCCAATTCCCACAGGGACCAGGGTCCTGCCCCCCATCTCTGGGTGTCCCCCCCCATTCCCACGGGGACCGGGGTCCTGCCCCCCATCTCTGGGTGTCCCCCCCCAATTCCCACAGGGACCAGGGTCCTGCCCCCCATCTCTGGGTGTCCCCCCCCATTCCCACGGGGACCGGGGTCCTGCCCCCCATCTCTGGGTCCCCCCCCTAATTCCCACAGGGACCGGGGGTCCCGCCCCCCATTCCCATGGGGACCAGGGTCCTGCCCCCCATCTCTGGGTCCCGCCCCCCATTCCCACGGGGACCAGGGTCCTGCCCCCCAGGCGTGGGTCCCGTCACCTCCTGCCAGACGCGGTGGTGGCTGAGGAAGCAGCCGAGCTCCCCCCGCGTCAGGGGCCGCCCGTGGTAGGGGTCGCGGTACCCGGGCAGCATCCGCACGCCCAGCGCCTCCACCTGGCTGCTGTTCAGCGCCCTGCGCACGGTGACACCGGGGGGTCACACACATGGACCCCCCCGGTGAGACGTGGACCCTCCCCCAGGACAGGACAGACCCACCTGCCGTCCACGGCCTCCACCAGCTTGGCCGCGATCTCCTGCTCGTGCAGCGTCCGCAGCATCCGCGCCCGGCGGTCGGCTCGGCGGGGCAGGTTGATCAGGAAAACCTGGGGGGGGATGGCATTAAAATGGGGGGAAATGGCAGGAAAATCATGGGGGAAATGGCATGAAAATTGGGGGGAAAACGGCAGGAAAATGGGGGGGAATGGCACAAAAATTGGGGGGGAAATGGCACAAAAATCAGGGGAGAAATGGCAGGAGAATGGGGGGAAACAGCAGGAGAATGCGGGGGGAAACGGCAGGAAAATGGGGGGGCGAATGCCTGGAAAATGGGGTGAAAAATAGCAGGAAATTGGGGGGGGGGGGAAGCAGGAAAATGGGGGGAAAACAGCAGGAAAATGGGTGGGATATGGCAGGAAAATCCCCCAATGGGGCTCCATCCACCGAGGCCCCGCCCATTTCAGCCCCGCCCACCAAGGCACCACCCATTTCGGCCCCGCCCACCGAGACCCCGCCCATTTCAACCCCACCCACCGAGGCCCCGCCCATTCCTTACCTCGTCAAATCCCATCTTGTCGGGGACTTTGGGGGGGACCCAGATGTGGGGGGTCGGCTCCGCCGGGGGGTTCTTCACTGTGGGGGGGACACGGCGCCAGGTGGGGACGGGGTGACGGTGACACCGCTGGGTGCGTGTCCCCGCTGGCCCCCCAAGTCCCCTGTGTCCTCACCCATGGTCTCCAGGGTGACCCCGTGTCCCCCCGTGTCCCCATGTCCCCTCACCCATGATCTCCAAGGTGACTTGGGGGTGTCCCCATGTCCCCCTGTGTCCTCACCTGTGATCTCCAGAGTGACCTGGGGGTGTCCCCATGTGCCCCCATGATCTCCAGGGTGACATGGGGGTGTCCCCATGTCCCCCTGTGTCCTCACCCGTGATCTCCAGAGTGACCTGGGGTGTCCCCATGTCCCCACCCATGATCTCCAGGGTCAGGGGGTGAGCCTGGGGGTGTCCCCATGTCCCCCCATGTCCCCACCCATGATCTCCAGAGTGACCTGGGGGTGTCCCCATGTCCCCACCCATGATCTCCAGGGTGACATGGGGGTGTCCCCATGTCCCCCCATGTTCCCTCACCCATGATCTCCAGAGTGACCTGGGGTGTCCCCATGTCCCCACCCATGATCTCCAGGGTCAGGGGGTGACCCTGGGGGTGTCCCCATGTCCCCCCATGTCCCCTCACCCATGATCTCCAGGGTGACGTGGGGGTGTCCCCATGTCCCCCTGTGTCCCCTCACCCATGATCTCCAGGGTGACGTGGGGGTGTCCCCATGTCCCCCCATGTCCCCTCACCCATATCTCCAGGGTGACCTGGGGGTGTCCCCATGTCCCCACCCATGATCTCCAGGGTGACATGGGGGTGTCCCCATGTCCCCCTGTGTCCTCACCCGTGATCTCCAGAGTGACCTGGGGTGTCCCCATGTCCCCACCCATGATCTCCAGGGTCAGGGGGTGAGCCTGGGGGTGTCCCCATGTCCCCACCCATGATCTCCAGAGTGACCTGGGGGTGTCCCCATGTCCCCACCCATGATCTCCAGGGTGACATGGGGGTGTCCCCATGTCCCCCCATGTCCCCTCACCCATGATCTCCAGGGTGACCTGAGGGTGTCCCCATGTCCTCACCCATGATCTCCAGGGTCAGGGGATGACCCTGGGGTGTCCCCATGTCCCCCCATGTCCCCTCACCCATGATCTCCAGGGTGATGTGGGGGTGTCCCCATGTCCCCCCATGTCCCCTCACCCATGATCTCCAGGGTGATGTGGGGGTGTCCCCATGTCCCCCCCATGTCCCCTCACCCATGATCTCCAGGGTGACCTGGGGGTGTCCCCATGTCCCCACCCATGATCTCCAGGGTGACATGGGGGTGTCCCCATGTCCCCCCATGTCCCCTCACCCATGATCTCCAGGGTGACCTGAGGGTGTCCCCATGTCCTCACCCATGATCTCCAGGGTCAGGGGGTGACCCTGGGGGTGTCCCCATGTCCCCTCACCCATGAACTCCAGGGTGACGTGGGGGTGTCCCCATGTCCCCCCATGTCCCCTCACCCATGAACTCCAGGGTGACGTGGGGGTGTCCCCATGTCCCCCTGTGTCCCCTCACCCATGATCTCCAGGGTGACGTGCAGGAAGCTCTCGGCTTCGTCGCGCAGGGAGCTCTGCGACCGCAGCGGCACCGGCAGGAACCCGAACGGCGCCCGGTTGGACACGAACATCTGCACCCCTGGAGAGCGGGACCCGTTAGGCCAGGCTGGAGCCGCAGTTAAGCCGGGCTGGAGTTAAACTGGGCTGGACTTAAGGTTAAGGGAGGCTAAAACAAAGTTAAGCAAAGGGAGGGTGAAGTTAAGCCAAGCTAAAGTTAATGCCAGGCTAAAATTGAAGTTAAGGCAGGCTAAAGCTGAAGTTAAGCTGGGCTGGAGTTAAAACCAGGCTGGAGTTGAAGTTAAGCCAGGCTTAAGTTAGCACCAAGATGAAACTATGGTTAAGCTGGGTTGAAATTAACACTGCGCTGAAAGTGAAGTTAAGCACGGCTAAAATTGAAGTTGAGACAGAAGTTAAAGTTAAACCAGGCTAAAGTTAATGCCGGGCTGAAGTAAAAGTTGAGCTGCAGTGAACTTAATGCTGAGATGGAGTTAAAGTGAAGGCCAGCCTAAAGCCAAGGTTAAAGCCAGCCCAAAGCCACAGCTCAGGGCAGCCCCAAGCCAAGGATAAGCCCAGCCCAAGGTGAGGCTAAAGCCAAAGTTAAGTCTAGCTCAAGCCAAGGCTAAATCCAGGCCAAGACCAGGCCCAGCCCAGCACAAGCCAAGGCTATGCCCAATCCAGAGCCAATGCCAAGCCCAGTACAAGCCCAGCCCAAGCTACTGCTAGCCTGAGCCAAGTCTAAGCCCAGCCCAAAGCCAAGTCTAAGCCCGACCCAAAGCCAAGTCTAAGCCCGACCCAAAGCCAAGTCTAAGCCCAGCCCAAAGCCAAGTCTAAGCCCAGCCCAAAGCCAAGTCTAAGCCCAGCCCAAAGCCAAGTCTAAGCCCGACCCAAAGCCAAGCCTAAGCCTGACCCAAAGCCAAGTCTAAGCCCAGCCCAAAGCCAAGTCTAAGCCCGACCCAAAGCCAAGCCTAAGCCTGACCCAAAGCCAAGTCTAAGCCCAGCCCAAAGCCAAGTCTAAGCCCAGCCCAAAGCCAAGTCTAAGCCCAGCCCAAAGCCAAGGCCAAGCGGCCCCTCACCAGCCTGGCGGCAGGAGAAGGCGAAGACGATGATGTCATCGAAGGCGCCAGTGTAGTGGGGGTGGGGCGGGTAGAAGGCCAGCGCCCGCGTGGCCTCGCGCCGCAGGTCCAGCAGGAAGGTGGAGTGCACCATGGGCACCGCGAAGCAGCCGCGCCGCTCGCGCCGCCGCAGCGGCAGGTACGCCGGGGTGCGCCGGTAATAGCCCTGGGACACGGGACCACACACGGGGACATGGCACCCGGGGACATGGCGAACGTGGCACCCAAGGGACACAGCGACCAGAGAACGTGGCACCCGGGGACATGGAGAACGTGACACCAAGGGACACGGAGAACACGGCACCCAAGGGACACAGCGACCAGAGGACGTGGCACCCGGGGACATGGAGAACGTGACACCAAGGGACACGGAGAACATGGCACCCAAGGGACACAGCGACCAGAGGACGTGGCACCCGGGGACGTGGAGAACGTGGCACCCAAGGGACCCAGCACCCAAGGAACATGGACCCAGCACCCAGGGGACCTGGCACCCAAAGGACCCAGCACCCAAGGGACCCAAGCATCCAGGGGACATGGACGCTGTACCCAGGGGACCCGGCAGCCAAGGGACCCGGCACCCAGGGACATGGACCTGGCACCCAGGGGACCTGGACCCAGCACCCAGGGGACCCAGCACCCAGGGGACCTGGCACCCACGGGAACATGGAGTCAGCACCCAGGGGACCCAGCAACCAGGGGACATGGACACAGCACCCAGGGAATCCAGCACCCAAGGGACCCAGCACCCAGGGGATACGGACCCAGCACCCAGGGACATGGACCCAGCACCCAAGAGACCCAGCACCCAGGGCACCAGGGCAGCGTCCCCACCTGCGCCGTCATCCCGCACCAGAAGTTGGAGTAGGCGGCGCGCGAGTCCAGCATGGGCGCCACCACCGTCCTGTTCTCGGCCATCAGCAGCGCCAGCGTGTCGGGGTTGGTCAGCACGTTGTCGGCATCCAGGAACTGCCCCGCGTCACCGTCACCGTCACTGTCACCGTCACCGCGGGGCCGTGTGTCCCTCCCCCAGCTCCCCGACCCCTCTCACCAGCAGGTAATCGGCCCAGATGGCGCGGGCCGAGTCCAGCGCCGCCTGACGCAGCTTCATCACGTGCTCGTAGCGGGACGGGGACCAGTGCTTGGGACCCTCCTCATCGGGGTACGACCTGGGGGGCACGGCACCCAGGACCCTCAGCTGCACCCCCAAACCTTCCCAAACCCCCCCCGCTGCCCTCCTGACCCCCCAAAGCCCTCAGGACCCTGAGCTGCCCCCCCAAGCTCCCCACTGCGGTCCTGACCCCCCAAAACCCCCCACTGCCCTCAGGACCCTGAGCTGCACCCCCAAACCTCTCCAAACCCACCAATACCCTCTTGTCCCCCCAAGGCCCTCAGGACCCTGAGCTGCACCCCCAAACCTGCCCAAACCCCTCAATGCCCTCCTGTCCCCCCAAAGCCCTCAGGACCCTGAGCTGCACCCCCAAACATCCCCAAACCCACCACGGCCCTCCTGACCTCCCCCCCAAACCCACCCACAGCCCTCAGGACCCCGAGCTGCACCCCCAAACCCCCCAATGCCCTCCTGACCCCCCAAAACCACCCACTGCCCTCAGGATCCTGAGCTGCACCCCCAAACACCCCCAAATCCCCCAATGCCCTCCTGACCCCCCAAAACCACCCACTGCCCTCAGGATCCTGAGCTGCACCCCCAAACACCCCCAAATCCCCCAATGCCCTCCTGACCGTCCCCCCAAACCCACCCACTGCCCTCAGGACCCCGAGCTGCCCCCCCAAACCCACCCACAGCCCTCAGGACCCCGAGCTGCCCCCCCAAACCCACCCACAGCCCTCAGGACCCTGAGCTGCACCCCAAAACCCCCAAGTGCCCTCCTGCCCCCCAATCCACCCACCCGCTCTTTGGGACCCCCCACCCAGGCCCAGTGACCCCCCCCAAGCATATCCATGGGGACTCCCCCAAACCCGGGTGTTCACACCCCATAGTGACCCCCCCCCCCCCCCCCCCCGCCAAACTTAAGCACCCACAGGGACCTCCTGAAACTTGGATACCCACAATGACCCCCCCACCAAAACTGGGCATCCACAGGGACCCCCCCCAAACTTGGGCACCTGTTGTCCTCCCCGTATTGTCCCCTCTCCAGGACCCCCCCCAACTCTGGTGCCAACCCCGTTGTCCCCTCTCATGGTGTCTCCCTTGTCCCCTTGTGTCCCCCTACTCTGGTGCCAATCACATTGTCCCCTCTCATGGTGTCTCTCTTGTCCCCTCATGTCCCCCTACTCTGGTGCCAACCCCATTGTCCCCTCTCAAGGTGTCTCCCCCCACATTGCCCCCTCTCCTGGTGCCCCCTCCACCCTGGTGCCACCCAGTTGTCCCCTCTCATGGTGTTTCCCCTCGTTGTCCCCTCTCCTGGTGTCCCCCTGCTCTGGTGCCAACCCCACTGTCCCCTCTCCCATTGTCCCCCCGCCTGGTGCCAACCCCACTGTCCCCTCTCATGGTGTCTCCCCTGTTGTCCCCTCTCCCGGTGCCACCCCGCGTTGTCCCCCCCCACAGTGTCCCTCCCGGTGTCCCCCGGTCCCTGCTCACCGCGGCTCCTCCTGCGGCCGCCACTCCACGCGGTGGTAAAGGCCCCGCACCCGGCCCAGCCACTCCCGCAGCATCGCGGTCGTGTTGTCCACGCTGTGATCGGTGGCCACCCTGCGGGGACACCCCCATGTCACCCCCTGTCCCTGTGTCACCCCCCACGTCCCCATCCCCCCCCGCCCAGAGTGCCGGACACTCCTTGGGGTCCCCACGGGAACACCAAACCCGCCAGCCCCGGGTCCCCCTCCTCGGTGTCCTCCCCGTTCCCCCGATGTCACTGTCCCCACTGTCCCGGTGTCCCCCCCCCGACTAAAGTGCCATCCGCTCCTTTGGGTGCCCGCAGGGACACTGGAGCCCTCAGCACCGGGTCCCCCCCTGTCCTGGGGGGTTCCCCCCTTGTCCCCGTGTCCCCCCTTGTCCCGGTGTCCCCCTTGTCCTAGTGTCCCCCTTTGTCTCCATGTCTCCCCCTACAGCACCGTCCACTCCTTTGGGTGCCTGCAGGGACAGCGGACCCCTCAGTATCACGGTGTCCCCCCTTACCCCGCGTCCCCCGCTTTGTCCCGGTGTCACCCCCTTGTCCCGGTGTCACCCCCTTGTCCCGGTGTCACCCCCTTGTCCCGGTGTCACCCCCACCCCGTCCCCCACCACAGCGCCGTTCGCTCCTTCGGGTGCCCGCGGGGACATCGGCCCGCTCAGCCCCGGGCCCTCCCGGTGTCCCCCCCCCCTTATCCCGATGTCCTCCCCCATTGTCCCCATGTCCCCCCGCCTTGTCCCGGTGTCCCCCCTTGTCCCCGTGCCCCCTCTGTCCCCCCCACCACAGTGCTGTCCACTCCTTCGGGTGCCTGCGGAGACAGCGGGCCCCTCAGTGTCCCTGTGTCCCCTCTTACCCCGCGTCCCCCCCCTTGTCTTGGTGTCCCCCTCCTTGTCCCGGTGTCACCCCCTTGTCCCGGTGTCACCCCATCCCGTCCCCCACCACAGCGCCGTTCGCTCCTTCGGGTGCCCACGGCGACATCGGCCCGCTCAGCCCCGGGCCCTCCCGGTGTCCCCCCTCCCTCATCCCGGTGTCCCCCGCCTTGTCCCGGTGTCCCCCCCCGTTCCCCCGTGTCCCGCCCCCCCCCACCACAGCGCCGTCCGCTCCTTCGGGTGCCGCAGCCGCTCCAGCGCCCCCAGCGCCACCGGCAGCGCGTGCGCCGCGTTCCGCGCCAGCAGCGCGATCGCCACCCGCGGCGGCCGCAGCGGCGACTCGGGGCTCCAGCGCTCCTCGGGGAAATACCCGCCGACCGGCAGCGGCCCCGGGGCTGGACCCGGCCCCGGCCCCGGCCCCGCCGCCAGCGCCAGCAGCAGCAGCGGCCACGGCCGCGCCGCCGCCATGCTGCGCCCTGGGACACGCCCCTGGACACGCCCCCAGCCGGCCACGCCCCCAACGTGATCACGCCCCCGCCCCGGGCAGAGCCCGCTATGGGCAGAGCGCGCGCTGGCCACGCCCCTCGCTAGGGGCGGGCAATACGATGGGCACGCCCCCCACGCTGTGGCCACACCCCTTCCTCTGCTTCCATCGCCCCGCCCTGTCGCCAAATCTCTTGTCCCCTGCCCCATCCTGGCTCCTCCATGTCCCCCTATCTGTGTCCCCAAATCTCTGGCCCCTCCCTGTCCCCAAATCTCTGTCCCCAAATCTCTGTCCCCTGCCCCATCCTGGCCCCTCCCTGCCCCCACATCTCTGTCCCCAAATCTCTTGTCCCCTGCGCCATCCTGGCTCCTCCATGTCCCCCAATCTGTGTCCCCAAATCTCTGGCCCCTCCCTGTCCCCAAATCTCTGTCCCCAAATCTCTGTCCCCTGCCCCATCTCCCTCCCCTGTCTCCCCTCCCCCCCTCAGCTCCACCCCCTCCTCCCCCATCTCTTCTCCCCCCACCCCACCCCCATCTCATTTCACAGCCAGGAGAACAAACAACGACCAAAAAAGACCCAGAATCCACCCATTTACTGTGTCCCCCCCCCCTTTAGCGTCACAGCGACCGGGACGAACCGTTTGTCACCGCAGGAACCGCCAGGCGGGAGCTCGCGCTCGGCGAAGCCCCATTTGGTCCAGAACCGGTTAAACACGAGCGTTTCAAGCCACGGGGCGAACGTCACCGTCACCATCACCATCACCATCACCGTCCCCGTCGTGTTTCTCCACCGGCACCGTCAGCGCCGCGGCCGCCGCCGCGTCCAGGAACCACCGGAGCTGCCCCGAGCGCGGCCGCACCAGCGCGGCCGGGAGGGGCTCGTCCTGCTCCCGCCCCCCCTCCAGAACACGCTGCGGGGAGAGGGGACGGTGACAGGGACCCTCAAACCCCCCCCGCGTCCCCCCAACACCCGGCGGGGGTTGTTAGAACCAACGGTTTTGGGTACGAACCTTCAGGACGTCGGCTTTGCCCGCCCCCGTGGCCACGAACACCACGGCGCGCGCCGCGTTCAGCACCGGCAGCGTCAGCGTCACCCGCGCCGGCGGCGGCTTCGGCGAGTCGGTGATGGCGGCGACGATTTTCTGCGTCTCCTGGAACAGCGGAAACACCAAAAAACAGGGTTTGTTGACACCCGGCGCCGGTTGTGGGGTCCTGGGGGGGGTCTTGGGGTCCTGCTCACCCGCAGCAGCCGGTGCCCCGGGAACAGGGAGCCCGTGTGTCCGTCCGGCCCCACGCCCAGCAGCACCAGGTCAAAAACCGGCACGTCCTGGCCCGGGAACGCCTGCGGGAGAGAGGGGGAACGGGACGTGGGAATGGGGAGCGGGACACGGAACCCAGGGGAGAAATGGGACATGGAACTGGGGGGGAAATGGGACATGGAACCGGGGGGAAATGGGACATGGAACTGGGGGAATGGGACATGGAACCGGGGGGAAATGGGACACGGAAGCGGGGGAATGAGACACGGAACTGGGGGGAAATGGGACATGGAAGCAGGGAAATGGGACACGGAAGCAGGGGAATGGGATGTGGAACTAGAGGGGAAATGGGACACGGAACCGGGGGGAAATGGGACATGGAACTGGGGGGAAATGGGACATGGAAGCAGGGGAATGGGCCACGGAACTGGGGGAAATGGGACACGGAACTGGGGGGAAATGGGACACGGAACCGGGGAGCGGGACATGGAACGGGGGGGAAACGGGACGTGGAACCAGGGAATGGGACACGGAACTGGGGAACGAGACATGGAACTGGGGGGAATGGGACACGGAACTGGGGGGAAATGGGACACGGAACCGGGGGAATGGGACACGGAACTGGGGGGAAATGGGACACGGAAGCGGGGGGAAATGGGACACGGAAGCGGGGGAATGGGACATGGAACTGGGGGGGAATGGGACACGGAACTGGGGGGAAATGGGACATGGAACTGGGGGGAAATGGGACATGGAAGCAGGGAATGGGATGTGGAACTAGAGGGGAAATGGGACACGGAACCGGGGGGAAATGGGACATGGAAGCAGGGGAATGGGCCACGGAACTGGGGGAAATGGGACACGGAACTGGGGGGAAATGGGACACGGAAGCAGGGGAATGGGACACGGAAGCAGGGGAATGGGACACGGAACCAGGGAGTGGGACACGGAACTGGGAAACGAGACATGGAACTGGGGGGAAATGGGACACGGAACTGGGGGAATGGGACACGGAACTGGGGGAAATGGGACACGGAACCGGGGGGAAATGGGACACGGAACCGGGGGGAAATGGGACACGGAACCGGGGAGCGGGACATGGAACGGGGGGGAAACGGGACGTGGAACCAGGGAATGGGACATGGAACTGGGGAACGAGACATGGAACTGGGGGGAAATGGGACACGGAACCGGGGAACAGGACACGGAACCGGGGAACGGGACACGGAACTGGGGGGAAATGGGACATGGAACTGGGAACCAGGACGCGGCACCGGGGGAACGGGCGCTGGAGCCGGGGCCGCCGAACGCGTCCGGCGCGGGGCCGGTACCTGCCGCAGCTGCTCCGCGTAGTCATCGGCGGCGGCGTCGGGGCGCAGCCCGGGGGTGACGCTCAGGACGCGCGGGCCCGGGCCCGGCAGCCGCGGCAGCAGCTGCGCCTGCGGGGAGCGGCCGGTGAGCGGGACCGGGGCGGCGGGACCGGGCGGGGGGGGGGCGGGAAACCGGGGGGGGGGACACCCCGCTCACCTGGTAGGCCCCGCACGTGCTCTCCGGGTGCTCGAGCGGCACGAGGCGCTCGTCACAAAACGCCACGAGCCAGCGCGCGGGGGCGGCGGCACCGGCGGCGGAAACGGCGGCGGGGAGATCCCGGGACAACAACCCCACCAGGCTCCCGCCCGACAGCGCCACCGAGAAGCGCCCGCCCGCCGCCGCCGCCGCCGCCGCCCGCTCGGCCACCAGCTGCGCCAGCGCCCGGCCCAGCGCCTGCGGGGACGGGAACACCGAGACGCGGCCCGCCATAGCGCCGGCACCGCGCCGGAAGCGGCGCTCTGCCCGCGCCGGAAGTAACGCCTCCTCTCCCCACGCTGTTGCCTGGCAACGCGCGGCCTACTCCCCCCCCGCAATCCCCGACCTCGCCTAAAGACCCCGGCGGACAAAGGGAGACGGAGGCCGGCTGAGCTCACACAGCTTTACCCGGTGCTCGCTTGTCCAAGCACAAACGCCCTGCTGGGCTGGGTGAGGCCTCAGCCAGCAGCCCAAGGCTGCCACCACCCTCCACAGTCGTTTATTTCTGTTTTAAACGCCCTCAGAGGGCTAAAACGTGACCTAACGCAAGTGAGGTTAAAAACCGGCTACGTCGGTGAGTAGCGCCGGGCGGCTCGGTGAACCGCGCCGGCTGCAGCGGTTACACAAACGCTCTCTAGGGGTTAACGGGACGCCGGGTTAATGCGCCCGAGGGGGCGATGAGTCGTGGTTTTCCTCCAAAGAGCCGAATCCCCCGGCTCACAAAGCGGCTTTTCCAGCACAAATCCTCTCGTACAGGCGCTCGTCCAGCGGGACGTATTTCCCCAGCTTGGCGTCCAGGAAATACAAGCGGTCGGAGCTCTGGTGGGGGTCGAAGCCTTCCCTCTGCAAGCGGGTTTTCTGGATCTTAAACGTACCTTCAAATAGAAGAAACAACCCGAAATTGAGGGGCCACAACTGGACACACTATTCCAGATGTGACACACTATTCCAGGTGTGACACACTATTCCAGATGTGGCCTCCCCAGGGCAGAGCAGAGGGGCAGGAGAACCTCTCTGACCTACTGACCCCCCCCTTCTAACCCCCCCAGGTCCCATTGGCTTCCTGGCCACAAGGGCCAGTGCTGGCTCAGCCCACAGCACCCGCTATTCCCAGCTGGTCTCCCATCCAAGCACTGACCGGGCCCGAACCTGCTTAGCTTCCCAGAGCAGACGGGATGGGGCGTTCTCAGGGTGCTATGGCTGTATGTATTATATATATATGTATATATATATGTTCCCCAAGTATATCCTGATAGTATCTGAACTAAAGGGCAGAGCAGAGGGGCAGGAGAACCTCTCTGACCCACTGACCACCCCCTTCTAACCCCCCCAGGTCCCATTGGCTTCCTGGCCACAAGGGCCAGTGCTGGCTCATGGTCCCCCTGCTGTCCCCAGGACCCCCAGCTCCCTTTCCCCTACGCTGCTCTCCAACAGCTCATTCCCCAACTCACACTGCACCCCGGGCTTGTTCCTGCCCACATCAACACTCTACACTTGTTCTGTTTCATTGAATTTCTCCTCTCCAGCCTGTCCAGGTCTCTGATGGCAGCACAGCTCCAGTGTCACCACTGCTCCAGCTTGGTGTCACCAGCAAACTGGGTGACACTCGCTCTATTCCCTCATCTAAATCGTTAATGAATATATTGAATAATATTGGCCCCAGTACTGACCCCTGAGGCACTGCACTGGATACTGGCCTCAACTGGACTCCGCACCATTGACCACCACTCTCTGGCTTCTCTCCTTAAGCCAGTTTGCAACCCACCTCACTGCTCTATTGTCCAGACCACCCCTCCTCAACTTAGCAACTAGGATGCTGTGGGAGTGTCAAAGGCTTTGCTGAAGTCAAGGTAGACCAGTCCACCGCTCTGCCATCGTCCATCACCCTGTTACACCCCCATAAAAGGCTATTTCAGCAACGCGAAGCTCGTTAACCTGATCGGTACCGGGTTCGTATATGGACTCGGTGCGGTTTTTAACCCTCCTCGCGCGGGGGTGGTGAAACCCGCTAAAATCGCTGGGGAAGTGGAAACGGAAAACGCGGCAGCCAGAGGGGAGCTGATGGGGCTGGAGCTGTTCCCATGGCGTCTCTAGATCTCTCTGGATCCTCCCTAGATCTCTCTCACCATCTCTCTATCATCTATGATCTCTCTACCATCCCTACATCCCTCTACCATCCCTACATCTATCATTTATCATCCCTACATTCCTCTATCATCCCTACATTCCTCTATCATCCCTACATCTTTCATCCCTACATCTTTCATCCCTACATCTTTCATCCCTCTATCGTCCCTACATTCCTCTATCGTCCCTCTATCATCCCTACATCTATCGTCTATCATCCCTACATCTATCATCTATCATCCCTCTATCATCCCTACATCTATCGTCTATCATCCCTACATTCCTCTATCATCCCTACATCTATCATCTATCGTCCCTCTATCGTCCCTCTATCATCCCTACATCTTTCATCCCTACATCTTTCATCCCTACATCTTTCATCCCTACATCTTTCATCCCTACATCTTTCATCCCTCTATCGTCCCTACATTCCTCTATCGTCCCTCTATCGTCCCTACACCATCCCTACACCATCCCTACACCATCCCTACACCATCCCTACACCATCCCTCCATCTCTATCATCCCTACACCTCTCTATCATCTCTCCATCATCGCTATACGTCTAATTTTGTTAAAGAAGGGGCTGGACGCGCCGCTTTCTCGTCCGCTGCTCCGGTACCTGTGGTGTCGACCTGTGGCAGCAGCCGGAGGAAGACGGGCCGGGCGTAGGGCGGCAAAACCTTCTGCAGCTCCTGGTACAGGACCTTGGGGTTGAGCTTGGCCTTGGGGTCGGCGATCGCCGCCATCCCCGCTTTGCCCTCCACCCCTGCAACGACACGGCGGAGCTGGGGACGCACAGATTTCCCTCCCGCCCTCCTAAACCTGCGTTTCCATCGCGTGTTACCTGGTACTTCCACCCCGTACACGGCGACGTCCGTCTGGTCGAGGACGCGGCTCAGCGTTCCCTCCACCTCGGTGGTGGAGACGTTCTCCCCGCGCCAGCGGAACGTGTCGCCGCCGCGGTCCTTGAAATACATGTAACCCAGCTCGTCCATCACCAACACGTCTCCTGGGATGGGGAAAACACCCAAAAACACCGCAGGGTTCACGTTGGGCAGCGCTTGGGGTCGCGTCTGCTCAGTGTCACCCCATTTTTGTCCCAATGACATCCCACCCTCACTATGGGAGACAGCAGGAAAAGAGGGGAAAAATAAATCTATTTCTCTATAAAACATTGATTTCTTTAAAATCCGAAAGAGACGGTGACTTCTAAACCCTACGGGATTATTATTTTGGTTGGAAAAGGGGCTAAAGTGGGTGGATTTGTCTCAAAGGCGCAGCGGGAGGTACCTGAGAGGTAGGCCTGGTCGCCCTTGCGCAGCACGTCGCGGGCGATCTTCTTGCTGGTGGCGCTGGGGCTGACGTAGCCGTCGAAGCGGCGCAGCGGGTCCCGCTGGTCGATCTGCCCCACCAGCAGCCCCGGTTCTCCTGCGGGGAACGGGACCAGCACGGGACCATCAGCACGGGATGATCGTCATGGGATGATCGTCATGGGACAATCACGGGACCATCGAACCTCAAGGGACCATTGTCACAGGATGGTCATTATGGGACCATTGATCCTCATGGGACGATAATCACAGGATGATCGTCACGGGACCATCGTCATGGGATGATCGTCACGGGATGATCATTATGGGACAATCATGGGACCATCGAACCTCAAAGAACCATCGTCACAGGATGATCATCACAGGACCATCATCACAGGACCATCGATTGTCACAGGACGATAATCAGAGGATGATTGTCACAGGACCATCATCACGGGATGATCAATTGTCACGGGGTCATCATCACGGGATCATTGTCATGGGACCATCATCACAGGATCATTGTCATGGGACCATCATCACGGGACGATCAGTTGTCACGGGACCATCATCACGGGATCATTGTCACAGGACCATCATCACAGGATGATCAATTGTCACGGGATCATCATCACGGGATCATTGTCATGGGACCATCATCACGGGACGATCAGTTGTCACGGGATGACAATCACAGGATGATTGTCACAGGACCATCATCACGGGATGATCAATCATCACGGGACCATCATCACAGGATCATCGTCATGGGACCATCATCACAGGATCATTGTCATGGGACCATCATCACAGGATCATTGTCATGGGACCATCATCACGGGACGATCAGTTGTCACGGGACCATCATCACGGGATCATTGTCATGGGACCATCATCACGGGATCATTGTCATGGGACCATCATCACAGGATGATCAATTGTCACGGGATCATCATCACGGGATCATTGTCATGGGACCATCATCACGGGACGATCAGTTGTCACGGGATGACAATCACAGGATGATTGTCACAGGACCATCATCACGGGATGATCAATTGTCACAGGATCATCATCACAGGATCATTGTCATGGGACCATCATCACGGGACGATCAATTGTCACGGGATGGCAATCACAGGACGATTGTCACAGGACCATCATCACGGGATGATCAATCATCACGGGACCATCATCACAGGTCCATTGATTGTCACGGGACATTAATCACGGGACGATCAATTGTCATGAGACCATTGTCCGGGGATCATCAATCGTCATGGGATCATCAGTTGTCACAGGACGATAATCACAAGACCATCGTCACGGGAACATCGATCATCACGGGACAATAGTCACAGCATGACAATCACAGGGACGATCGTCACCCACACCGCAAGCTCCGCGTTGTGCGCACAACAAGATGTTCAGTGCCTGAACTGAGCCATCCTCGGAAGCAAAACACCCATAAAATGACCCAGAAAGCCCCTAAACAAGCCAGAGCTTCTAATATGTAGATTTTAGAACAAAATTCCGCGATGAGAACGTGGGTTTAACGCTCACCTGGGCCACAGGGGATGCACAGCCCGCCGGAATCCCGGACCGGCTCCATCGTGTCCTCGTTCACCTTCACCAAGCGGATGGGGTAGAAGTTGGGCAAAATGCGGCTGTTGAAACCGCAGGCACCGACCTTCCAAAACACGGAGAAAAGGAACAAATGCAACACTTTTCCCCCAGGTTTTTGTGCTTTTTCACCCCAAACGGGGAGTCGGAGAAGCCGGTGGAGCTTTTCCCCCCTCCGTGGCCTTCGCGGCTCCTCCTCCTCCTCCTCACCTTCCCGTCCAGGTTGGCGATGCTGCAGTTACACTCGGTGGCTCCGTAGAACTCGCCGATCTGCTTAATTCGGAAGCGCTTGGTAAAATCCTCCCATATGGCGGGGGCGCAGGCCGTTGCCCACCGCCAGCCGCACGCAGTGCCGCGATTCGCACTCTCGCACCGGCTGGTTCAGAAGGTACCTGCAGATTTCCCCGATATACTGAATAATCTGAAGCAGCAAACACAAAAACACCGCTCAGGCTTCGGGAGACGCTTCCGGCGCCCCGGAAAAAGCCGAGCGCACCGCGCCAAACACCCGTTTCAGCGAAGCGCGGGGGGTTTTTGCGCATTCAAGGTGGGGGTCTTTTTGGCCAAAAAATGTAGGTGGAGGTCCAAGTGCCCACTGGAAGCCACCAGAAAAAAGGAGGAGGATTTAAGAAAGGCATTGGACACAGTGTCCCACAGCATCCACACAACTCAACTGAGTCTGGATGGTGGTGAGGTGACTGCGAACTGGGGAAGGGGAGAAGCCAGAGAGTCGTGGGCAATGGGGCAGAGGCCACTTGGGGCCTGGATCCAGTGCAGAGCCCCAGGGGTCTGTATTATTCAATATATCCATCAATGATTTGGATGAGGGAATAGAGCGAGTGTCACCCAGTTTGCTGGTGACACCAAGCTGGAGCAGTGGTGACACTGGAGCTGTGCTGCCATCAGAGACCTGGACAGGCTGGAGAGGAGAAATTCAGTGAAACAGAACAAGTGTAGAGTGTTGATGTGGGCAGGAACAAGCCCGGGGTGCAGTGTGAGTTGGGGGAATGAGCTGTTGGAGAGCAGCGTAGGGGAAAGGGAGCTGGGGGTCCTGGGGACAGCAGGGGGACCATGAGCCAGCACTGGGCCCTTGTGGCCAGGAAGCCAATGGGACCTGGGGGGGTTAGAAGGGGGGTGGTCAGTAGGTCAGAGAGGTTCTCCTGCCCCTCTGCTCTGCCCTTTAGTTCAGATACTATCAGGATGTAGTTGGGGAACTTACATATACACATATATACAATATATACAGCCATAGCACCCTGAGAACGCCCCATCCCGTCTGCTCTGGGAAGCTAAGCAGGGTCGGGCCCGGTCAGCGCTTGGATGGGAGACCAGCTGGGAATAGCGGGTGCTGTGGGCTGAGCCAGCACTGGGCCCTTGTGGCCAGGAAGCCAATGGGACCTGGGGGGGTTAGAAGGGGGGTGGTCAGTAGGTCAGAGAGGTTTCTCCTGCCCCTCTGCTCTGCCCTGGGGAGGCCACACCTGGAATAGTGTGTCACATCTGGAATAGTGTGTCCAGTTGTGGCCCCTCAGTTCAAGGACAGGGACACGTTCCTGTGTCACCTCAGCCGGGTGTTCCTGCTCCGGGGGGTCGCACTGGATGAGCTTTGAGGTCCCTTCAATCCCTGACACTCTGTGATTCTGTGATCCCCCAGTGTGAATAAAGACATCATACAAATAAAAACCCCTCACGCTTTAATCGGCGACGAAAGGACCTCGAGAAATGTTACGGGGTGGTCAGTCGTAAACTAAGAGTTGGATGCAGCACAACGAGGTCGGAGCGAAGATCCAATTACCAGCTCTAAGTAAATAAATACTGCCAGGGGATTGGGAAGGGCAGGAAAACCCCGGGGAGGAGAAAGAGCTGCTTAAATTAGAAGGTAAGTGCTGATACAAACACAAATCGACGTTCACGGGTTGTGAAACGCCAGGAGGGTAAATCTGTGGCGGGTAAATCCCGGCAGAGCTTTCCCACAGCGGGACGGGAGGGGGATTTGTGTTTTGCAAGCTGACAACGGTACAAAGAGGAAGCAGGAGGTGGAGAAAACGCTTTGGGAAACATCCCACAGCAGTTTGAAGGCGCCACGATGCGGGCGATTTGATATCTGAGCAGGGAATGGTGGATAATTAAACACGGGATGCAAGACGGCGGCGCAGCCCTCACCGTGCAGCGGTATTTGGCGCAGTCGTCCCAAAAGCGGCTGGCCGAGAACTTCTTCCTGATGACCACGGTGAGGCCGTGGAGCAGACACTGCCCGACTCCCATGATGTTCCCTGCAAAACACGGCGCGGTGTCACCACCTCGAACCGCCGCCCCCGTCCCACTGAAAACGAAGAACCGTGTTACACCTTAAACGCCTCATTTTTGATACTTTGGGCCGTGGATTCAAACACCTCGGCGTCTATTTCCCAAGGTTTTGTGACATATTTTTAAGACAGAGGCAATTAACAGCGTCGCTGGGAAGGACTCGTGGCCTAATTGGGATGATGGAGATAAACCACCCGTTGGACAACCAGAAGAAACCATGAACCCAATGGGCAAAACAACTCCCTTCTGGTCAGGACCATGAGAGTTCCCCTCGTTTGAAGACCCCAGACCCATTTTCAGACGAGTCTTTCCTAATTAGCACAAAGAGCGAACCAAGGGAGGAGATGAACCACCCTCTCCTGTCTTGCATGCCAATGAACTGGGTTATAAATCAACCTCACGCAGGACACGAGGTGGTGGTGTGTAAATCGTCACGAAGGACGTCTCGTTAAGTTTTGCATTACAGTTACTAACTGTTGCCAGTTTTGTGATATTATACTTTTGGCAAGTCACTAATTGCTGTAATTTGCGTGCTTTTAGTAAATTCCTCGTTGAATTGGAGCCCTGGAGCGATCGTTTGCCATTCACTTCGCAGAAATACCCGGAGTTAACTCAGGGCGTGAGAGAGCGAACTCATCCCTAATCCCACCCGCTGGGATGGGACAATGAGGTCTGTCCGTCCACCCCGCGGCCGGGACAGACGGACGAGCCAGGAGGAGGGTGAAGCCGCTCACCTGCCGAGTGGTAGAGCGGGAGGCAGTCGTAGACGACGTCCTCCGGCCGCATCCTGTAGGCGTAGTAGCCAAAGGCGGCGATGCGGTAATACCTGCGAGGACACGGCGGTGACGCGCGGAACGAGGGGCCCGGGGGCCGGGGCCGCGTGTGCCCTCACCTGCTGTGCACCACGATGGCGGCTTTGGGCATCCCCGTGGTCCCCGACGTGTAGATGTAGAAGAGCCGGTCTGGAGGGGAAAGAGGCGTCAGACGGGCCCTTCTCAGCCGCCCGGGAAACCCCGCGGGGCTCGGTTCTAGGCTTTGGGTTGGGTTTGGGGCTTTGGGTTGGGTTCGGGGCTTTGGGTTGAATCTTGGGCTTGGGTTTGTGTTCTAGGCTTTGGGTTGGATCTTGGGATTGTGTTCTAGGCTTTGGGTTGGGGCTTTGGTTTGGGTTCTGGGCTTTGGTTTGGATCTTGGGCTTGGGTTTGGGTTCTGGGCTGGGTTTTAGTTTGGATCTTGGGCTTGGGTTTGTGTTCTAGGCTTTGGGGTGGATGTGGGGCTTTGGTTTGGGTTCTGGGCTTTGGTTTGGATCTTGGGCTTGGGTTTGTGTCCTAGGCTTTGGGTTGAATCTTGGGCTTGGGTTTGGGTTCCAGGCTTTGGGTTCTGGGCTGGGTTTTGGGTTGGATCTTGGGCTTGGGTTTGGATCTTGGGCTTGGGTTTGTGTTCTAGGTTTTGGTTTGGATCTTGGGCTTGGGTTCTGGGCTTTGGTTTGGATCTCGGGCTTGGGTTTGTGTTGCAGGCTTTGGTTTGGATCTCGGGCTTGGGTTTGTGTTGTAGGCTTGGGTTTGGATCTTGGGCTTGGGTTTGGTTCGGGTTTTAAGGACACAGACAAACCAGGTGGGTTTGCCAAGGGAGGGGTAACTTCCCACTGTCCTTGGGAAGGCACCAATCTCCCTCCTCCAGCTCCCAAACAAATCAGTTACACAAAGCTTGGAAATCTCAGCCAACGAAGAACTTAACCCAGAGAACCCCAGAACCAGAACCTTATATTTTTTTAATCTCTTTTTTTCCTCCTTTTTTCTATTTATGACCCCAAACTGTGTCGATTCAATCCCTTCCTCTCCCTTCACCTCGTCCAGCTCCGCACGCATCGAGAAATAAAATCACGGATAAAATTACCGTCTAAACCTTTGAGCGGAACCTGAGTCGGGGGCGACTTCGCTGTCGCGCTCAGGAGGGGATCGAGATGCCGCGTGTCCGCGGGAACCACGTCGGGGTTGTATTCGCCGGAGCAGAACTTGACCATGTTCTTCCCCAGCATCCCGTTCACTTCACATATGGCTGCAAGACAACGCCAATGGCTTTTGCAACAAACAGAAGGATTTAGGTGATAATCCGTGAAACAGCTTATTACACCCCAAAAGCAGGGCTGGTCAGGGAAACGGGGATGGGCTTAAAACCAGCAGCCGCGGCAGAACGGGCGGCGTCCAGCAAAGTATTAACAGAGCTAATGAAGAGCTTTGGGGCAGAAAACGGAGCTTTGGGGCAGAAAACGGAGCCTCATAAATGGAGCTTTGGGGCAGAAAACGGAGCCTCATAAATGGAGCCTTGGGGCAGAAAACGGAGCCTCATAAATGGAGCTTTGGGGCAGAAAACGGAGCCTCATAAATGGAGCTTTGGGGCAGAAAACGGAGCCTCATAAATGGAGCTTTGGGGCAGAAAACGGAGCCTCATAAATGGAGCTTTGGGGCAGAAAACGGAGCCTCATAAATGGAGCTTTGGAGCAGAAAACAGAGCCTCATGAACCGAGCTTTGGGGCACAAAACGGAGCCTCAAAAACGGAGCCTCATAAATGGAGCTTTGGGGCAGAAAACGGAGCTTTGGGGCAGAAAACGGAGCCTCCTAAACGGAGCTTTGGGGCAGAAAACGGAGCCTCGTAAATGGAGCTTTGGGGCACAAAACGGAGCCTCATAAACGGAGCTTTGGGGCAGGAAACGGAGCCTCATAAATGGAGATTTGGGGCAGAAAACGGAGCCTCATAAACGGAGCTTTGGGGCAGAAAACGGAGCCTTGGAAACGGAGCTTTGGGGCAGAAAACGGAGCCTTGGAAACGGAGCTTTGGGGCAGAAAACGGAGCCTTGGAAACGGAGCTTTGGGGCACAAAACGGAGCCTCATAAACGGAGCTTTGGGGCAGAAAACGGAGCCTCATAAACGGAGCTTTGGGGCAGAAAACGGAGCCTCATAAATGGAGCTTTGGGGCAGAAAACGGAGCCTCATAAATGGAGCTTTGGGGCAGAAAACGGAGCCTCATAAATGGAGCTTTGGGGCAGAAAACGGAGCCTCATAAATGGAGCTTTGGGGCAGAAAACGGAGCCTCGTAAATGGAGCTTTGGGGTAGAAAACGGAGCCTCATAAATGGAGCTTTGGGGCAGAAAACGGAGCCTTGGAAACGGAGCTTTGGGGCACAAAACGGAGCCTCATAAACGGAGCTTTGGGGCAGAAAACGGAGCCTCGTAAATGGAGCTTTGGGGCAGAAAACGGAGCCTCATAAACGGAGCTTTGGGGCAGAAAACGGAGCCTCATAAACGGAGCTTTGGGGCCGAAAACGGAGCTTTGGGGCAGAAAACGGAGCCTCGTAAATGGAGCTTTGGGGCAGAAAACGGAGCCTCATAAATGGAGCTTTGGGGCAGAAAACGGAGCCTCATAAATGGAGCTTTGGGGTAGAAAACGGAGCCTCATAAATGGAGCTTTGGGGCAGAAAACGGAGCTTCAAAAATTGAGCTTTGGGGCAGAAAACGGAGCCTTGGAAACGGAGCTTTGGGGCAGAAAACGGAGCCTCGTAAATGGAGCTTTGGGGCACAAAACAGAGCCTCATAAACGGAGCCTCATAAACGGAGCCTCATAAATGGAGCTTTGGGGCAGAAAACGGAGCTTTGGGGCAGAAAACGGAGCCTCGTAAATGGAGCTTTGGGGCACAAAATGGAGCCTCATAAACGGAGCTTTGGAGCAGAAAACAGAGCCTCATAAACCGAGCTTTGGGGCACAAAACGGAGCCTCAAAAACGGAGCCTCATAAATGGAGCATTGGGACAGAAAACGGAGCTTTGGGGCAGAAAACGGAGCCTCGTAAATGGAGCTTTGGGGCACAAAATGGAGCCTCATAAACGGAGCTTTGGGGCAGGAAACGGAGCCTCATAAACGGAGCTTTGGGGCAGGAAACGGAGCCTCATAAACGGAGCTTTGGGGCAGAAAACGGAGCTTTGGGGCAGAAAACGGAGCCTCGTAAATGGAGCTTTGGAGCAGAAAACGGAGCCTCATAAATGCAGCTCTGGGGCAGAAAACGGAGCCTTGGAAACGGAGCTTTGGGGCAGAAAACGGAGCCTCATAAATGCAGCTCTGGGGCAGAAAACGGAGCCTCATAAACGGAGCTTTGGGGCAGAAAACGGAGCCTTGGAAACGGAGCTTTGGGGCACAAAACGGAGCCTCATAAACGGAGCCTCATAAACGGAGCTTTGGGGCAGAAAACGGAGCCTCATAAACGGAGCTTTGGGGCACAAAACGGAGCCTCATAAATGGAGCTTTGGAGCAGAAAACGGAGCCTCATAAATGGAGCTTTGGGGCACAAAACGGAGCCTCGTAAATGGAGCTTTGGGGCACAAAACGGAGCCTCATAAATGGAGCTTTGGGGCACAAAACGGAGCCTCATAAATGCAGCTTTGGGGTAGAAAACGGAGCCTCAAAAACGGAGCCTCATAAATGGAGCATTGGGACAGAAAACGGAGCTTTGGGGCAGAAAACGGAGCCTCGTAAATGGAGCTTTGGGGCACAAAACGGAGCCTCCTAAACGGAGCCTTGGGGCAGAAAAAGGAACTTTGTGGCAGAAAACGGAGCCTCGGGGCTCGCACCACCACTTCTCGATTCAATTTCCAGATCCAACAAAGCAACGCGGTCAGTTTGGCACCACAAAATCAGGAAGACGCCGGCAGATAAAACCAAACTCCACTCGAAACGCTCTTTGGATACTCACTGAACGCTTCTGCCTTTTGTAACCGGGGTGTTTACCGACCTCTTTAGCTTTTCATAGGGCTGGATGTGATTTTGTAGTTGAGTCGGTCTCTAATCGACTGAAGCCCAAGCGAACGTGAATCGCGTCTCACCTGACGACAGCTCCCCGCCGAAAATCACGGCCTTGGCGCCCGACGTGGTCACGCAGTAAACCAGAGAGTCCAGCCGCAGGTTGAAGTTGATCAGAGCCGCCTCCACGCCGATTTTCGCCATCCCCAGCCACAGCCCGACGAACTCGGGCCGGCTCTCCATGAACACGGCGATCACGTCGCCGGGGAGGAAGCCTTCTTGCTGGAAATAGTTACCAACGGCGTTGGAATACTCGTCCAGCCTCCGGAAGCTCCAGCGCTCCCCGGTCGCCTCGTAAATCAAGGCTGTTTTGTCCGGGTGCCTGCGGACGACGTCCTGGAACATCTTGGGGACGGTGTTTTTGGCTTTTTGGTGCCTTCGCAACTCGTACTTGACGCGGAGCAGCACCGCGAGGCCGCTGCGGCAAAGAGAGCGCAACCAGTTAGTTTTCGGCGTGGTTTCGGGGTTAGAATTGACGCGGGAAGTGTTCTAGGCTTTGGGTTGGGGCGAGTCCCATAGAACTGGGGCTTCAAATCGCTGCTGCTCTACAGAAAACAACAATTTTAGCATTAAAGAAACAGTAGAGAGCACCCATTCGGTGCTTTCCACGCTGTAAACCATAGGAAATCTACCTTCGCCTCGACAGAGCTTACACACAGTGGTGCCTCATTAAGGAAAGAGTCGCAGCCTCTGCGGATATTTGGCACCAAGAAGAGCGACTCCTCGCTTAAAGGACAAACCAAACTGCTGCAATGGGACTTCTTGTTTTCCTCTTCTGTAATTCACATAACTATTTTAAGTCTCCGAGGCAGCAGCTGCGGGTTAAACCTTGACACACTTCAAGCAGCAAAAGTTCTTTGAGCTTCAACTTATGTTGTCCCTATTTTTAGGGGTGAATTGGCTTCTTCTATCAGCTCTAACTTAGATATGAAAATAAACTTAGTACTAGAATGAGGATAGACACAACAGACCCCATTTCCTTCCCGGGGGAAGATGGAGGGTGGTGTTTTTCCACCCTTCCAACACGAAATGGTTGAGCAACAAGGGGTTTGGAAGGATCCCCAGAAACTTGAAAGGTCGTTTAATATTAGCGCTGGCAAACCCCGGCGTGGGGGATGGGAGCGGTGCCCGAAGGAGCCGCTGGCGCGGGCCGAGCGGGGCTGTCCCGCTGACCTTACGCTGGCTGTGCCAAAGGCAGAACAGAGGAGCCTTTGAAGCGCGGAGCCGCGCTTTGCAGAGCCTTCAAGGGCTTTATTCCGGACGGTTTCTTTCCCTCCATTATTCCCAGCTGGCCGGGCTATGGGAGGAAACAGCTCTTGACGGCCCAGCTGGCAGGAACCCCAAACCCTTGGGAATAAAGGCAGATCCCCCCCTCCCCGAGGCCTAAATAACCAGGGAATTAACTGCAATGGGCACCCGGGAGACGCGGAGGCCAACGGGGACTTCCCGGCGCTTCACGCCATGAGCGCTTAGTCCAGACTAAGTGTTTTAGGATGGGTTTACCCCCTCTCTGAGCTCAGGGGTGGTATCACCCCCCGGCTCCTTCCACAGGGGAGGCTCCCGCGTCCCTGCGCTCGCTGCCTCCGGGGCCGAGCAGGTAAAGCCCAGCCTAGGTCGGGCTTAACGGCAGCGAAGCCGGCTCGACGCCCCCCTGGGGGGTGGTTGGAGGGGCCCCGCGGGCAGCACTTACAAGAGGTCCCGCGGAGCCGTCCTGAAGAGCAGGCGCAGCAGCCGCCATCCCCCGCCGCCCAGGCACACGCCGAAGGTGGCGGCCAAGCTCCAGGGCCAGGGAGCGCCCAGGAAGCGCAGCAGCCCCAGGGAGCCCAGCGAGGCGGCGCAGACCCCCGCCGGGTGCATGCTGCGGAGGGAAGGGCCGGCGGGCAGCGCTCGGGAGGGCGGCGGGGCCGCCCCGGCCCCGTTACCTCAGCGGCGCCGGCGGCACCTGCTCCCGCTCCCGCCTCAGCCGCCGCCTCAGCTGCGGCCCCCGCCCCGCGCGCAGACGCCACCGCCCCCCGGGAGGCGGGACTACGGGGAAACGCGATGCGCTATTGGCCGGCGGTGCGGCTGCTGGCTTCGGATTGGACGAGGCGGAGGGGCGTGGGGAACGCCCACGAGGCGTTACAGCGGAGGGGCGGGGCGATACCGGGAGGGGCGGGGCGCAGAGGGGGGACCATTGCCCCGCCCTTCCCGGTATAGCCCCGCCCCTCCCGGTGCCGCCCCCCCCGCCCCCGCGGTGTCACCCCGGCCGGACGCTGCTGTGGCCCCGGGACTGACGGAACCTTGTGGGGGGGTCTCTGTCCTCCCGGGGTATAACGGGCGGTTGGGAATCCGTCGTTCGTGTCCGTACCGGCACGGCGTGGCGCCCGCACACTCGCCACGGGCGCTGCCCACGTTCCGGGACCGGAGCTGCCCATGTTCCCACGACCCACAACACGCACACCCGGGTGGGGCCCCGGACCGGCACTACCCGGCACGCACGCCCGGTTTACGCACGGCCTGGGGCCGGCACCGACCGGGGCCCCCCAGCCCCGGGACCGGCACCGACTGGGACCCCACGGCCCCGGGAACGACACCGACCGGGACACCCCAGACCCCGGACCCGCACCGACCGGGACCCCCCCCAGTCCCGGGACCACGCAGGACGGATGCAGCCGAGTTCCCACAACCCGTGACCGGCATTGCCCACGTTCCCTTGTCCCCGAACATTCCCCCGCGGGGACCCCGTGCCCGGCACCGACCGGGACCGGCGCTGCCCACGTTCCCCCGGCCCCGCACATCCCGCCCCCCCGGGGGACTCCGGCGCCGCCCCCCGGTGCTGCCGTCCCCGGTTAAGCCGATTACCGGCTGCTCCGGGCAAATCCGTGCTCATTAACCCCAGATCGGAGCCTCCCGGGGGGGACTCGAGGGGGCTCCGCACCCCTTCCCACCACCGACCACCCCCCGAACCCCCCACCCATGGCCGCCTTATTCACCGGGAAGGTCCTGCTGGCCAACCGGGAGCGGGACGAGCTGGACACGGAGCGGGAGCTGCAGCGGGCGCTGGACAACAAGGTGCTGCTGCTGTTCTTCGGGTCGGCGCGGTGCCCGCGCTGCCGCCGCTTCGCCCCGCTGCTCCGCGACTTCTTCCTCCGCCTCACCGACCAGTTCTACGTGGAACGGGCGGCCCAGCTGGGCCTGGTCTATGTGTCCCGGGACGACACGGAGGAGCAGCAGAGCCGCTTCCTCAGGACCATGCCCAAGCGCTGGCTGGCGCTGCCCTTCGGGGACGCCTTCAACAGGTACCGCTCCGGTCGTTCAACCCCTTTTCCAGACGTTTTCCCCTCATTTTCAGCCCCCGCGCGGTGCCTTAACGCTCCTGGTCCGCACCGATTTATAACGCAAAACCACTTTATCTTCCTTCCATCCGGCTTTTTTGCCGATAAAGTTGACGTTCTGATTTTCCAACGCACTATTTATAACCCTAAAAGCCGCCCCGTCCGGCCCCGCGGGATGAACGGAGCGCGGGTGACGGACGCAGCCGGGCGGATTGGACACACGGACCTCATTAGCGCCGCAATTAACGCTGAGAATTAGTCCCAGCCCCTTTGGAGGATGTGAACATTCCGGGTGTGCTGCTGTTTGTAAGGTCCCAGCAGCGTTCTGTGTCTTGCACACCCCAAATCCCCGCGGAGATCCTCGTCTAATTACCAGCCAAATGGGGCTCTAATTACCAGGCAAATGAGTGGGTTAAGCCCAGTAAATAGGCTTGGTGTAACTGGGCATCCCTCCGGATGGGGAGGATGAGGAGCGGGGAGGATGAGGAGCGGGGGGGCATGAGGATGAGGAGTGGGGAGGATGAGGATGAGAAGCGGGGGGGACGAGGAGCGGCGGGGATGAGGAGCGCGGGGGATGAGGATGAAGAGCGGGGGGATGAGGATGAGGAGGGATGAGGATGAGGAGGGATGAGGATGAGGATGAGGAGGGGGGGGATGAGGAGTGGGGAGGATGAGGATGAGAAGCGGGGGGGGCGAGGAGTGGGGGGGATGAGGATGAGGAGCGGGGGGGGATGAGGATGAGGAGCGGGGGGGGATGAGGATGAGGAGCGGGGGGGGATGAGGATGAGTGGGGGGGATGAGGATGAGGAGCGGGGGGGATGAGGATGAGGAGCGGGGGGGATGAGGATGAGGAGCGGGGGGGGGATGAGGATGAGGAGCGGGGGGGGGATGAGGATGAGGAGCGGGGGGGGATGAGGATGAGGAGCGGGGGGGATGAGGATGAGGAGCGGTGGGGATGAGGCTGAGGAGCGGGGGGGGATGAGGCTGAGGAGCGGGGGGGGGATGAGGATGAGGAGCGGGGGGGATGAGGATGAGGAGCGGTGGGGATGAGGATGAGGAGCGGGGGGGGATGAGGATGAGGAGCGGGGGGGGATGAGGATGAGGAGCAGCGGGGATGAGGATGAGAAGCGGGGGGGACGAGTAGCGGCGGGGATGAGGATGAGGAGTGGGGGGGATGAGGATGAGGAGAGGCGGGGGTGAGGCTGAGGAGCGGGGGGCATGAGGAGCGGCGGGGATGAGGATGAGGAGCGGTGGGGATGAGGAGCAGGGGGGGATGAGGATGAGGAGCGGTGGGGATGAGGAGCGGGGAGGATGGGGGTGAGGAGTGGGGGGGATGAGGATGAGGAGCGGTGGGGATGAGGATGAGGAGAGGCAGGGATGAGGATGAGGAGCGGGAAGGATGAGGATGAGGAGTGGGGAGGATGAGGATGAGGAGCGGTGGGGATGAGGATGAGGAGCGGTGGGGATGAGGATGAGGAGGGGGGGGGATGAGGATGAGGATGAGGAGCGGGGGGGGATGAGGATGAGGAGCAGGGGGGATGAGGATGAGGAGTGGGGGGGATGAGGATGAGGAGCGGTGGGGATGAGGAGCATCAAGCATCGCTCCCCGCTCCCCAATCTGAGCTGTTCCCCGTTCTTTCGCCCCGCAGGGAGCTGGAGCTGCGCTTCGCCGTGTCCGAGCTGCCGGCCGTGGTGGTGCTGAAACCCAACGGGGACGTGATCGCCGAAAACGCCGTGGACGAGATCCGGATCGCGGGTCCCGCGTGCTTCCGAAACTGGCAGGAGGCGGCCGAGCTGGTGGATCGGAACTTCCTGCTGGCCGAGGATCAAGAGGGATGGAGCAGGAGGAGCCTCACCGACCCCCTGCGCCGCATCAAGTACAAGGAGACGAAGCAAGACGAGGAAGAGGAGGACGATGAGGCGTCGTAGGCGCTCGGGGGGTGGTCTCCGCACACCAACGTGTGTCTGCGTTGTGTAATTCCGCTAAAAACCTCGTTAGTTTTCCAACGGGTGAATTGTTTTACGTTCTACTCCCACGCGCGGGTTTCGGGTCTGGAGGCTGCGGTGGATAATGAGGATCTTCCCATCCTGAGCAAGTTACGTTCGCATTTTATCTCCGTAGTGTCATAAAACCTCACGGTTGTTGTTTCTTTACCAAAAAGCGAGTAGAAAAATAACCTATAGAGACTGTTGTTTGGTAAGTGACTTGCAAAACAGCTTTAAAAATGGGGATTGTGGTAAAAAACCCCATGGAAGGTGCTGTAGGGCTACAGAGCAGCTGTGACAATGACAACAGGGACAGAGACCCTATGAGAAGCCGGTCAAGGGGCCGGACACTAAGCCCTGAGACATTTCTCATGTTATGCTGCCAAAAATGCCCATTTTGGACAAAAATCTCATTTACGGATCCTGCCGCGCTCACCCTGTGCTCCCCATAACCAAGGGGATGGGAAAAGTGGGGAAAATTGGGGAAAAGGACCAATAATTGGCTATTCTTTGGTCCCCCACATTCCGTGCTGTCTCACCAGGGGATGAGCGGAGGATCCATGCAGGATCTACACATTGAGGACAGACAGAGCTGTCTGTCCGGCTTGTTCGACTTGTTTTCTCCCTTAATCCTCCTGTATTCACCCGGTAAGTCCAACAGGTAGAGGAGGGAAGGAGGAGGGACACAAACAGCAGAATAACCCATCAGGATGCTCCAAGCACATGGACACCGCGCAAAATGCCACGAATCAAACCCAAAAGCACCTTCGGGTGGCGCAGCGGCCGGAGGAGCGGTCGCTAACGAGGCAATATCGCATTTTGAGATGATATTACCTTTCCGTGGTGCAACGGCAGCGGTCGGCACAGCCGCGTTTAATAAAATAAGCCAGAAATCACAAATTTGGAGCGATGGGAGGGAGGGAAAAGGCGACATTGTCACCCGTCATGAACTGTTGGCCGGGTGCTGCTTCTCCCCACGGAACTTCGATGCTCGATAGAAGGAAACTCTCCACCTGTATTTATGTCGTTGATTATTAATCGTGGACTTTTACCAGCCTTACCTTTATTTTGTTTTGGTTTTAACCATCATATTCTTCTCCGTTCGAAACTCTTTCCTTACGATTAATAAAGCTAATTAAGGAGCTGTGCGTGAGCAGGAGACTCTTGGGGGACACAGGAGGTGAATAATCCTCCAAACATCATTTTTCCACCTCTAGTTCCATCGGAGATGAAAATCCTCATGACGGATCCATCGTTAAGACGCTCACCTCTGCCTTTCTGCATGGCGCTTATTAATTAACATTTATAGGACATTTTGGCTTCACCAAAACAACACCGGAGCCGTCCCTGAGTCCAGGAGGAGTCCACACTTGCCTGAACACGGTGTGGGGTTATTTTAAAGGGATACACGCACTCGTATTGAGTACAGAAAGTGCACACTCGCAATCGTGCAAGGAGAAATCCACGTGCAAATGTGCACGGAAGGTTACACGTGCTTGCGTGGAAGCACGGGAGGAAAATACACTCGCGATTGTGCAAGGATTAATTTATACACGTGCTCATGTTGAACACGGAAAGTACGCGTGCAAATGTGCACGGAAAGTAGATACACTCGTAATCCTGCGGGGGTTAATTTACTCACACCCGTGGTGGCAAAGCAAGCGGAGTCTCCATCCCGGGGGGGTCTCGGCGGCATCTCGCTTGTGCTCCGATAGATCCGCACAAGGGGTCTCGGCGAGAGTCCTGTTTTTATAGCCTGAGCAGATCTGACTGTGGGCGTTCCAGAAGCTTCTCTGCACCCCCACACTGGCTGGGGGTGCCCCTGAAGCCTCCAAACATCCCCCACAGTGGTTGTGGGTGCCCAGCGGCTCCTTGGTGCCTCGGTGCTCCCCCTTCTCTCTCTTAACAGCCAAGGGGCTCTGGGATCAAATGAAACAGCAGAGAGAGAGGGAGACGTGTCTCCTCCTTCCATGATGAAGGAGGGAGGGGGGGTTGCACTCTGCCACCCACGGGGAGAGCAAGAAACCACCATCCCGCCCAAAATGATCATTTTTCCCCGTCTTCTGGCCCCAATTTCAACCCAACGCCCCTTTTCCCTCACCCTGGTTTTCCAGCGGCTCGCTCGGTACATTTGGAAACACGGGTGGTTCTTGGGAAGATGAGAAGCCCCCTGGGTAGAAAATCACCGCTACGCCGAGGCCGGGAGACTCAAAACCCATCGTTTCTTCACCAATTACCACATCTCTGAGTTATGCAAATCGCACACCAAACGAATGCGATTTCCTCCCGCGGAAGCGCGGCTGCAGGAAGCAGATTCGGCGACTTGCCGAATTTCTGCTGGTTATTTGGGGCAGGTCGGCTTCACCCACATGGGCCTCCGGACAAGCTCTTCACATCCCGTCTGACCGATGAATTCGGGATCTGGGTAATTCAGGATTCTGCTGCTTTCGGGGCAAAACGCTGACGATTCGGCCATGGGCGACCCAGAAGCGAGTGGTACGTGGTGGCATTAAAACAACCTTTTCTGCTTGTCCTGCGAGCTTTCGGGGCAGGATTTACCCGAGGCCTGTGCGCCACAGAGGAAATATGGGTGTTAGAAAATAGCTTTTAAGTTCCTCTAACCGGGGTTTGCATTGAAAACACGACTGTTCAGTCTCTTCCTCTGACAGATGAAGTCGTTCGATGCATTTGTGCGCTTGCGTAAGAGGAAAGGGCGCAAACCCCCTTTTTCGAGAGGCAGAGGGTGCAGCGCTTCTTGCTACATAATATGGGGTTGGAAAATACTTGCTTTAAGTCCTTGTTCTCAAAGGCAACTCAATGGTGAGCGTAACCAGTTGGAATTGGAGCGGTTCTGCTCCGCATCCCCTTCGGTCCGCACCCGTGGATCCTCTTTTCCGCTTACGGCCTCTGAAACAAAGAGCTGGTTCAGTTCTCGCTCTGCAAATCTTTACCGGGAGAGTTAATAACACGAGTCAAATCACTTAATAAACCCATCAAAACGCAGCAATCCGCACTGGGACCCCTCTAGAAACAACCCCATGTGCTCATTAAAGACGCATTTTGATGTTTGTCCGTAAAACCCATAACGCGATGTGACTGTAAAAGCCAAACGCCCTCGAGAAATCAGCCCAATCGCCTCCGTTAAGGAGGTTTATTTGACAGCTCTTGCAAAACCAAGATGACCAGTATAAATTCTTTTATTCCGGCTTATTATTTAGCCTTTAAATGTCCTAAATTCATCCTTCTGTTGTTAACCGGGAGGTGGTTTTACTGCTTTCCAGTATGGGATCTGCTGAGTTTCACTCTCAGTCTTAATTCTTCTTACCGTCGCTACCATTTCCCTATTCTTAATATTCAACAAACAGCCAGAAGTGTAATGGACTGTAATTTCCTTATTTAATAAGCAAGGTTAATTAACAAAGAGCTGCAGGGGGCTGCCATCTATCAAGTTTTACCAGTATTTTCCCCCAAAGTTGGCAATTACCTCATCCTTCTCTTGCAAACCAACGCGCCCGCGCTCGGTTTTTGCCGTCGGACAGATTTGCAGAGCGCAAACTTCCTCCTTTTAATGAAGTGCAAAGTTTCCATTAAGTGGCAACTCTCCTCCTCCCCACAGCGCGTTTCGTTAACCCCCTCGTTAATACATACAGCTAATTCAGGACGCCTGACCCCCACGGTGTTTCCTCTCGGTTGTGGGTGATGCTGCTTGGTAGCTGTTCCGACCTCCTCAAAACGAGATGATTTGTAAATTCAGCTTTTGTTCCACCAAGGTCAGAAGTTGCGCTCTTGGTTTTGCAAAACGGTTGTGAAGGGATTTGGATTATATTCTACTGGATTATATTATATTTGGATGATTATTACGCTGTTATTCCTCAGCCGGATGCTGATCTAAGCGCCTGAGCTGTAACCGGAGTCTCGCTGAGGAATACCTTGGATTTCACACAATTTGGGAGTTTTCAGGCTTATTTGGCCCAGTTCGCTTCGAGCGGCTCAGCAAGCAGAGGGTTTGACCCACACGCTGCTAAGAAGCACAAGTCCTTTTCTGCAGAAACGGGAGACATTGCGTTGCGAAACACAAGCGCAAAGAAGAGGAAGGCGCTACCAGCTACCGAGCTTCAGCCACGGCGCCCCCGCCGAGGCCGGGTTTGCGACGTTTACCTCATTTTGCAGTAACCGCGGCTCAAAGGGAAGTGTTGCTTCTGCTGAACGGCACAACAAGAGCTTCTCCTGCTAAAACACCCCCCGGGCTCTGCGCACCCACCATTGCAGGAGCTCCATCTCCATGGAGAAGAGTGGGGAGCCTTCCAGAACGTCCATGATGCCGATGAGATGAGTCTCGTCCATCCAAAACTCAACGCAACAGCTGGTTCATCATATCGTGGTTTCCTTTGGGATGCAGGTCTAGTGCCAACACTGGATTGTTTCTTCTGGAATTGCCTAAGATAAGAAGAAATACAGATGGTTTTCAATCCCCAGAAGAGTTAGATTGTAGATCAGCCATCCAGTTGGCTTGCCCAACATGATAACTGGTTTTAAACCACAGCTTGCGCTTATAAATGAGGCTGCAAAGCGGACAGGCAAAGGGCAGAGCGCGAGTGTCCTGCTCCGATATCCCAGCAGTGAATGCTCTGCAAAGAGCTTTAAAAATTAATTCATTTATGGATAAGAATCGTTTGGCATGTGCCAAAAAGCTGCTCAATTTCAAACAGTCAAATCAGCGCCGTCGCTCCTCCGTGTTTAAATTTGTGAGGACGCAGAGAATAACACCAGTAAGGGGAATGTTTCCTGTCCTATTTTTCTACCTTTCAGCTGTTAATTACATATATTACCTTAGCGATGCGGAACAAAAGACTCGTGAGAAGCTGAGGTTCTGCTTTCAGAAGAAGGACGTTTCGCTTCGCCCCTCGGCAGCGCCACTCCGGTTGAGTCACGTCTTCCTGTTGTACAATCCCTCGCTTGCTCTAAACGAGACATTAAAGCTCACATGAATTAATAAGGATGGTTAAGATTCCAATTTGTTTGTTACGGCTCCGATTAGGAACAATTTGCGACTCTCATAGAAAAAGTGGGATGAAGTGTTTGATGAATTGCACGTCTCGGGTCACCCGGCGGGTGGGAAATGTTGAGCGGGTTGACCTGGGTACAGGTTATAGTTACCCGGCTAGAAAAAGAGAGAAAATCAATGTTTTCGGGACCAAAACAAGGCCCAGGGGCATCTAGAACTAAACAAGACGCAAACCGACTTCTCACTTGAGTAACATCTGCAAGAACGTGCGCCCCGTCAAAAACAGTGAAGAAACTCTAGATTTAGGTCAATCAACCACATCCTGTTTCCTGGAATGTCAAAAGGACAAAGAAGAGTGAGGTTTTCTTTTGTTTTTACCGATTGCAACCAGTTTCGGATTCGAATTGGATTTTTCTTTCCCCTTTTTCTTTACAGCAACTTCCGGCCTGAGTTGATTTGAGTTTCAGGACTCAATGACAGCGGAAAGTGAGACGAACGGCATCGATAATCACGTGTAAAAGGCGTGTGTAGGGTTCACAGAGCCACGTGGGGACAAACCCGCTCTATATTTTGCATCATTATAATTTATACCCGCCGGGGATTGCGCAAGATACAGCATTTCTCAATGTATATCATCCCCATAAATAAACGCGTGTAATATTGAGATGGATGCACAACAAACATTGCGACACACACAGAGAATGAGCCATTTTCTGTGCACGTTACCACCTGTCGATCTCCGGGTTGGATGATCCCATGAACTGATTTCTTCTCTATCCCCAGGTCTCGACAACCAAGAGAGGACACCTGAAAGTAGGAAGCGGTACAGCGAGATATTCCGGAGCCTGGATGCCATCGAGATCTCCATCGGGAACACGTGCGTAGGGAAACGGTGCAGAGATGGTTTCCTGGGTCGCTACAACCTTCGTTTCTTTAATTGCGCTCTTCTTCGTTATCCAGGGCGGTTGATATGTTCATTGGTGATGCTGCCAGCGCCGACACAGACCTGATCACAGAAAAAGAGAGTGTTCCGGTAGGAAAAGGCTGAAATCAGTGACAGAGCAGATAATATTAGTGAAAACACTCAGGCATTTGCTGCTTGGATTGATATTTTTGTGAGAAATATGTGGATTTTTTTCCAGCAGTTTCCTCTTCTTTTTGCTTTTCTGCACACAGTTGAATGAAAATTCCTGCAAGACAAAAACCAGTTCAGAGAGGCAAGCGCCGGCGGATATAACAGGTAACCTTGCTGTGACACTGGGTGACACTGGGAGCTGTGCTGCCATCAGAGACCTGGACAGGCTGGAGAGGAGAAATTCAGTGAAACAGAACAAGTGTAGAGTGTTGATGTGGGCAGGAACAAGCCCGGGGTGCAGTGTGAGTTGGGGAATGAGCTGTTGGAGAGCAGCGTAGGGGAAAGGGAGCTGGGGGTCCTGGGGACAGCAGGGGGACCATGAGCCAGCACTGGGCCCTTGTGGCCAGGAAGCCAATGGGACCTGGGGGGGTTAGAAGGGGGTGGTCAGTGGGTCAGAGAGGTTCTCCTGCCCCTCTGCTCTGCCCTTTAGTTCAGATACTATCAGGATATACTTGGGGAACATATATATATACGTATATATAATACATACAGCCATAGCACCCTGAGAACGCCCCATCCCGTCTGCTCTGGGAAGCTAAGCAGGGTCGGGCCCGGTCAGTGCTTGGATGGGAGACCAGCTGGGAATAGCGGGTGCTGTGGGCTGAGCCAGCACTGGGCCCTTGTGGCCAAGAAGCCAATGGGACCTTCAGCTTCGCGCTGTTCTGAATCCGGATTTATCCCGTTGCAGTTCAGGAGGCAGATGAAATGCTGATCAAATGCGAAGGCGGCATCGACGCCGCCCTGGAATATGCCAAAATGTGGTGTAAATACGTCAAAGAGCTGCTCAGCTGGATGGAGAAACGCCTGAGCTACGGTGAGTCCAGCTTTAAAAACACATCTTGTCGCGGGCCTTTTCATTGCTTTTTCATTAAGATAAACTCACAGAATTAGAATTTCTCCCCCCCTCCCCCGAATGATTCTAATTGACCGGAACAGCCTCTGGATTGGACAAAACCAACCTGGATCTGGAGTCTAATCTGCTCTGCCCCTTTTCCAGAGACCGAGTTCGCCAAAGGGATGGTGAAGATCGCGGAGTCGGGGCGCAATGCCATCTGCCAGCAGGTACAACCGGGTCTTTTTGCACAAGGGCCCAGTGCTGGCTCAGCCCACAGCACCCGCTATTCCCAGCTGGTCTCCCATCCAAGTACTAACCAGGCCCGACCCTGCTTAGCTTCCCAGATCAGACGGGATGGGGCGTTCTCAGGGTGCTATGGCTCTATATATTATATATATGTATATATATATGTTCCCCAAGTATATCCTGATAGTATCTGAACTGAACCCATTTTTCTGGGGCAGAGCAGAGGGGCAGAAGAACCTCTCTGACAATTTAAAGCCTGGCTTAAATCCAAATACGCCCCTAAAACCTTCCTAAAAGTCCCAGTGTTGGACCAGTTCCTTCTTCTACGGGCTTATTGTTCAGAAATTAGATAGAAGGATGTCAATGCTGCAATAAAGCTTTTCTGCTTCCAGTCGCCACCTTGTCCAAAATAACCCCGTGTTTAACCAGCGCAAACTCTCCCGCTACCAAAATGTCTTTGATTTAGGAAAGCGGTGGTGATTACCTGTTATATCACACCTGGCTTTTCTTGGTTCCTGCAGCACAACATGCCCCTGCGAGCGCTCTACACGCTGGTCCTGGAGCACGACATCAAGGTGGGCAGTTCCGCAGGCGAGACGGTGGGGTTGCTGCAGCAGAAGGAGTTTTATCAGGTATTTCTGGACAATTCTGTAGAAAAATGAGGTTGGAGCATCATGGAGACCTAATAAAGTGATTCCTGCTAGTCCGTGGGGTGGGGGGGACAAGGGAAGGCAACGCAGGCTGAGTTTAAGGGATGGAAACCCAGGCTGAGTTTAAGGGAAGGCAATGCAAGCTGAGTTTAAGGGATGGAAACACAGGCTGAGTTTAAGGGATGAAAATGCAGGCTGAGTTTAAGGGAAGGCGACACAGGCTGAGTTTAAGGGAAGGAAACGCACGTCGAGTTTAAGGGAGAATGAGGCGTTTTGCAAGGTTTTTGCTTTCCGATGCTGTGTCCTCACCTGCCAGACGCTTTTCCTCACAAGGAACTGTTCCTGTCTTAACTCTTCTTCCTCCGCAGCCTCTGTCGGCCAAGAAAAACGAAATCGAGAAATGGAGGAAGGAATTCAAAGATCAGTGGACAAAGGAGCAAAAGAGGATGGTAAGATGGGCCTGGTCTTTGTGCCGGTTGTAGGTCAAAAGACTCAAAATAAATGTTTATGGACAAGCGGTACTAAATAATAACCCCAGACAACAGAACAGGTTGGGGAGGAAGAACCTGGAGCATCTTTTTGATGAGGAGGGAGAGTTGTGTCTGTTCAACCCAGAGGGACCTTATCGATGTGATCAATATCTCAGGGTGGGGGTCATGAGGATGGACCAGACTCTTCTCCACGGTGCCCAAAGATGGGACTGGAGGTTCCATCTGAAAACAAGGAGAAACCGCTTTAGTTTGGGGACGATCACATCCATTTGAACCCTCTTTCCTCACCGCGCTTCCCAAAAGGTCTTTTCAAACCTCAACCTGTTTCTTTCCCACCCCAAACCTGTTTGTTTTTCTACCCGAGAATGAATCCTTGGCGTCCCTGCGCAAGTCGCGCCTGCAGTACGCGCAGCGCTGCGAGGAGCTGGAGAAAGCCAAGCTGCTGAGCGCCAGGGCGGAGGACGAGCACCAGAGCGCGGCCGGTGCCAACACCGGCAGCGCCAACAAGCAGCTAGAGAAGCGCCGTCGATCCTGCGAGGAGGCACAAGCCAAGGTGACACGTTTGGTGCTGTTAAGGTTTGATTTGGGGTGACAATAAACCGTGGCAGATGTATTGTTAACCCCATCTCCCCACTAATTATGGGAGGGAAAGAAAGACAGACAGAAGAGAGTTGGGAAAATTAAAGATGTTATACTAATGCTACTGATAAAAATAGAGAAAATAATACAAAGTATACAAAAGCAATATTGAAAGTCCCGGCAGCTGCAGGGCAGGCACCCGAAGTCCTGGACTGGACTCTGCAGCCAAGCGGAGCTGGATTCACTCTGTCACTTGGCCTCAGTTCACAGGGACAACTTGCAAGGTCCTCTCCTAGTGTCGGCCATTGGGAAAAGAGATGAGATCCTCGTGATCTCCCACTTTTATATGAAATATTAATGTGAATGGGATGTTATACTCCGTCGGTCAGTTTTTTGGTCACCTGTTTCTTGTTGCCCCTCTCGTGGGATGTGCGTCAATCGTTATCAATAACCTCGCATTCCATTGCTATGGCTACCAAAACATGTGTCTGGTTCTCCAGGAAAACGCAGCTTTAGCTGACAGGCAAATTCACTAAAAGAGAAACTTATTTTAACAAAACCAGCACACCGGCGGGTTTGTGTCCCCCCTTACGGCATCTTCCTGCCGTCCTGGTGACATTTCTCCCTCTTTGGCTCCGGTTCAGGTTCAGGAGGCCGAAGCGTTGTACAAGACGTGCATCGGCGACGCCAACTTTCGGCGGCAGGAGCTGGAGAAGGTGCGAGCGCGGATCGTCTCCCACGTCCGGAAGCTCATTTACCAAGGGGACGAGGTGCTGACGTGGGTACGTGTTAGCTCCCGAATTTCTCCTCTCTAAGACCTCCGGGCTCTTCATGATTCCACCGCCCCATTGCTGACCAACGGTTGAAATGAGGGAACTGCTTTGGACGTTGCTACCAAATAAATCTCAGATATATAATCACTTTTTCAATTACAACAGCTTTGAGGACACATATCCAGCGAAAAAGCCTAGCGGACAAAATCCTAGAGAACGACACAGCGACATTTATCCAACGTGTTAAGTAGAACTATCAAGATAACGAGTTTAGATAACGAAAAACTGAAGACACTGAAGATCCAATGGGGGAAAAAGCTCCCGGGCTTTGCTTAACAATGATGATTTTCTATTTCTTTCCCTATCAGGTCACTTTGAGGATGTTCAAGCAGCGGCAGACGCAGTCGGAACAGATTCCGCTGGGCTACCAGTACCTGTCTGAGGTCTGCAAGCCGTACAAAGCGGGCGAGAAGTACCTGGAGTTCATTCAGGCCCTGCAGAAGAAAGACGTTCACGTGGAGGTGTTTGAGTTCGAGCCCCTCGCTCCCGGGGGGCAGAGGTACGAAAGAGCAGAGAACTTCCATCCTAGCTGAAAGGTCAGGAATATACAACAACAGAACAACAAAAGGGTTTAAAACACACTTATAAAGTCTCCAGCAGCGTTGCGGTGGCTGATTTCAGAACAGCAGCTATTCCGTACCATGGCCCTTTGGTTCTTTCTGTCATTTGCCGAAGATTTGGCTCGCTCTCTTCTCACGTGGGTGCTGGTTTCTAGATCTTTCCTGCAAATAGAAGAGGTGAAATCACACCGAACTAATTTGTTTTCCTGCTTTTGCCCAAGTGTTTGTTACAAAAGCTTCTACCTGGAATGGAGGCTTTGTCGCAGCTGTCCCTAAGGCACCTTGGCGATGCGATATCGTCTGTTATCCTTAAACGCCACAAAATCCTTTGCAATCTCTTCTCAGGTCCCCTCCCAGTGGTAGAAAGAAGATGGTGCTGCATTCCAGCGGCGCTTCTCCTGCAGCAAAGGACACGAACGCGCCAGAAGATCGGCCCAGAAAGCAGCTCCACGCCAACGACGAGCAGAGTAGGTTGAATTTCATCAACACGATGCCATTTGCTCTCGAGTCTCGGGATTCGTAGCCAACGAAATGGGGAGGTTCTCAAATTCTTAAGGCTTTGCTGAGAAAATATTGACAATATTGATGGATTTTGTTGGGGGGTGCTCGGGATGGTCTGTAAGTGTCTCCACCTCCCGCAGGTGTGAACAAATCCCTGTGCAGCGACACCGAAAGTCTCGGGGGCAGCTGCGAATCCCGGTCGCTGGACTCTCCCGGTTCCAGCCCAGGTGGGAGCCGCATAATTTCTTCCCTAATATCACCCCAACGCCTGAAAGGCGGAATAAACTACGCAGCCCCGCTTTGTGCATCATGAGGATGAGAACAATAGCTTGTATTTTCTCTCCTCTCAAGGAAACTCTAATAGGAGGTTGCTGAAAGCTCCATCCACCGGCACCGTGTCCTCCTCGGATGATTTTGAAGAGAGGGATTCCCTGCAAACCCTTGAAAGCGGTGAGCGACGCGCTTCTTCGAGCCACGGGGTGGTAACCGTGCTCGTGTATCGGTGCATTTTAACGCTGTTTCTGCAGAAAACGGTACATCCCAGCAGCAGTTTAAGAACGTCCTGCTCTCCGGCGCGGCGCAGACCCACCGGCTGCGGAAACTGCGGGGCCCATCCAAGTGCAGGGAGTGCGACACCTTCATGGTCAGCGGCTTCGAGTGCGAGGAGGTGAGGGCTGGAAAACGCCATCGCACCGTCGCCTCCGCACAAAGGAGCGACGTCTGTAAAGTTCTGGGCTTTTCTATGCCCCTCTGCATTACAAAAAAGCGCGTTTTTCGGTGTTTGAGTCAAGCTGCTCACCTGGAAAAACCCTCTTGGGGTTGGTGGGATGTTGGTGGTTGAGGGGACAGGAGGAATCCTCCCGGTTCACCACAACCAGCCCGTAACTGGGGCAATGCTGCTGTTCCAGTGCTGCCTGGCCTGCCACAAGAAGTGCCTGGAGAACCTGCTCATCACCTGCGGCCACAAGAAGCTGCCCAACAGAGTCCCCCTGTTCGGCGTCGACTTCACGCAGGTGCCACGGGATTTCCCAGAAGAAGTTCCCTTCATCGTGGTGAAATGCACCTCGGAAATCGAAGCCCGTGCCCTCGGGGTGCAGGTGAGTGGGTTATTCTCGCTTTGGTTTTCTCCTCTCCGTATCCCAAACTCCTGACCCGTTCCCATCCGGACCACACAGGGGATCTATCGGATAAGCGGCTCCAAAGCGCGGGTTGAAAAGCTGTGCCAGGCGTTCGAGAACGGCCGGAGCCTGGTGGAGCTCTCCGATCACTCCCCCCACGACATCACGGGGGTCCTGAAGCATTTTCTGAAGGAGGTGGGTGCCAAACCTCATCCCGCCGCGTTCCCCGCGTCAGCGAGATGAAGCAACGTGCTCTTTCCCTCCCCTTTCGCTGCAGCTTTCGGCACCGGTGCTGCTGTCCCAGCTCTACAACGACCTCATCGCGCTCGCCAAGGAGCTGCAGAAACCCGGGGATGAGAAGCCGGAGCGCGCGGGCGTCCCCGCCGATCCCGTCCAGAGCATGAAGGACTTGCTGAGCAAATTGCCCGGGAGCAACTACAACACCCTGCGGCACCTGATTGCGCACTTGTACAGGTGAGGAGCGCGGCGGTTGTCGTGCTGGTTGTTCCTGGAGGTCCCTGTTGAGTTCTCCTCCTGAGGAAAGCGTCGGGGTTTCCATGACAGCAAAACGATGCAGATGAGGAGGGTAAAACATGATCCTGCAGCAATTCTGAACGACTGAGAGGGAGCAGACGGCACTTAGTGACAACGCTTCGTAAAGCGCAAAGCGAGAGGTCAAGGTATAGGAGGAATGGAGCCCCTTGCACCCGGCTCTGAACAGATCCAGCCAAATTCTGCGGTTTTCCTTGGGAGTTTTGCTGCACAGAGCAGAGCTTTGTTGTCCAGAAAAGATGGGGGTTCTCTCCCAGAAAATGGGGTTTTGGTGCGTTCCATCCAGCTTGAGAACCAGAAGCCCCTAATGGTCCTATTTCCCTCCCCCAGGGTGGCAGAGAAATACGAAGAGAACAAGATGTCCCCAAACAACCTGGGCATAGTGTTCGGGCCGACTCTGCTCCGGCCGGGCTCCGGGAGCGACGGCTCCATGTCCTGCCTTGTCGACTCCGGCTACCAAGCCCAGATTGTGGAGTTCCTCATTCAGAACTACGAGAGGGTGTTTGGGATGGACGACCTGCCGTCCTCCTTGTCCCTCGGCTGTGAAAATCCCTCGCAAGAAGCGTCGATGGCAAAGGATGAAGGACCTCATTGCCCTGACATGGCCCAGAATGCGAGCCTAGAGGTAGAGCTCCCAGACACCGAGCTGGGTTTACTCACCCTGCTGTAGAGCTGGGAAGGTGGACGAGCAATTAAAGAGAACTTATTTCACCGAGAACAAAACCCGTTTGATCTCAGAGAGTTATTCCCAGGGGAAAGAGCAAGAGCCTGTTGCACGTAGAGCGGGAGGAGCAGAAACCAGTGATAAGCTGCAGATCGCTCAGCAGCTGCTCGGACCGTGCTGGGTGGTGGTTTTGCTCCGTGTGGTTTAGATCCCATGTAGGTTTCTCCGTGCTAAACTGCTTGGGATGTCGCTGTTTCTCTCTGCCAACAGCTCCATGGCTTTGGAAGCAGCGACATGTGTTTAAGAGCCAGTGGATGCTGTGGTGACACCCCCGGTTCTGTCCCCAAGCAGCCACAGACCCTGTCACTGCGTGTTCTGCCTTCTCCCCAAAATTCACAGCTCTTTCCTCACCATATTTCACTTTAAAAACACAAATAGGCAGAGCTGGGTTATGTGGGGGTTTTTGTCCCTTTTTACAGTTGTTTGATGAGCAAGAAAGAAGAAACGACTTACTTAAAGTTAAACTGGGTTTGGGGGTTCTCTGCCACCTCCTTTTGAGCCGGGTGTTTCTACACGAGAGCGCGTGTCCGCAGGGGCCGTATCCACAGCTGCACGCAACGCCGCTTTCCTTAGAGCTCCAGTCCACTGAGGAAGCAGAAATTAGAATTACCGTGATTAGAGTTGAAATCAAATCACCAGGGCAGACACAACTCACTCCCTACAGGATCAATAAACCTTCGCAGAAGGCACTTGGAGATACAACTATTCCTTTGACTATTTTCAAAGCTGTTTTACACACGTTCTGCAGCGTGACCCGATTCCATAGGAGGTGTCACAAACCTTGACAAAGTGAAGTGGTTTCCATGGGCAAACTCTCGTTTTGCTGTTAATAAACCCAACCTGTGCCCGGGTGACCTGATGCTTGTGCAAACTCCCACCGGCTCCATCCCACCTGTGACTCCCGGGCACTTTACTCACCCTTTACTCATCACGGTTTGCTTGATGTTTCCCCTTTTTGCTCTGAAACGGGTGACTTCAGCATCCAGCGGGAGGGGGAATCGATCTCAGCACACGACCGCGTTTTGGGGTGAATTCTGTGGCGTTTGGGTCTGCACTTGGCACTTCCCAAGCCGTATTTCTCCCTCTGCGAGCTCCCTCCCTCTTCCCCAAGCGTTACACACCATCTCAGACAATCCGAGGCATTTCAGCTCAAGCTTTTCCCTCCTCCAAGAGCATTTGGGGCAAAGCAGGAGCTGACAGTGTCTTCATGTCGAATAAGAGTCTTGTATAACCACTTTTCCCAACAGAATCTCTCCTCCGAACGCGGTTTAACCGCCGACCATGACGACTCGTCTTGCAGGGGAGCCGTGGACGAGCTGACTCTGGAGGGAGCCCACATCCCATCAAGCGCAGATGCTTTAGGTGAATGAAGCGACGCTGCTCCGGGGACGCTCTTTGGGTTGTTTTATGCCATTTTTGCAGAGCTGGGTTCTCCTCGGCATCGTTGCTTTGCACAGCAACCACGTGGAAGCACGAGCGTGTTTTCCGCTGCTCCCAGGAAGGGTTTTCCCTCTGCTGGCTTCAACACATCAAGGGCAGCTTTAACAATATAAACCTGATTAATACCTTACACCTCTTGCGATTCATTAAGCTGTTAGAGGGAGGCGTTTTAGACCATTAATGCGGGTTTTCAATGTCCTTTCTAACAGGAAAAGAGGTTGTTGGCTAAAATTGTTTGCTGTAGTAAACTGGTCTCAGTGTTTTAAGACAACTGCCTGTTTTTTTGGTTCAGACATGAACACAAGCGTTGGCTCTGAGCGGGAGGAGCTACAGGAAAAGACAGACGGCGATTCGGACGCGGTCCCAGCAACCCAGCCCAGGTGCCATTTCACCCGGCAACCTGTAAAATACATCCGACCGCAGGCGAAAATAAAAGCGGCCATCCCCAGGGCTACCGCGTTAACCAACGTGGTGACCGAGTCCGGCGCAGAAAGCGGCTCTACCGGTGGGTCCGTGGCAATGGGTGTCCCGGAGGAGAGCGGGAGCGGGGACAGCGACACCGCGGCGCTGCGGCAGCGCTCGGGAGGGTGGCAGCAGCTCAAGCGCTTCGAGATCACGCAGGAAACCGCGCGGATCGTCTCCAAGTTCAGAGGCGACGAGGCTTCGGCACCATCCGAGAATCCTCCGGAGAGCGCGGGGGCTGCGGGGAGAGCGGAGGAGATCAACCAGGGGACGTATCTGTAGGGAAACCCCAAGGGGAACAGAAAATAGACATGGAAAGGGAGAGGCGACCGAAATCCTGAGTCTGCTGGCCAAAGGAATAGCGATAGGATGAGAAAAGCGACCTGTTTGTATTCCCCACGCAGGCCGGCGGGCTTGGAGTTAACCTGGGGTTTGGGTTTTATTCGTGAACAAACCCAGGGGAGCGATGCCGGGTCCTGCACTGTGGCCACAACACCCCCTGCAGCGCTCCGGGCTGGGCACAGAGTGGCTGGAAGGGACCTGGGGGGACTAATGGCCAGGAAGCTCAACAGGAGCCACCAGTGTGGCCAAGAAGGCCAATGGTGTCCTGTCCTGGATCCAAACGGCGTAGTCGGCAGGACAAGGGCAGTGATGCTTCCCCTGTGCTCTGCATTGGGGAGGCCACACCTGGAGTGTTGTGGTCAGTTCTGGGCCCCTCCGGTCAGGAAAGAGATTGAAGTGCTGGAGCGGGTCCAGAGAAGAGCAACAAGACTGGGGAAGGGACTGAACACAAGACCCATGGGGAGAGGCTGAGGGAGCTGGGCTTGGTTAGGCTGGACAAGAGGCTTAGAGGTGAGCTCAGCACTCTCTAGAACCACCTGAAGGGAAGTCGGAGCCAGGGGGGATTGGGCTCTTCTCCCAGGCACTTCGCAATAGGACAAGGGGGCTTCAACTTAAATTTAGGCTGGAGATTAGGAAGCAATTCTTCACAGAGAGTGGTCAGGCATTGGAATGGCTGCCCAGGGAGGTGCTGGACTCACCGGCCCTGGAGGGTTTTAAGCTGAGATTGGACATGGCGCTTAGTGCCGTGATCTGGTAAACGGGCTGGAGTTGGACCAAGGGTTGGACTGGATGGTCTCTGAGGGCTTTTCCAGCCCAGTCCATTCTGGGATTGATTCTGTGATGAGAAGCGAAGCAAAGGGAACGTGCCCCTCTCGGCGTGGAGAATGACACGAGAAGCCGGGGAAACACGGGTTGAAAGGTGGAGGCAGCTGGAATAGAGGCCGTCGGATAGAAAACATTCTGAAACGGGTCATTTTCTGGCAGTGCAACAAGCGCCGATGAATTTAAAAGCGAAAACATGACGCTTACCCCAAGCAGGTTGAACAATCCACACGTTTCCTTTGTGTCATTGCCAGGCTGTTAGGAAACTGGACCAAAACGTAAAGCTGTAGAAGAAACGCTAAGCATCTGTCCTTAGTCTTCGTACAGTTCAGGCTCGAGAGGGTTTGCATCTCCGGAGCAATGTATATTTGTTAATGGAATGCTTTGAATTCTTGAATCCTAAATTATCTTGTACTGTAGAACTTCTGTGAATAAACTATGGGGTGTTTTATTATTATATATTATTATATATTCTTATATATTATTATATATTTCCCATATAAGGGAAGGCTGGAGTAAACATGGTTCTATAGTGAACGGTGCCAGGCACGCTCAGGTCTCTGCAAAACAAAGGTAACAAGAGTTTATAATTCAAGGAACCAGCAGAGTTGGAATAAGAACACTGCTAACAAAGGAGGAAAATGGGGATTAAAACACACCTGATATTTATTGAAATTACCCCCAGAAAGAGAGTCTGGGGGAAAAAAGAGACAATTCAGGCCATTTGTGAGCTGGAAATTGCTTCATTCACAGCTGCTCCTTTTGAGCTGTTAACGGTTCTTCAGCCTTCACAGCAGCATCCCTGGGGTATAAAGGGAGGACAAAGGGCTTGGTGGGGGCTTGAGGCTTTGGGGGGAACATGGGAGGTGAGTGGCCTTTAGTCCTGGCCTATTTTGGGCCTTTAGTCCTGGCCTCTTTGGGCTTCTCTGCTTTGCAGGATCCACCCTCTGAGTGCAAGATGAGTTTGGTTACCAGGCTGTGCCTCTCGAAACGTGGAACATTAAAGAGTCTTTGCTACTCCTAAAACTTACCCCTTAAAATATGAGATGCTATGGAGCTGTTGGCACCTCTTAAACCCTCGGCTGGGATCGGGGTGGGAGGTTTTGTTCCCATTACCCTCAGCTTAGGCCTTTATGCTCCGCTTAGCTAATCCAGCGCTTACCAGTATGTACCAAACACACTTTTATTCATCTTCCGAAGCTGTTTTGTTGTCTCACGCTATAGCGGGTGGTTTAGCAGCAGGAGTGGCTGAATACGTTGCTGTTTAGAGTCAAATCCAACTCTTCCTCCCCGCACCTTGACCGTCAACGCATCTGCAAAGCTGTGGGGCAGAAGATAGGTCGGTATTATTGCCTTGTTGCTTTATTTTCCTCTTGAGATGATGTAGTGAAAAGCGAGCTCCGCGTGTCCCGCCGAGAGCCCCCGCTGCTGCGGACAAACAGCTTTTGTTTGCTTCTCCCCACCCAGTGTATGTTGTGATAGTCTCGGCTTTGTGAACATAAAGAGCAGTGGTACCTATTGCCATATAGAAGGTGGGAGAGAAAGTCAACCAGGCGCATGAATCATCAATTCAACAAACGCTTTGCTTGGGGAGGTTTTGCTGAAGGAGCTGAGTTAGGAAGCGGTTCTGTCCTTAATCCAACACGCATGTCTGTCTGTCTGTCCATCCAGGCCTGCAGCTTGCGGCTGGGAGCCTCTCAGGCCGCTGGCTCCTCTTCCCTATCATTTACTTTAAAAAGAGATGCGTAGAGCTGTAATTCAAGCTTTGCTAAGACAACACGCCTTGTATATTTGGCATCCAGGGACCTGGTTTTATTGGTATCTTATGGGCTTGTTTCAAGCAAGTTGTATTTTTCAGTCTAAATCTCTTTAATAAATGAATGTTCAGACTTCCCGTGCCCTTTACAAGAATAACTTAATTAAGGGAGTATTTTTCTTCAAAGGAGAGAAGGTTTTCTTGTTTGCAATAGCAGAAAGCATCCGAAGCAATTATTCTCCCTATTATAAATGTGCTTAAAAGCTCAAGGCTTTAGGAAGCTGGAAAACATCCCCAGAAATCACGAATTAAGAGTAGAAAAGACTGTTTAATTTGTAACGGAAACCTTGAGCGTTATGGGCCCGGATCTATGACAACAGTGACAGAAAGCGCGTCGGCGGCCGATGTGCTTTGCAAGATGAAGCTGCAGTTGTGCCGCATCTGCTCGTCCCGCCGCTGGAGGCTTTTCCTGCGTTGGTTTTGTTTTTGCTTGCGAGACTTAAGCAGAAAGGCATGTTAACGGCTCTTTATGACTCCCCGGCCCCAAGCTGCAGGCGGCCGGCGCGAAACCAAAGCGGAGACGCGGGGGGAAGCGGCTTTTTCGGAGTAATCCCTATAAAAGCCAAAGCGCGAGCGGCCATGGAGGAGCTCAGAGCCGCGGCGTGTGGTTCCCAACAAGGGCAATTTCCACCCCGTTTTGGTTTGTATTGACAACAGCGGATGGGGTTGTCTTTGGGTGAGGATGAGGCCGGCGGCGCTCGGTAAACGCGGCGTCCCGACGCGGTTTGAACCTCGCCGTGGCTCCTCGTGATGCGATACGGCGCGGGGGGGCTGAGCTTTGCTTCCTTGGCTCTCTGCGTAGCGTAATCTCCTCCTTCCTGTGTGAATTAGGGGCCTCTGGACCATCCCGGCTCCAAACAAAACACCCCGGCGTCCTCCCCTCCACAACAAACGCCTTCATCTCAGAGAGCCAGCAACTGCACAGAAGGGACTTAACCCCCCAAAACCCCATTTCCAGGACAGTTACCTGGGGAAGGAGGGACGTTGTTCCACCAGGATTCGAGGAAACATCCCCGTTGTTCTTCCCCAGCTGTTTTCCCATCTTGTCCGCCAAGGCGAAGGTGACAAGACGTAACGTGAGGCTTTGTCGCCGTGGTCTCCCCGCTTCAGTCGAAGGTGTTGTCCACAAGATGGAAACGCCTCGATTCTAAGTGTCCAAACCTCAAAGGTGAAAGGGGGAGAGGAGTTTTCCATGTTCTTTGTGACTGTAAACGGTTGTGAACTTGCTGGAGGGAAAGAAGATCCCTATTGTAGACAAGGCTGCAGCAGGCATCGATTTCTCCCCCGTGTCTTTGTTGGGAAGCATTTTGTGATGCCGCGGGCTCGCAAACAACAGCTCCGCTCCACCTCGGGCTTGGCGGCGATTCAGCAGCAGTGGGTGTTTTGGAATTCCTGCATTATAACGCCGGTGTTGACGCCGGTTTCCATCCAGAGCTCCGGCTGTTCGGGGTCGGGAGAACCGCGGTGTTGTGCTCCTCGCTCTGGGGGTCTCCAGGGGCTTGGGGAGTATTAATTGGAGCGAGCGGGCTCTGCGGGGGTCTGCTGGGGGGTGATGGTGACGCGGCTCCGTCCTGAGGGTTTTGAACATTCCTGGGATTCCAGGAGAGGGGTCTCAGCGAAAGAAAATCATTCATCATCCAGAACTCGCTCCCATTAGTATCATTGTTGGAAGATAATTGAGTTTGGTCTTCTAATAAATGGTTATGTGGTTGCAAAAAGTGATGTGAGGTCTGTGTTAGTGCAGGTGCCACCCTGGATGGGTGAAGCCACGTGGGGCCAAACAGCGTGTGCCTGGAGAAATGAACTCACCGGCTCTTGATTCCTGCAGATATCCCCCCAAACCTGAAGATGAACGCGCTCCCAAACTCCGATGCAGAGAAGTAAAGCTCCTTCTGACCCTAATTCTTCTCCTGTGCTCCAGCGCGGAGAAGATTGACCCCATGGAAAAGGGGGGGCTGCTGTTTGATTGCAGCTTGGAGTCGGATCTCTTTGGTTTTCAACTTAATTGTGGCGCTAAAAGGGTAATAAAGGCTCAGGGGAAGGCGAAGGATCTGCCCTGTGTCACCTGAGTAAGGTGCTTCAAATTGGAAATGACTTCTTGTAACGTTGTTGTAACTGCAGGAAGGATTTCTGGCTCTCTGGACTTCTCGGTAACTCGGTTGTTCTTTGCTATGAGTTTGTTAAACTATATATATATATTATTATTCTGAGAAAGGACGCTGGGATACCTGTTAGCGCAACTTTTGCTTCTCCTACGAACACACCTGGAATCCCGTGTCTGGTACCACCGTGCGTGCAGCATCGTGGCCCAATGGTGCAGAATCTGTAAGCGGGTTCTCCCAGAGGTTTTATCGCCATCCTGAGCTTCCTGCTGCGATTTCGCCCTTTGCAGGGGTAGAATTTCACGAGCCTGGTGCAACGCTGAGTTTTTGCAGGACTATAATCGCCGCTCTGCTCTCCCAGCCCGTCCTGTTCGTCCTTTTCTCCTGACACGACTGCTCTGTTAATGTGTCCTTGGGTCTCCGGCCGTATCTCCTTCCCCTTTGTGCTGCTTTGTAGATGTATTTTACACCACAGCGCTGGCTCTGCCAAACTCCCCCGGTGTCTGCCTGGCAGATTAGGGCTGAGCCGGTGATAACATTGTTCCTGGGAATGGCAGGAGGACGGTGGGAGAGGAGGAAATTGGAGCCGAATGGAAATTGCTGGGGCCTTTGCGAGAGCGAGGGGCATAAATCAACCTGAATGGGTGTTGTAAACTCGGTGTTGGGGTTATTTTGTTTTCCCCTTTGTAATTTATACACTGTGGTTTGTTAGTGCTGAGTGGTGGCTGGAAGATACCTTACAAGTGCTGCTATAAGAACCTCACATGTGTGAAGGGCTCGCCAGGCTGGCAGAGCAGAAATGTGAGCTCCTTTACTAGCTATACGTAGACTCTTACCAAGTTATAGCAGGAAACTCCTCCCCGGGCTGTGCCTCAGTTTCCCCGTGTCTCACCACTTCTTGTCCCTGCTCCTTCTCCATTTCAAGGCTTTTCGCATTGCACTGGGCAAGTGATGCAGTGGACACGGGGGGGTGGATCCTTACAGACGTGGGGTCTGGATCCTTGCAGGCACAGGGGCTGGATCCTTACAGATGTGGGGGCTGGATCCTTGTGGGCGCGGGGGCTGGATCCTTACAGATGTGGGGGGCTGGATCCTTACAGATGTGGGGGGCTGGATCCTTGCAGGCGCGGGGGCTGGATCCTTGCAGATGGGGGGGGCTGGATCCTTGCGGGCGTGGGGGGCTGGATCCTTACAGATGCAGGGGCTGGATCCTTGCAGGGGCTGGATCCTTGCAGGGGCTGGATCCTTGCAGGCACGGGGGCTGGATCCTTACAGATGTGGGGGGCTGGATCCTTACAGATGCGGGGGCTGGATCCTTGCAGGGGCTGGATCCTTGCAGGCACGGGGGCTGGATCCTTACAGATGTGGGGGGCTGGATCCTTACAGATGCGGGGGCTGGATCCTTGCAGGGGCTGGATCCTTGCAGGCACGGGCGTGGATCCTTACAGATGTGGGGTCTGGATCCTTGCGGGCGCAGGGGCTGGATCCTTACAGATGTGGGGGGCTGGATCCTTATGGACACGGGGGCTGGATCCTTGCAGGTGTGGGGGGTTGCATCCTTGCTGCTGCGGGGGGCTGGATCCTTACAGATGTGGGGGCTGGATCCTTGCAGGGGCTGGATCCTTGCGAGCACGGGGGGGCTGGATCCTTACAGATGTGGGGGGCCGGATCCTTGCAGGGGCTGGATCCTTACAGATGTGGGGGCTGGATCCTTGCGGGCACGGGGGGCTGGATCCTTGCAGGGGCTGGATCCTTGCGGACACGGGGGGGCTGGATCCTTAGAGCCCCTCGAGATGCGGGTGCTGCGGTTGTGAGCCGGGCAAACAACCTTTGGGAGCCGCGGTGAGACAGCCGGATCACACCTGGTTCTCGGGAGGAAGATCCCGTGTTGGGGTGAAGCTGGTGGAGCGGCAGGAGCGAATCCCCCCCGTGGGAACGTCGGGGCCGAGCTTTGCGGGGCGATGGCGGCGGATCGGAGCTCACGCGTTCCAGTCGCAACCGGAGGAGCCGGGCAAGCGGCTCTTGGGCTCCATGGAGGCGGCGAGGACTCGGGTTACAGCTCCTGGGGCTCCTGGAAGGACCCGCCTATGGGAGGACTCAAGGAGGGCCGGGCTCATCGCAAGCTCTTGCAAACTTGCCTCCCAGGAGCGCTGCGGGATGGACTCTGGATCGCTGGGCTAAAACTTCCCTGCGAGGCGGTCGGCTCTTGTTTAACCCTTGGAAAACCGCTCTGGAGATGGGGATCCCCCGGCTGGATCGCTGCTCACGGAGGAGGGATCGATGCTGATCGATGCTCGGATGCGGTGGTTGTGTTTCCAGGTAAGAACGCTGCTCGTCGGGGTGAAACCGTGCACTGTTCAGGGCTTAAAACCAGCAGAGGTTTGAGTGTTCGGCTGCGTAAATGTGCAGGACGTGGGTAGAACAGGTGGGGTGTGAGTCCCTGCGAGCATTTAGATCCATTGTTCTGCCTCAATTGTGGTTATTAGCGGGCGAAAAGACTCAGCCGTTCGTCCCCTTCGCTTCCCCACCAGGCTGGGGGTTGTTCCCAAGTGTTGAACGCCTTCCCAGCTCTCAATTTGCTCAGCAGCGCTTTCCCCTTTTGCAAGCGGGAGGAAATGGAGAAGGGAGGGCACTTAACACCTTTCTTTTCCGTGCAAAACCCGCTGAACTCGCTGTGAACCCGGAGCGGCGATGAGCTGAGCAAGAAGGGAGACGGCGAACGCGTTTGGGGAGGAGAAAGGACGCGTTCTTCCCTCATTTTGTGTGCTGCTCCTTACCAAACCGCAAGAGCCGCACTGGGTGTTGAAGGGGGAGAGGCAGCGTGGTCGGAGCTGTTTGCTCAAGGAGAGGGGCAGCTCCATCGCTGCTGCGCGGACCCACGGGCTCGTTTTACCCATTAAACACAGGAAAAGCTTGTCAGAGCCCGCTGAGCAGCGTAAGGTTGCTCGGACACCGAACAATAGACCCGTCCAGCTCCTTTGTGCATCATGGCACCGGCCCGACTCGCTCTCCGCCGGTTGTTCCACGCTGGGTGTTTCTCTTCCCCCCGTGGAATTGGGGTTTGTGGCCTTGGCCGCCCTTGACGCTGCGCTCCAAGGGCACTTTGCTAATTGCAGGGTGGTGGCAAAGCGGCCCGGGGACCAGCGTTAACCTGTCAGTGCCTCCTGTCCCCACCCAGCTCAGGGGATCGCCCGTGTTTCGTTTCCAACCCACGCACCTTTCCCAGGGCTTTGCAGCTCCCCGACTCTTCTCCGAACTGGCTCTTCCATAGAGAAGCGTTCTGGGCGTTGTCTGTTTCTAGATGGGGTTATTCCACACCACACGGCTCCTTTGTGGGTTCACACAGCTCCAGCCCCCCCCAATAAACAGACCATTGAACCTGTAAAATGCTCGTTAAACGGTTCCCGTTTCACCAGCCAGTGTGAAACCCTAATGGAGGAAGTTTGTGGGGCCCGTCATGGCTGTGGAATCTTTAATATTCGCAGCAAAATAACATGGGGCACTGTAATTTAGTGGTAATTTTAAAGCTGGGCTTATCTGGATTTAATTTGTCTTGGTGTCAGCTTAAGAATGACTGAGAATACAACCTAGATCCATTATTCCACTGTAGTGTTTTTGATGTTTCTTAAGAATTAAAGCGTAGTGCGAGCTTTGTGCTGCGCACACAAGTCCCTGTTGTGATCTGCATCGTATCTGATTAATTTTATAACACATTCTGTTCCCCAATGAAAATGTGAATGAGATGAAATGGCATTTGAAACCTGCTGGATTGCACATGGGGGTGTTCAGGACCACGATGCCGCTTCCCCCCTTTCTTCCCTGGGCATCCACACGTGTAATATTAAAAAGGTGACATGTCTCATCAAACTTTAACAGCAATTTCCATTTTGATTTGGGATTCAAGCTTTCAAACGTATTTAGCGGAAGCTGTTTCATGTAAAAATGGCCGAGCCTTAAATTTGGTGCCTTGGGTGCCTCCCCAGTGCCCCCGGTGCAGGTCAAGACCCACCCGCCCGCACTTCACAGCCGTTTGTGGTTCTTATTCCCAGCCCTTCCATGTTTTCCCACCGATTCCCCCCTCATTCAAGCCAAAACACCCCCCATTACCTTCCAAGTCTGCACATGGTACCTCTGCAGGACCCACTCGGTCGTGTTCGGACCACGCGGCTCCTCAACAACTCCACATCGACATCCCAGGGCCTGGAAAGAGAGCAAAGATGGAGCTGTTTGGTGGTACCAGCCCACAAATCCACCCCCTGGGGGCAGGTTGATTCCTTCTCTCCCTCCTTTTCCTTTTCCTTTTCCCCACCAATGTTTGTAGAAATAATATTTCCCGGTACGAAACCCATTAGACGGTGGAGATGAAAAGTTCAGTTGTAGGTGCGATAAGGTTTCCTTGTTTGCGCAACTTAGTGACAAACCCGTGGCGATGTCGCCTCCCCCAGCACCGGCGGCTTTGCCACCAGAGCATCCTGGAAAACCCTGGAGAGCAGGGGAATGTGCAACTAATTAGGGTCCCTGAGCTGTGTTTTGAGTTTTGGGGTGATTAAAGGGAACCGTGAGTCAGGCGCTTGGTTTGTTTCCCTGCCCGAAGAGGACAGCGCTCATGCTGCGTTAAGCTTGGATTAAGTTTAAGCTTGGATTAAGTTAGGATGATGGTTGAGCTCATGAGGACGGGGAGAAGCGGTGACTTCATGCGCAGGACGCACCGGGGAAGGAAAAACAGGGTCATTTGTCAGCACCTCGGTGCCGCGAGGCGCCGAACCGGGTCTGCCCGTCCCAGCGGGGCCAAAACCCACCCGAGTTGACATTTCCACGCTCTCAGTTGGGAACGTGGACATCTGCGAGGGGTGTAACATCTTTTCCTCTCCGGGTTTCCTGCAGATTGCAGTAAGTTTGCAATCGCAGCCCTGGGGAAGGAGGGAGCTGCTCCCTGTGTTGCACGGGTGATACGATGCTGACCCACACCCTGGGTAGATGATGCAGCCCCACGGTTTTATGTGCTGAGAGTTTGTTTCTGCACAGCTCTACCTGCTCTTTGCCTCTTGGGAAGTGCCTGTTTTGGGCAGGATGGGTGGTCGGAAGCAGCTGTGTGTGACAGTGGCCTTTGAGCAATAAAACTACCCAGGAAAAGATGAACCATGTGAGTTTGATGCAGAAGCCGCAGTCCTGGGGGTGCAACAGCTCATCAGAGCGGCGTTTAGTGATTGAGTGATAAACCTCTGCTGCTGTTTTGTTTTTACTGTTGTGATGTGGGACATCTGGGATGACAAGAATAGTTTTGTCTGTCATCCCCGCGAAGCTGTGTGGGCCGGACGGGGAGAATCTCTTATCAGATCTGGCAAAGCTTATCTCCTCCCATGAACATTCAAGGATTCGCCGCATCCTCAATGTGCTTTTGAGGACACGGGGTGCGAGACATGTAGCTCTTGTCTGGAGCACAGAAGCGGTTTCCTGTTGCTTGTGCGATTGTTTGTGTGTGTTTGAAGCTCCTCCATCTGTGTCAAAGGTGTTATCGTGGTGCTCAGTGTCTCCCCAGGTCGTGTGTGTGTGTGTGTGCACAAGCAGCTAACGATGCTCCCGTCCCCCTCCAGGACAGCAGCGATGAAGCACTGTTTCTACAATGAGACCGTGGGCTTCTTCTACAACAACAGCCGCAAAGAGTTGACAACGTACTGGAGGACCAAGGACGTGCTGGTGGTGGCCCTGGGCCTGACGGTGAGCGTCATTGTGCTCCTCACCAACCTGCTGGTCATCACCGCCATCATCATCAACCGGCGCTTCCACTACCCCATCTACTACCTGCTGGGGAACCTGGCGGCCGCCGATCTCTTCGCCGGCATCGCCTACATGTTCCTCATGTTCCACACGGGGCCCCGGACCGCGGAGCTCTCCCTCAAGACCTGGTTCATCCGGCAGAGCCTGCTGGACACCAGCCTGACGGCCTCCGTGGTGAACCTGCTGGCCATCGCCGTCGAGAGGCACCAGACTGTGTTCACCATGCAGTTGCACAGCAAGATGTCCAACCAGCGCGTGATGATCCTCATCTTCTGCATCTGGGTCACGGCTCTGCTGCTGGGGCTCATCCCCTCCTACGGCTGGCACTGCCTCTGCGCCCTGGACAAGTGCTCCAGCATGGCCCCGCTCTACAGCAGGAGCTACCTGACCTTCTGGGCCATCTCCAACCTCGTCATCTTCCTCATCATGGTGGTTGTGTACACGCACATCTTCATCTACGTCAAGAGGAAGATGACGCGCATGTCCAAGCACACCAGCTTCCACCCCCGCTACAAGGAGACCATGATCAGCCTTGTCAAGACGGTCACTATCATCCTAAGTAAGTCCTTGTGCCGTAGTTGGTCCAAACGATGCTTTGGTCCCATCACCAACCCCACACAAACCAAAACAGGGGATCCTACATAAGTTCTCTAGCTGTAGTCAATCCAAACGATGCTTTGATCCCACCACCAACCCCATACAAACCAAGATGGGAGATCCTACGTAAGTCCTTGTGCCGTAGTTGATCCAAACGATGCTTTGATCCCATCACCAACCCAAGACGGGGGATCCTACATAAGTTCTCTTGCTGTAGTCGATCCAAATGATGCTTCGATCCCATCACCAACCCAAGACAGGGAATGCTACATAAGTTCTCTCGCTGTAGTCGATCCAAATGATGCTTTGATCCCATCGCCAACCCCACACAACACAAGACAGGGGATCCTGCGTAAGTGCTTGTACCGTAGTCGATCCAAACAATCCTTTGATCCCATCACCAATCCCACACAACCCAAGATGGGATCCTGTGTAAGTCCTTGTGCCGTAGTTGATCCAAACGATGCTTTGATCCCATCACCAACCCAAGACAGGGGATCCTACATAAGTCCTTGTGCTGTAGTTGATCCAAATGATGCTTTGATCCCCCATCCTGGGTTGTGTGGGGCTGGGGAGGTGAATCTCAATATTAACACCGGCCCAGGTTGCCTGGAGAGGTGGTGGATGCCCCATCCCTGGAGAAGCAGCAGCACTTGGTGCATCCTTTATTAAAGGATGGAGAGGGGCTTGGGGCAGATATAAGAAGGTGACAGAGAAATAGAGGGGGTTGTGTCCAAATTCCTTCCTGTTTGCCGGAACAAAGCACTGAACCATCAGATTTACTTATTTTTGAGCCAGGTCTTGGTTTGCTGGGGTAAATATACCTGGAAACTCTGTTTGACCTGCTCTCATTGAGCACAGGAACCCCGCAGAGCTCTAACTGTGTCCGTCTGTCTGTCCGCATTCAGCTCGGTCACCGAGGCGGCTCAGGCGCTGCCTCTCCAGTATATTGAGCTTTATTCGGGTACGTCCTTTCAGCAGCCGTGATTCATTTAATCCGCTTTTTCACGACGCTTTAAGGGTCTAACGAAGTGAATCAAACCTTCCGCAACCCGTCTCGACTCCGCTCCGACCGCCACAACCCCCTTGCTTGCAAATCCTTCCTGATAAGCGCAGAATTTGCTCCGTCAGGGAAACCTCGGAGCCGCAAACAAAGGCGCCGGTGAACTCCCTGCTCGGGGGCGCACGCCGGCTCCTGTCGCAACTTGTGAGCGGCGAAACTGGAGTTTTCTGCCTGTTCCTGCCTTTGCTGGGGTGTCTCCTTCCCCCGGCAATCTCTCCATCTCGTGTGTGCGGTTGAGTTTGTGTTACCGCTTTGGAGCCCATCAGATGCAACTCAGGAGGAGTTCTTTACTTCATGTATTTTTGCACAATCCACAGTAGAGAAAAAGGCTTTATTGCGCTTTTCCTCCCTGAATAACATCGGGGGGTCACCCGGTGGTGTCAGCAAGACTCACGAGTCCTATGGGGCTTCATGATATCGAATGGGGCTGCCGGGCAGCAATTCACATTTGGTGCATCACCTTGTTTTGGGGGATCCTTTCCCGTGTCTTGTAACCCAAGAGTGTTTCTCTCCCTCCACGGGACGGTGTCAGAAGTGGCACCAGTTCCATCCAGGTCCCTTCAACAGGGGGAATCGCTCAATTTGGGGAAAATCCCTTTTGGTTTGGAGTCGGTTTGGAGGCCGTGGAGGGTTTTCTCCCTCCCTGCTGTAATTCCTTCCCCACCCTCGCTCCCCTGCAAACTTGGACTGTGCGCAGAGGAATGTTTGCGCCTGATGCATCAGAGGGTGTAGCCGCTCGAGGAAGCCGAGGGTGCGGTAGGAACCGTCGGCGCGAGCCAAGGCCGATAATCCTGTGGGTCCTGGGCGTTGGGAACGGGTCTATAACCAGACCTGGAACCCGGTAATGAGTCCAAGGTACACCTGGAAACCAGTAGCGAGTTTTCCCACAGACCAGTTGAGCGTGACGGTGATGAAACCGTTAGTGGCCACGCTGGGTAGATGGAGTTCAGGCTTCATTCTGAACACCTTGCGTTAAGGAGTGAGGAAATCAGCTGGATTTGGAGGCAAAGCCCCAAAACTTTGCAGGTACCTCATTTTTCCCCCCTTCTCATCTTTAATATTCCTCTGGTTTTAATTTGTGCTGCTGGGAGCCGGTCTTAAAATAATGTGGCTTTCCTTGTGGATGCTAAAACCTGCCTTAAAGAGTCGCATCGCTACACACGGAGGTCCCTTCCCTGCAGGCTTCCTCGAGATAGAACTATTGGACCTTCCTGCAAGTCAACCAGGGGTTAATTCCATGCATTTGCTAAATTAAAGGGGTTAAGTGCAGGGAAAGCTGCGCTGACCTGGGCGTGAAATTGGCTTTATATCAAGAAGTCATGGCCTGGGCTCTGCGGGGAACACTCCCAGGAACCCCGAACATCCCTCGACGTGTTCCTTTGTGTCACAGCATTTCGCTCAGCAACAGCTTTAAATTGAGCCGGCGGGCTGTGCCGCGGCTCCTCTGGCCGTCGTTCTCCCCCGCCAGCTGGTTTTCGGTAAAGGGTGGCGTCGTTTTTGGTGTCGCTTTCTCCCGCCCTTTCCCAGAAGGCGAAGCTCCTGCAACCCGAGCTGCAGCGATGGGCGAGCGCTGCCTTTACGTCAGCCTGAAAATCACAGCCATAAAAAAGGGCTTTAAAGCCGCGGGCGCCTCCTCCGTCATGCAAAGCAGCAATTATCCTTTTGCCCAAGAGCTTTGCAGGTGGTGGCAAGAACATAATACAAACCCGACTGTGTTGGTGCTGGAGTCTGTTTGGCTCCGTCCCGGTGTTGTTCTAAACTCCGGTTGTTAACTCAGACTGTTTTATTCAAGATGCATCACGCTGACTCTTCTTTCCTGGACCGTTCCCCTATTTGGAGGGAGTTGCACATAAATAGGAAATAAATCACTTTATCTGTAAATGCAATGGAGGGGCGGGGAGGGAAAAGTACTACTTGGAAGTTTTCTGAATGAATAGAGTGGGGGGTAAGGATTCAGTGTCTCAATTCTTAGTATTTGCTTGTTGAATCCTTGATCTTCCTCCAAAGCAAAAATACAGAGTGGAACTATTTCCCCCTTGCCTCCCTCCCTGTTTAAGTTTTGAGGTAAACCAATTGTATTGAGCATCTTTATGGTGGCGTGGCCAGGAACCTGGTTTTGGGGTATTTTTGGGTTCTTTTTTAACGTTCTAATGGGGTTTCTTCTCTCCGCAGGTGCTTTTGTCATCTGCTGGACCCCAGGCCAAGTCGTGCTCCTCCTGGACGGCCTGGGCTGCAAGAGCTGCAACGTCCTGGCCGTGGAGAAATACGTCCTGTTGCTGGCGGAGATCAACTCGCTCATCAACGCCATCGTCTACTCGTACAGGGACAGCGAGATGCGCAGCACCTTCCGGAGGATCCTCTGCTTCGTGTGCTACAGGAATTCCAAATACACCCCCACGGTGGTGAAGCTGAACACCGCGGACCGCAGGACACTTTCGCAGAACGGCCACTTCACTGTGGATTCCTCCATTTAGCTCTCGGTGGAGCGGAAGAGCGACGTGGTCCTGAAGCACAGGCTCGAGCAGAAGTATTTCCAGCGATACTTGTCAGCGGGAAAGGACAAGAGAGGACAAGAGAGGCTTCGCTCAGCCCCAAAACTCCAAAGCTGAGGCAGAGAACGGAAAAGGAAGGAAAAGCCAGGCCTAAAGCTTTTAAGGACGGGGTGTTGTTTAGGACGAACACACTGAGTAGTATTCATATTAAAGACAGCTGTTTCTAACGCCGAGTTGATTTAATTTAGCAGCGTCTAGTACGTGGGGCGCGACAGGAATCTCGTGTGGTCTCTCAACCAGCAAAGCGGTTTCTCGGTACTTCAGTATTAATATCGGTGGAAATGGTTGTTCGGTGGGAGCGTGTTCCAAAGAGCTTTATGTTGCTTCCTAAGCAGAGCTGCTCAGTGTTTGCTCAGAGTCCGACATGAGTCGCGTTCCACCACCTTCAGTGCTCACGTTCTTCTTGCGGCCTCTTCCGAGAGGAACCTGTTGGTTGAGCAGCAGATTCCGGCCTTCCCAAGTGTCTCTTGTTGAATTTCCAAGCGTTCTTAGCTTTTGGAGCACCTAAGTCTTTCCTAAAATGGTGCTGGAACTACCTGCGGGTGTTTGTGTTCTAAGCGGTACCGCGCGGTGTTCAAGTTCATTGCCCATTTGTACACGTGGAGCGAGTCGTGTTCCTGTTAAACCATCCTTCTACTCACCCCAACCCCTTTGGGATGGGCTCAGGTTGGATTCCAAGGCAACCGGAGGTTTTGAAGTGAAGGTTGTACCTTAATACTCCACTGTCCAAACATCTTTCTCTCAGCAAAGCGCCGTGAGGAATCAGCAATATTAATATCGGTGCACGTAGGATCTATTTCGAGTCCATTTGATGAGCGATGAACACTCTTGGTTGTGCGGGCAGAGGATGAATTTGCAGCTGAGAAACCATAAATACTTCACCTTCACGGTGTTAAACTTCTAATGGTGTGAATGTGTCCGTGTCAGCCCAAAATCCAAAGTTAGGAACTCTGTGATGACTAAGTTGTGAGAGCAGGCCGAGCTTAGCAGGTTTTAAGTGTTGTCTAAATTAATAACTCCAGGATATTTTACAATAAACCAACCCTGTTCTGTCGGACGATCCTGACACCACCTTGCTGGCTTGGCAGAGGAGACAATCAACCAGACACTTCGTTACTCAGGTGTGTGTCTTGCAGAACGCGGTCAGGTTAAGCCGAGTCTCCCGGCTTGACTAAACCAGCCTTGGAATGCAGCTCCCACCTCGGTGTCCCAGAGACTTTTGGAATAAATGTGTTGTGCTGCGTTTTAGGAAAGGTTTGGTGTTTTTCCCCCCTCTCAAGCCCTGGGAAAGGAGCATCTGTTGTGTCACGATGTTGACATCAGTCTTGGGTTGCTTGCAAATACTTGGCTGTTTTGGGGAAGTTTCACACCATTAAAGAGTAGAGGGTGGTGGGGTTAAGAGAAGACACTTTTATTTTCATTGCCAAAGAATTCTAGCTATTTTCCCTGGGAAATATTGGGTTTGGGATGCGGTGCGGGATGTAGAGGGAGCGGGAGGGGAATTAGCAGGAGCTGGAGGAGGATTGTGATAGCAAACGTCTGGAAAGTTGGTACTGGAGGGATGGGCTGGATCTCGCTGTCTTCTGGCGTGGTGAGTGTAACGCAGCTCTCGGTGCTGGACCCGCTTGGTTGAGCTGGAGCGGGCGCCGCAGCTCACGGCCCAAATCAAAGGGGAACCCACCGGTGTTTGGAAACCCGGGCAGGTCACGGTGAGTCCGGGAGATGCTTCAGTAAGTATAAATGATGCTGCTCTCCGGAGGCCACGGAAACCTCCACAAAATCCTTTGGAAATGAAATGGTGAGTGCACGATTCTCTTTGGAAGTGGCTCTCGAGTCCCCTTGCTGGCAGGAGGGGATGAGCGTCCACCGGGAGGCAACGTAGGCCAAGCTTTAGGCCTGGCTTTTCCTTTCTTCGCCGGGAGGCAATGTAGGCCAAGCTTTAGGCCTGGCTTTTCCTTCCTCTGCCGGGAGGCAATGTAGGCCAAGCTTTAGGCCTGGCTTTTCCTTCCTCTGCCGGGAGGCAATGTAGGCCAAGCTTTAGGCCTGGCTTTTCCTTCCTCTGCTGGGAGACAATGTAGGCCAAGCTTTAGGCCTGGCTTTTCCTTCCTCTGCCGGGAGGCAATGTAGGCCAAACTTTAGGCCTGGCTTTTCCTTCCTCTGCTGGGAGACAATGTAGGCCAAGCTTTAGGCCTGGCTTTTCCTTCCTCTGCCGGGAGGCAATGTAGGCCAAGCTTTAGGCCTGGCTTTTCCTTCCTCTGCCGGGAGGCAATGTAGGCCAAGCTTTAGGCCTGGCTTTTCCTTCCTCTGCCGGGAGGCAATGTAGGCCAAACTTTAGGCCTGGCTTTTCCTTCCTCTGCTGGGAGACAATGTAGGCCAAGCTTTAGGCCTGGCTTTTCCTTCCTCTGCTGGGAGACAATGTAGGCCAAGCTTTAGGCCTGGCTTTTCCTTCCTCTGCCGGGAGGCAATGTAGGCCAAGCTTTAGGCCAGGCTTTTCCTTCCTCTGCTGGGAGAAAATGTAGGCCAAGCTTTAGGCCAGGCTTTTCCTTCCTCTGTTGGGAGACAATGTAGGCCAAGCTTTAGGCCTGGCTTTTCCTTCCTTTTCCATTCTCTGCCTCAGCTTTGGAGTTTTGGGGCTGAGCGAAGCCTCTGATTGATCCACGAAACTCCACCTTCCAGGACACGACAGCAAGCGACAGTCAGAGCTGCAGGGACAGGAACAGCGTGTAGACATAGGCAGGTGTCTTCACATATATACGTATAATTTACACACCCATAGGAGCGTTCTGGCTTCTTGACACCGAGATCGCAGGTCTAGTGCTTAATTTAATCCCAACACACACATTTCTTTGAGCTGCAGCTCTCGCTGTGGAAATGCCCAGAGATAAGGCAGAGACTACAGCGGGGGCGAATCTCCCTGGCAATTCATGCTCTGCGGGCTGTTTAGAACTCAGTTGGCATCTCAAGTCTTGGCTTTAGTTTTAAATTGGACTCTTCTACCCCCACCCCCTTGTTTTGTGCTGACAGGAGGGAATTCACTTGCTAATTACACCCCAGTCCATTTCCAATCGACGCACACGGGGTGATTTATCAGCGAGCTGGAGACAGCTCTGCCCGCTCCCTTGGCTGCATCAGCAAGAAGTTGCGCAAGACAATTTAATTTCTTGTCATCTTTTAATCCGGCTCCCTCTCCCCCTATAGTCAGGCTGTGAATGCGAAGAGATGGTTTATTAATCATTTTAGCAGATACAGTGTGTTTTTCAGCGGCGTCTGCTCCGTATTTCATTTGTCAGCGTTCTCAGAGCCACAGGGTCATAAACATTGTGCCCTGTGACAGGGAAAAATGGGTGAAAACCTGACAATGTGAATGTGTGGAGTTGGGTTTTGCTTTCTTTGGGGTCTCAAAGGGTGGTACTCACAAGTGGATTTGGCCCCGGCATTTTATGCGAGAACCTGCTTAAAATAAAGCCTGAGGAAAGATTATATGTGCACAGTGGCACAAGTGAGGGTGACTGTGCCAGGGCTAAATCTGTGGTGTACGTTGGGATAAGTAAATGCTGGACGCTGCGGAGCTTTTCCACTAAAAAGTAATGTGCTGGAATCCCTCAAGCTGCAGTTGTGCCTGTGGGCAACAACGGGCCAAGAAGGCAATGGGACCTGGGGGGATTAGAAGGGGGTGGTCAGTAGGTCAGAGAGGTTCTCCTGCCCCTCTGCTCTGCCCTTTAGTTCAGATACTATCAGGATATACTTGGGGAACATATATATATCCATATATACAATATATACAGCCATAGCACCCTGAGAACGCCCCATCCCGTCTGATCTGGGAAGCTAAGCAGGGTCGGGCCCGGTCAGTGCTTGGATGGGAGACCAGCTGGGAATAGCGGGTGCTGTGGGCTGAGCCAGCACTGGCCCTTGTGGCCAGGAAGCCAATGGGACCTGGGGGGGTTAGAAGGGGGTGGTCAGTAGGTCAGAGAGGTTCTCCTGCCCCTCTGCTCTGCCCTGGGGAGGCCACACCTGGAATAGTGTGTCACATCTGGAATAGTGTGTCCAGTTGTGGCCCCTCAGCTCAAGGACAGGGAACTGTTGAGAGTCCAGCGCAGGGCAATGAAGATGCTGGAGGGAGTGGAGCATCTCCCGTGTGAGGAAAGGAATAAAGAGCTGGGGCTCTGGAGCTGGAGAAGAGGAGACTGAGGGGTGACATTCATGGTGATCAATATGGAACCGAGGGGACCGGACTGGATGAGCTTTGAGGCCCCTTCCAATCTCTGACATTCTATGATTCTATAATTCTATGATTCTATAATTCTATAAGGTTGGTCCCTTCCAATCTGGGACACTCTGTGTGAACAGGGAAAAGAGCGGGCGGCGCTAGGACCCAGCGCGGCGCCTCCGACGGCTCCGCCCCCCGCAGCGTTCATGGGCGTGGCACGTCGGGGGCGGTGCCCCGCTGCGCGCAGCCGCTGCCTGTCCGCGGCGGAGCGGCCCCGCCCACAGCGTGCGTGGGCGTGGCCTGCGGGAGGCGTGGCACGTCGGGGGGCGGGGCCGCGGGCGCTGGGCCCTGTTGTGCGGAGCCGCTGCCCGTTCCCGGCGGAGCGGTCCCGCCGTTCCCGCCCCGTCCCCGCCATGGAGGACCCGGCGCGGCTGCTGGCGGCGGCGCACGGGGCCGGGGTGACCGTACCGGCGGGGATCCCGCCACCCCCTCCGCCCGCCGCCGGGGATCCGGCCGCAGCGGGGCCGCCGCCGCCCGCGCATCACGATACGGGCGACGTCCTGCAGCAGATCATGGCCATCACCGACCAGAGCCTGGACGAGGCCCAGGCCAGGTACCGGCACCGGCGCCTTCCCGCGCCGTGACTCAGCGGGTGTGCGTGGGGGGGTGGGGGGAGACCCTCGGTACCGGCGCTGCGGGGAGGGGGGTTTAGCGGGGACATCCCCCCCGAATTCCCCGCTCGGTTCCCGGTTCCCGTTCCCGGTGGGAGGGATCGCTCCTCCCCGAACACCCGGGGGGATGCTCGGGCTTCTCGGCACCAATATTCCGATCCTTTCTTTAGCTTTTCACCGCGTTATCAACCGCACGGGTGATGTAAATACCGGTAGCGCAGCCATCAGCGCGGTGGCGACGCGGTTGTCCCGGTGGCGACGTGGTTGTCCCGGTGGCGACGCGGTTGTCCCGGTGGCGACGCGGTTGTTCCATGTATCATTTCCATTTTTCACCCCTAAGGGGGAAGTTTGTTGGGGAGGGAAAGCGAGAGCAGCTCGGGGGGGTTGTCACCCCCATCACCAAGTCTCTCTATAACAACATTTAAAGCAAAACCAATTAAGGTTGTTTTTTCCCCTTCTCGTTGACTTCGTTGCGATTCATGGCAAAACCAGCCCAGAATCAACCAAATTCAGCATCTTCTGGTGTGTTCTCCGCGCTCTGCTGCTCCAGCTTTTCCCTCATTTCCCCACCTGTGTCGAAAAGACCCGTCCAGGGCTGGATTTGTGTTGAATTCACCCAAAGTTTAGCCGGTTTTGGGTCCGCCTGTTGCTTCTGTGCTCCCAAGGACAGGTCGCACGTTCCTGATGGTCGAGTTTTCCTAAGGAAAAACCACGTATTCTAAAAACGTCCTAATTTGGGTTTAAAGTCAACTCTTCCATGTAACTTGTAGGGTCCAAAATACGCGAGCGGCGCTTGCAGGACCCAAAACTTATAGTTTTTGTGTCTCGGAAATAACCACCCGCAGCTCCCGTATGGATTCCATAGGTGTGGATTTGCCCGTGTGTTGCGTAAGAGCCACAGTTTTCTCTCCCAACCTCATATTTAAGGTGATTTTGAGCAGAAGAAATTTGCCAGGAACTCCAGTTTCAAGGAAGAGTTGAGCTTTGAGTTTGTTGGGTTTACTTAGTCCTCCTTAAGTAAAGCCGAGCCTGGTTAAACCCATCCCATGAGGGATTTGGGGATGCAGGGGGACCCGGGGTTTCTCCCCGCTCGGTGATGCTACGTTAACGGGGATTCCTTTGATTCCTTTGTATTAAAACCGCACACAATGTGCTTTTCACACGCGTTATTTTAACGCCTATCGAACCTCGGTGGCTCCGCTCGGCGCAGCCAACGAGAATATTTAAACCCAACTTGCAAACTTGGCTGACGAGCCTCACCGAAAGGGAATTAATCCGCCAGAACGAGTCGAACGCCGCTACGTTATCCCCTTCGTCCTCTTTGCAGGAGTGTGTTAATTAAGCAATTATCTCCGCGGCTGTCTCTGTCCCTAAATTGCGCTTTTTGGAGCGGGGTGCAGCGCGGAATTCCTGCTCTCTCCTCCCGTTTTTCCCTCGGCAAACAAGGACAATAGGGCTGCACCGGCCCCGGCTCAGCTGCCTTTGTTCTCAGCCTGTTTGTCTCGGGCTCGGTGTCACCCGGCGGCTCCGGAGCTGAGCAGGTTCCATCCTTCCCTGGGCGGCCGATGGGGTTCAGGTCGCGCGGTTTTGGTGACAAAGGCGCGTTCTCAGCGTCGCGCCGTCCAATTCGCGCCATGGCCAGACGGAAGCCTAACTCGTATTTATATAAGAAACACATTGAAAATTAGCGATGAAGGCGATTGAAATGTTATTTCTGAGTGACAAAAAGGGTCACAACAGGGAAAAAAGACTTTCCACGGGGGGTTGTGTTGCAGTTAGAGACTCGTATCCGCAACGGGTACTTTATTGCCCTTGAAAATGGACGATAATTGGGTGAAAACCCCGGCCACGCACCACGGGAAGCCTCACCTCCTGCTTTTCCACCTTCTGACCACGCTTCACGTGTGTTTTCAACCCCGAGATGTAATTATCTGCCTTAATTAGCCATCGGGATGGATTTGGCGTGAACGGTGTGGCACATGTTGGCGTTTCCTGGGGAGAAGCGGGAGGAGAAGCTTCGAAAAGGCAAAATGAGCACATAGGGTTATATTAAAACTGTTAAACACTATCTCGGCCGTTCATGGTGTAAACCAGACCTGTGTTCCCTCGTCTTCCTGCTGGTCAGGATTGATATGCTCTAAAAACACTCTAAAAACACCCTTTTTGGTAGAATGGCGCCGGCAGCTCCTATAAGCGACACAGAATGAGAATTCTAAGGCCCGCGTGTTTCTCTGATCGAGTACGGTCATATATATCAAATATACAACCTGAATTCAGGCGTTTCTTTCTTAATCCCAGAATGGACTGGGTTGGAAAAGCCCTCAGAGATCAAGTCCAACCCTTGGTCCAACTCCAGCCCGTTTACCAGATCATGGCACTAAGCGCCATGTCCAATCTCAGCTTAAAACCCTCCAGGGCCGGTGAGTCCAGCACCTCCCTGGGCAGCCATTCCAATGCCTGACCACTCTCTGTGAAGAATTGCTTCCTAATCTCCAGCCTAAATTTAAGTTGAAGCCCCCTTGTCCTATTGCAAAGCGCCTGGGAGAAGAGCCCAATCCCCACCTGGCTCCGACTTCCCTTCAGGTGGTTCTAGAGAGTGCTGAGCTCAGCTCTAAGCCTCTTGTCCAGCCTAACCAAGCCCAGCTCCCTCAGCCTCTCCCCATGGGTCTTGTGTTCAGTCCCTTCCCCAGTCTTGTTGCTCTTCTCTGGACCCGCTCCAGCACTTCAATCTCTTTCCTGACCGGAGGGGCCCAGAACTGACCACAACACTCCAGGTGTGGCCTCCCCAATGCAGAGCACAGGGGAAGCATCACTGCCCTTGTCCTGCCGACTACGCCGTTTGGATCCAGGACAGGACACCATTGGCCTTCTTGGCCACACTGGTGGCTCCTGTTGAGCTTCCTGGCCATTAGTCCCCCCAGGTCCCTTTTGGCCACTCTGTGCCCAGCCCGGAGCGCTGCAGGGGGTGTTGTGGCCACTTGGCCTTGTTGAACTTCATCCCATTGGGATCGGCCCATTCTCCAGTCTATCCAGATCCCTCCTGCCTTCCAGCAGCTCCAAGCTCCCTCCCAACTTGGTGCCATCAGCAAACTTGCTGCTGATGGCCTCATCTGATGCACTAACCTGGTCCTGGAGCGCGACGCAGTTCTCGGCGTCTTTTCCTCTTGGCGTTCGCTCATTCGTTCTCATTTTCTTTCAGAAAACACGCCCTGAACTGCCATAGAATGAAACCGGCGCTCTTCAGCGTGCTCTGCGAGATCAAGGAGAAAACAGGTGCGTTGGCCTCACAAAAACCCACGTTCAGTCACCGCCTTGCTCTCATTTAACCTGACCACTATTTTCCCCCATAGATTCGCCAATTTAAGGCCAATTTTGGGGGCTTAACAGTTTTCCGTAAGCTGGAAAATGGCTTGATATGGTTTCTATGGCTGCGTGCAGGTTTGGAGAATGTTTGCAGGTATGGTTTTGGTTGTATGTGAAGAATCTATAGGTTAATATATCTCATTTCTATAAACCATAGAGAATTCTGACCTCTGTTTAGAGAACAACCACGTTCATTATCTGGAACTAAACCGCTGTAGGTTGGTTGCTTTGTTAACTTGAAGTTGTATTAACATTTAACCTCCCGAACGTCTATTTGGTCGCTCTCATGGTTGGTTTTGGGACGTCTGCCGCTCTGTCTATCCCTTATTTAAATGACGGGAGCAGATGTCGCGGCTCTGGGTGAACAAAATCCCGGCCGGGCCGTAGCGTGAGATTTTGGGCCTGTTTTCCAGCTCAGAAATGGGGTTCGAAGGTGTTTCTCCCCCCACTGTGTTTCTCTCTTTGTGTCGTTCACAATAGCTCCAGATAAACCATCCGCCGTCGCAACCACTCAAAGGTGCTGGCAAATTCTCCCTCTAATTAAAAAGGAATTACAATAGATTGGGCTATATTTAATATTGATTTTCAGGTCTTAAATACGCACAATATTTAACAATAAATATGAAATATTGGGTAATATTTAACTATTGGAAGAGGTTTCTAATCCAATAAACATCCGTAGGGTTTTTGGGGCTCACAGAGGCATTTGAAGTGTTTTTCATCGATACAACAAGCGTAACCTGACCAGCAAAACCTCGATTTCGGATACAATTCAACCATAATTCTGTCTTAAAACACTTTATCGCTGAGTTTGCTCAAACTCGGTGTATTCTATACCAAATAAACGCGTTTATCACGCTGTTCTGCTCTACGAAGGAGGATCTGGAAAGGAAAGCAAAGTGTTTATCGCTTCTTATGGTTCCAGGGAGTTCATTGCAGAACCGCAAATCTTTAATTAATGAGATGTAAATATATTGCGATGATTGCATTTGCATAAGGAGCGAGGCTTCAGCACCATAGGTTGCGATGTGTTTTAATGAGAGATTAATTAGAAACGACGCAGGTTTCATTTTGCTGGGTGTAATTATTGGATGTTGTTGATGAACGTGCGGGAGGTGACGTGGTGGTAACTTAGGCTCTATCCTGGTATTATGGAGATACTAGGAGTAAAACTAAAGTTAAAGCAGAAGGTGCCATTGCAGGAGACGTTGGGTTTGATTTCTGGGTAATATATAAATCCACAGTTATGCCAAAAGCTGAAAATCAACCCAATGAAGCAAGACAAACAGACCAAACCTCTTGCACCCATTAGTTCATAGTTCCCTTCACCTTCAGGAGAGTTTATGGAGTAAAAGTGTGAGCCCTGAGGTTGGAAATGCAGTTTATGATATGTGCTTGACTTATTAGAACCAGAGTCTTCCCTGGAAGGAGCTTCACGCATGCTCCTCAGCAGCAACTTGAGCCAAGCTTATGTGTAATTGATGATAACTAATGGCTAATTACCGTCGTTAGACAAGTGACAGAAAATGAAGCTGCAGCTGGGAGCTCGACGCACCCTGATGTGCATCGTAATGTGCATTAGAAGGTGTTTAGCACAACAACGTTTGGATGAGAAGGTGACGCCAAAATAGCGGTTTCTGCTGAATTTACACTCGCCGGCCCGAGTAGTTTAGTGTGAGTTTGAGCAAAGAGCCTGAGGAGCAAATTGCTGGACAAAAACAACCAGTGATTTTCAATAATCACAGAATCATAGAATCACGGGATATCAGGGGTTGAAGGAACCTCAAAGCTCATCCAGTGCGACCCCCCGGAGCAGGAACACCCGGCTGAGGTGACACAGGAACGTGTCCCTGTCCTTGAACTGAGGGGCCACAACTGGACACACTATTCCAGATGTGACACACTATTCCAGATGTGACACACTATTCCAGGTGTGGCCTCCCCAGGGCAGAGCAGAGGGGCAGGAGAACCTCTCTGACCCACTGACCACCCCCTTCTAACCCCCCCAGGTCCCATTGGCTTCCTGGCCACAAGGGCCCAGTGCTGGCTCAGCCCACAGCACCCGCTATTCCCAGCTGGTCTCCCATCCAAGCACTGACCGGGCCCGACCCTGCTTAGCTTCCCAGAGCAGACGGGATGGGGCGTTCTCAGGGTGCTATGGCTGTATATATTATATATATGTATATATATATATACGCTCCCCAAGTATATCCTGATAGTATCTGAACTAAACCCTTTTTTCAAGGGCAGAGTAGAGGGGCAGGAGAACCTCTCTGACCTACTGACCACCCCCTTCTAATCCAGCCCAGGTACCACTGGTCTCCCATCCAAGCACTGACCAGGCCCGACCCTGCTTAGCTTCCCAGATCAGATGAGATGGGGCGTTCTCAGGGTGCTATGGCTGTACATATATATATATATATATGTGTGTGTATGTATATACAAAATGTCCCCAAGTATATCCTGATAGTATCTGAACTAAAGGGCAGAGCAGAGGGGCAGGAGAACCTCTCTGACCTACTGACCACCCCCTTCTAACCCCCCAGGTCCCATTGGCTTCCTGGCCACAAGGGCCCAGTGCTGGCTCATGGTCACCCTGCTGTCCCCAGGACCCCCAGCTCCCTTTCCCCTACGCTGCTCTCCAACAGCTCATTCCCCAACTCACACTGGACTCTGGGCTTGTTCCTGTCCAGATTCAAGACTCTGCGCTCTCCAAATCATTGATGGATATATTGAATAATATAGTCCCCTGGGGCACTGCACTGGATCCAGACCCCAAGTGGCCTCTGCCCCATTGCCCACGACTCTCTGGCTTCTCCCCTTCCCCAGTTCGCAGTCACCTCACCACCCGCTCATCCAGACTCAGTTGAGTTGTGACGATGCTGTGGGACACTGTGTCAAACGCCTCACTCGAGTCAAGGCAGATCACGTCCACCGCTCTGCCATCATCCATCCACCTCGTTATGTCCTCATAGAAGTCAATGAGGTTGCTCAAGCACGACTTCCCCTTGGTGAAGCCATGTTGACCACCCCTACTGACCCTCTTATCCTTAAAATGTTGAGATGGCACCAAGGAGAAGTCGCTCCATCAGTTCCCAGGGGTGGAGGTGAGGCTGACGGGTCTATAGTCACCCAGGTCCTCCTTCTCGCCCTTTTTGAAGCCTGGAGTGCCATTTGCTTCCCTCCAATCCTCAACCAACGCCAGCAAATTAAATAAACCACCTATTTTCCCTGTGTTTTTCATTTCTTGTAATGCTCGCTCATTAAAGGGTGTATGCGGTGTGCTGGTTTTAAAAAGATGTTAATTTGAAGTCTATAATGAGTCGAGTTTCAAAGTACCCCTTTCCTTATTTAAAACAACCCATTCCTCAGCACTTCCCCACTTTTCCTGCTCTTTTCCTACCTTTTCTGCTCACAAAAACCCTGGGGATGCTCTGGATAAGATGTGGATGTTCCGCAACCACTCCAAACCCCCTTTACCCCAGAATTGTGCTGTTGTTTCTATTGAGCCTTCAAAATATGTCTCTGTACATTGTTCGCTTGCTTTCCCACTCAAATCTTTGCGTAACAGGAGGCCCTTTGTGTTTCTCTTTGGTGGGGAACACAACATCTTCATAACCCGTTATCGTTGGGGAAAAGGCCGTTTGCGTTTTGTAGCTTCACGAGGTCGAGAACAAACTATTCGCGCAGCTCAAATCACCATCAAGAGGCAAAACGCTCTCGGTGTTTTTTGGCATGGACTCAACACTTTGTGCGCGTTTCAATGCTCCATGTGGGTCCCGTCCAGCTCGGGATGTTCTATAAGTTTCCGAAAGGCGTCGAAAGGCTTGGCTGGAATCCGAAGCCACCGCTTGGATGCTCTTTCCCAATTCAGAAATAACCTTTTGCTTCCTTTTTTGTGTTGATCCAGTGTTAAGTATTCGCGGTATTCAGGAAGAAGATCCCCCCGACGCTCAGCTAATGAGACTTGATAACATGTTGCTGGCCGAGGGCGTCTCCGGGCCCGAGAAAAGAGGAAGAGGAGGATCGGTGGCCGTAGCAGCAGCATCAGGTGGCTGTCCAAATGACAATAGCATTGAGCACTCTGACTACAGGGCCAAGCTGTCACAGATCCGACAGATATACCACTCTGAGCTAGAGAAATATGAACAGGTGATCTTTCTGCATGGAAGAGTTTTTATCATCTCCATTACAAATAACCCTTTTTTCCCCCTTTTGGTGTCGGTTTTGAGAACAGGAGAGGAGGGAGAATGAATTCAGGTGATAGCGAGTCCCGTTGCAAACGTATCTCAGCGTTGCAGGTGAAGACAGAGGGGCTGGACATGAAAGATAATAAACGTCTCGCTTATCGTTGTTGCCTTTTTAAAGAGTAAATAAACACGGAAGCTCCTTTAAAGTGTATTTTTTGCGATATACTCGCTGGGGGGAAAACAACTCGCGGGTGTTTTGTGGTTCGTGGAGACCAACGTGTGTATTTTCAGGCCTGCAGCGAGTTCACCACGCACGTGATGAACCTGCTGAGGGAGCAGAGCCGGACGCGGCCCATCTCGCCCAAGGAGATCGAGCGCATGGTGAACATCATCCACGGCAAGTTCAGCACCATCCAGATGCAGCTGAAGCAGAGCACGTGCGAGGCCGTCATGATCCTGCGGTCGCGCTTCCTCGACGCCAGGTACCGCCAAAACACCGTCAGACCGTGAGGCTTGAGCTCCTTTGGTCGCTTGAGCGCGTTGAACATCGAGTCTGTCGCTCCCGAGTTTAAATGGGGAGGATTCACCACCCGTTTTGCTCAGGAGGGTGTTGACATCAATGTATTTCATTCCACTTGGTTCTTGTGTTCTCCTTGCAACCAAATGTATTGTAGAGGCAAAAAGAGCCCAAAACGTAAGACATCTCAAGTTTGTCGCTCCCGATGTTGATTGAGTTTAAACATTAAGAATCCACCACTTGATGTTCTTTGACATCAACGTCTCCAATTCCACCCAAATTCTCCTTGAAACCAAATGTATTTGATGGTAAAAAGCCCAAAGATTAAGGAATTACAAGTCTTGTCACTCCCGGTGTCGATTGAGTTTAAACACTAAGAACCCACCACTTGTTCTTTGACATCAACGTCTCCAATTCCACCCAAATTCTCCTTGAAACCAAATGTATTTGATGGTAAAAAGCCCAAAGCTTAAGGAATCTCGAGTCTGTTGCTCCTGGTGTCAATCGAGTTTAAATACTAAGAACTCACCACCCGTTTTGCTTGGGTGTTCTTTGACATCAACACCTTTAATCCCACTCAGTTCTTGTGTTCTCCTGGCAACCAAATGTATTGTAGAGGCAAAAAGAGCCCAAAACGTAAGACATCTCAAGTCGGTTGCTCCCGGTGTAGATCGAGTTTAAATATTAAGGATTTACCACCCATTTTCCTTGATGTTCTTTGACATCAACGTCTTTAATTCCACTCAAGTTCTCCTTGTAACCAAATGTATTTGATGGTAAAAAGGCCAAAACTTAAGGAATCTCGCTCCTGGTGTCACTCGAGTTTCAACACTAAGAACCCACCACTTGATGTTCTTTGACATCAACGTCTCTAATCCCACCCAAATCCTCCTTGAAACCAAATGTATTTGATGGTAAAAAGCCCAAAGCTTAAGGAATCTCAAGTCTAACGCTCATGGTGTCAATCGAGTTTCAACACTAAGAACCCACCACTTGATGTTCTTTGACATCAACGTCTCCAATTCCACCCAAATTCTCCTTGAAACCAAATGTATTTGATGGTAAAAAGCCCAAAGCTTAAGGAATCTCAGGTCGGTCGCTCCCGGTGTCAATCGAGTTTAAATATTAAGGATTTACTACCCATTTTGCTTGGGTGTTGACATCAACACCTTTAATTCTGCTCAGTTCTTGTGTTCTCCTTGTAACCAAATGTATTTTCGAGGCAAAAAGAGCCCAAAACATAAGAAATCTCGAGTCGGTCGCTCCCGGTGTCGATTGAGTTTAAACACTAAGAACCCACCACTTGATGTTCATTGACATCAACGGCTCTAATTCCCCTCAATTTCTCCTTGTAACCAAATGTATTTTAGAGGTAAAAAAGCCCAAAGCGCAGCGTTTAACACCATTTAAACAGCAACAACTCGTATTTTATAGGCGGAAACGACGTAACTTCAGCAAACAGGCCACGGAAGTGCTGAACGAGTATTTTTATTCGCATCTGAGTAATCCTTACCCCAGCGAAGAGGCCAAAGAAGAGCTCGCGAAGAAAGGCGGCATCACCGTCTCCCAGGTAACGGGGGGTTATCTGCAATTAAGGGACCTTTTTATCCTTTAACGATGAATTTTTCCCATATAGTTGTCAACGGGCTTCATTTTTCGCTACTTTAAGTAAGATTTAGCTTATTGGGAAGGGTTTAGTAGTTTTAAGCGCAGTTTAAAACGTCGTCTTTGCTGGTAGCTTCAAATAGAGTTTAAAACGTAACAATTCGATGCGGTGTCGCCAGGTTTCCAACTGGTTCGGCAATAAAAGGATCCGGTACAAAAAGAACATGGGGAAATTCCAAGAAGAAGCCAATATTTACGCGGCAAAAACAGCCGTGGACGCGACCAACGCGGCTCAAGGCAACCAGGCGAATTCTCCCCCGACGCCAAATTCAGGTGAGCAACAATGAGCGTTTGTGGGTTCACGAGTTTGGGTGTGGGGGGGGTTTTATTCCTCATTAAAAGGCGGGTTTTGGGTTGGTTTTCCAGCCTCCTCCGGCTCTTTCAAGATGACGAATTCAGGAGATTCGTTTCTCAACTTGCAGTCGCTGGGTTCCTATCAGAGCTCCCCGGTGGGAGCCAACGTGCAGCCCCAGGTCAGTAACAGGGCAAAAATACATCATTAATACCTAAATTAACATACCGCTCTTCTATCTATAGAAATGTATAGAAATCCAGCGGCGTTTTCGCATTTTAGAGTCAATTTTTCTACACAAGAAGAACTTTGCGTGGGATTTCTGGCTAACGGCCACACTTTGAGCTTTATGGCGAATTTCTAAATCCATTTAAACGGCGTAAAATCCGCTCCCGCCATAAAGCTCTAAGTGATAAGCTCTATAAGCAACCGGGTATAGCTGAGTTAATAGCAAGAAAAACGCGCTTTCCGCGAGAAATCTGGCGGGATTTAAGGCATTTTGGGCCGATAGACGATGTACAACGTATCGCTGCGTTTCTTTAGCTCGATTTGTGTCCCCGTTGCAGCTGGATTCCTTACACCACGTCATCCACCAGGCGGGGAGATACGACGCCATCGTGGGGAACCCTTTGTACACGACGCAGCGCATCGACGTAAGAACCGCCATATCGCTTAATTAGCGAAGAAACGGCCACTTTGTATTTCCCTCCCCCACAGCAAAAAGCTGGAAGAGATGTAGTTTAACCCCCCAGCATTTCCCTCCTAAAGACTCCATTTAAACCATCGCTTTGCCCACCAGAACATTGGAGCGTTGCTGTGAATTTTTGCCATAAAGGAATTAACACCATGGCAGAGCGGTGGACTGGTCTACCTTGACTTCAGCAAAGCCTTTGACACTCCCACAGCATCCTAGTTGCTAAGTTGAGGAGGGGTGGTCTGGACAATAGAGTAGTGAGGTGGGTTGCAAACTGGCTTAAGGAGAGAAGCCAGAGAGTGGTGGTCAATGGTGCGGAGTCCAGTTGAGGCCAGTATCTAGTGCAGTGCCTCAGGGGGCAGTACTGGGGCCAATATTATTCAATATATTCATTAACGATTTAGATGAGGGAATAGAGTGACTGTCAGCAAGTTTGCTGGTGACACCAAGCTGGAGCAGTGGTGACACTGGAGCTGTGCTGCCATCAGAGACCTGGACAGGCTGGAGAGCTGGGTGGGGAATAACCTGATGAAATTTAACGAGGGAAAGCGTAGAGTGTTGATCTGGGGAGGAACATCCCCAGGGTCCAGTATAGGTTGGGAAATTACATATTAGAGAGCAGTGTAGGGGAAAGGGAGCTGGGGGTCCTGGGGACAGCAGGGGGACCATGAGCCAGCACTGGGCCCTTGTGGCCAGGAAGCCAATGGGACCTGGGGGGGTTAGAAGGGGGTGGTCAGTAGGTCAGAGAGGTTCTCCTGCCCCTCTGCTCTGCCCTTTAGTTCAGATACTATCAGGATATTCTTGGGGAACATATATATATACGTATATATAATATATACAGCCATAGCACCCTGAGAACGCCCCATCCCGTCTGATCTGGGAAGCTAAGCAGGGTCGGGCCTGGTCAGTGCTTGGATGGGAGACCAGCTGGGAATAGCGGGTGCTGTGGGCTGAGCCAGCACTGGCCCTTGTGGCCAGGAAGCCAATGGTACCTGGGGTGGGTTAGAAGGGGGTGGTCAGTAGGTCAGAGAGGTTCTCCTGCCCCTCTGCTCTGCCCTGGGGAGACCACACCTGGAATAGTGTGTCACATCTGGAATAGTGTGTCACATCTGGAATAGTGTGTCCAGTTGTGGCCCCTCAGTTCAAGGACAGGGCCACGTTCCTGTGTCACCTCAGCCGGGTGTTCCCGCTCCGGGGGGTCGCACTGGATGAGCTTTGAGGTCCCTTCCAATCCCAAACATACTGTGATAAAATCACCATAAAACCGAGGGGGGGGAGGAGTTTTTACGCACTATTTACAGACAGTACTTTGCAGAGTAATACATATATATCCTTATAGAAGTTTTAAGTGTATAAAGCCCCACGTTGCTGCCTTCAAATTGATTTTTAAAGGTTTAATGACTCTATTTCTCCCCCCCACAGGCTAATGGCAGCTGGCAAGACGCTCCCACCCCTTCATCCATCACCTCGCCCGCCGGAGACCCCGGGAGCGTTAATTCGGACGCGTCTAATTAAGCTTTTAGGACCTGTTGATGAGAGGAAAGAGGTCATTAGTGTAATTTGTCCTTTACTGTCGTTTGTATGAGTTGACACACAGCAAATTACCTCAGCAAAGCCCGGAACCAATAGAAGATTGTGATTATAACGATACCTCTCTACCTCTCAACCCAGTTCTTTTGACTTATTCCCATGAAAGAACTCGCTTCATTTTCCTAACCAAATTCATTTCGTTTAGATCCGGATTTTCTGGTGAGAATCGGGAAGCGTCTCTCGTCGAACTTGGCGTTTGTCTCGAGTTTTACTGACTTCTTTTAATTTCCACGAGGTTTTTTACGATGTTTCTGTTCTAGTCGATAGCTCCTAACAGTTCAACCCCCGTATCGTAATTGTACGCGTTCTCTGTATTGTAATTTTGTATAGGGAAATAAGCTTTTCTTACCTAGAATCCATTCTGAGCTAATTAATCAGAACGTGGCTTTACCAAAACTCTCGTGGACTTGGCTCTCGGGTAGGACCGTCCATCCTGTGTCATTCGGTGTCATTCTGATTTAATGTTTAGTGAAACAAGCAGAAAAACACCACAAGAAAACGCCACACGGAAAACAAAACCCCACAAGGGAAACAAAACCCCACAAAGGAAACAAAACCACCGGACTTCTCCACAGACAACGAGCTTTTGCGCATTTCTGCCGCTGTTAGCACAGAGTCCACCCCTTTCCGTTGAGATTTTATCAAAGATAATAAACGTCCAAAGCCTTTTTTTGCTCTTTTTTTATGGGGATTGTTTCCTCTCGGTTTGCCTCAGTTTGGGCGGGAAGAGCGAGAGGCGCCCCCCCCCCCCCGAGGTGGGCGGGGCCTTCCCGCCCTGCGCCGCGCAGGGTGGGCGGGGCCTCCGCGCTTCCCGCCCAGCGGCGCCGCCATGGCGGAGGGATCGCAGCGGGCGGGAAACGCGGGGCCCGGGAGCAACGTTTCCCCGCCATCGTGCGGCGGGGCCGAGCGGGACGGGAGTGCTGGAGGGGAGCTGGGGGAGGCTCGCTGGCAAGCTCCGGAGCGCTTTTCTCCTCAGCGTTCCCCCGGCGGAGCCCGCGCTGCGGTGTCAGGTGAGGGGGGGGGGCGGCTGGAAAAGGACGTGGGGGCGTTGAAGGTGGCCACGAGCTTGTCCCGGCTTGTGTCACCAGCGCTGTGGCCAGTGGGACCAGAGCAATGGCCTGAACTGGGCGGGGGGGGGGGAACTGCGGATCCTGGGGGTGGTTTTGGGACCCTCAGCTCAGGGATCAAAATGGCGCCAAAATCACCTCAGGGCGCAACGTGGGGGAACAAAATCACCTCAGGGCTCAACGTGGAGGAACTAAAATCACCTCAGGGCTCAACGTGGGGGAACAAAATCACCTCAGGGCTCAATGTGGGGGAACAAAATCACCTCAGGGCTCAACGTGGGGGAACAAAATCACCTCAGGGCTCAACGTGGGGGAACAAAATCACCTCAGGGCTCAATGTGGGGGAACAAAATCACCTCAGGGCTCAACGTGGGGGAACAAAATCACCTCAGGGCTCAACGTGGGGGAACAAAATCACCTCAGGGCTCAACGTGGGGGAACAAAATCACCTCAGGGCTCAACATGGGGGAACTAAAACCACCTTAGGGCTCAACTTGGCACCAGAATCACCTCAGGGCTCAACTGGCGGCCCCAGGGGTGTTGGGGTCACCTCACGCCATTAAAACCCTTGAGGAGCTGGAGCGGGTTGAGAGGAGGGAACGGAGCTGGGAAGGGGCTGGAGAAGGAGGGTGAGGGTGGAAATTGGGGGTGATTTCTTCCCCAAAGGGCTGTGGGGCGTTGAACAGGCTGCCCCCATCACTGGGGGGGGAGCAGAGGAGCTTCTTGGGGTCATTTTAGCGCCGAGGGTGGGTTATGGGTGCACTCCATGATCTTTTCCAACTAAAACGACTCTGCAATTCAAAGGAGGGGAAGGGGCTGCAGCACAGGGGTGATGGGAGCAAAGCAAAGCACAAGGAACCTCGCTGCTTTTGAATCCCTGGGAAAGACCCTTTTTCTCTGTTTACATGTCCATGATATCTCTGTGAGAAATGCCGTTGTGATTCGTGCTAAGATGTTTAATGTTTACAGATATAACCAAATGAAGCACGGGCTCTGAACCTGGAAAAAGGTGGTTAAGTTCTATGTAAAAAGTTCTGAAACTTGCTTATGGAGTTATATTGACAGAGGGAACTAACATTTTAAGGGTTAACTGAACTTATAATGGGTGCCTACTAATGAACTAACACTTTAAGGCTTAGCCACACAATAAATGCTTAGTTTAGAGCTTTATGTTAAGAACAGAACCCCATCGGATGCCAAGATAAGTTTTACTGCACCTACTTGTGAACTTGAGGAGACAAGATGACGAAGATTTAAAGCAAAAGGGGGCGCCAGGCTGGTTTCATTCAACTTGGCAGCTTGGGTCCCAGTCAATTCAACATAATGAGCCAAAGGTTATGAATATGTACAGGCGTTCCTGGGGTCTTTATGAATATGTGATACCTTACTGTATTTAAGCACACTTCTTATTGTTTAAAGGTGCGCGTGTTGGGCGGAGCGAATCCCCGCGCACCCAGCGCTGTTTTGCTTATGCTCTAATGAACACGTGTTTAAGGAATACTGGGCAGGAACAAGCCCAGGTTCCAGTATAGGTTGGGAAATTACATATTAGAGAGCAGTGTAGGGGAAAGGGAGCTGGGGGTCCTGGGGACAGCAGGGGGACCATGAGCCAGCACTGGGCCCTTGTGGCCAGGAAGCCAATGGGACCTGGGGGGGTTAGAAGGGGGTGGTCAGTAGGTCGGAGAGGTTCTCCTGCCCCTCTGCTCTGCCCTTTAGTTCAGATATTATGAAGATATACTTGGGGAACATATATATACACATATACATAATATATGCAGCCATAGCACCATGAGAACACCCCATCTCGTCTGATGTGGGAAGCTAAGCAGGGTCGGGCCCGGTCAGTGCTTGGATGGGAGACCAATGGTATCTGGGGTGGATTAGAAGGGGGTGGTCAGTAGGTCAGAGAGGTTCTCCTGCCCCTCTGTTCTGCCCTTTAGTTCAAATATCATCAGGATATAGTTGTGGAATATATCTATACACATATATATATAGTTCAGATATTGTCAGGGTACATTTGGGGAACATACATATATGTATATATATATATATGTATAAAATATATACAGCCATAGCACCCTGAGAACGCCCCATCCCGTCTGCTCTGGGAAGCTAAGCAGGGTCGGGCCCGGTCAGTGCTTGGATGGGAGACCAGCTGGAAATAGCGGGTGCTGTGGGCTGAGCCAGCACTGGCCCTTGTGGCCAGGAAGCCAATGGGACCTGGGGGGGTTAGAAGGGGGTGGTCAGTAGGTCAGAGAGGTTCTCCTGCCCCTCTGCTCTGCCCTGGGGAGGCCACACCTGGAATAGTGTGTCACATCTGGAATAGTGTGTCACATCTGGAATAGTGTGTCCAGTTGTGGCCCCTCAGTTCCAGCAGGACAGGGAACTGCTGGAGAGGGTCCAGCGCAGGGCAATGAAGATGCTGAAGGGAGTGGAGCATCTCCCTTATGAAGAAAGGCTGAGGGAGCTGGGGCTCTTGAGTTTGGAGAAGAGGAGACTGAGGGGCGACCTCATTAATGTTTATAAATATCTAAAGGGTGAGTGTCATGAGGATGGAGCCAGGCTCTGCTGGGTGGCAAACAATGATAGGACAAGGGGTAATGGGATCAAGCTGGAACACAAGAGGTTCCACTTAAACTTGAGAAGAAGCTTCTTCCTGGTGAGGGTGGCAGAGCCTGGCCCAGGCTGCCCAGGGGGTTGTGGAGTCTCCTTCTCTGCAGACATTCCAACCCCCTGGACATGTTCCTGTGCGACCTCACCTGGGCGTTCCTGCTCCATGGGGGATTGGACTGGATGAGCTTTTGAGGTCCCTTCCAATCCCAAACATACTGTGATACTGTGAATACAAGGGATTGGATTAAATGGTTTTTATGCATAGAAAAAGCGTAAGTTATGTATTTCATCTCTTATTCCTCAGAATGCGCCCCGGCTGAGCAACAAGCGGGTCCCAAGCAATTCCCGAAGGCGCCCGACGCATCCGCTACGAGCGAGAACATCAGTCCCCGCGAGCCGAGCAGAGCGGCCCCGAGGAAAAGACCCCGCGGCAACGCCAGCAAAAGCCCCAGTCCCGGGCGCTTGTCGCCCTGGAGAAGCAGCAAAGAACACACCATGAATTCCTTTAATTTGTCCCCGAAACCCGTTGTCAGTGCGGCGCCGCGAGCCAAACGCCGCTCCTGGCGCCGCTCCAGCCTCAAGGGGACTAAACGCCGCAAGTCTCTCCCTCCCGTTCACCGGGACGTCTCCGGTACGCGCTCCGCGTCGGCCCTTTCGCTGCTTAATGTAATCCCGTAGCCTGACCTTTAGGGTAATTAATCTTAATTGCGTTATTCCCACTGTCTCAGAGGTCCGGGAGATGCGTATTAACGGTTTATTTTCCTGGTTGTGACTTTTCCTCATTGGGAACCCCGTTTCTCCCTCTTCTCGCTGCTCTTTGTATCCCCGCTCTGTTAAAACAGCGCTTAGTGTCTTTCAGCCCCATCCCAGCCCTTTGCCGCTCGGCGCTGGATTTAATTGTCCCGAAACAGCTTTGTTGCAGCTTTTCAGAATGAAGCGAATCAATCAGGTTGAGTTTAATTGTCCTGAAACGCTTTTGTTGTGGCTTTTCAGAATTAAGCAAATCAATCAGCCTGGATCTGCCGGAGCCAGACCGGCTTTCCCTGCTCCTGTTGTCCAGTTTCCAGGTAACGTTGTTGCTTTTAAACCAAAACCGCATCATTTTTCTCTTGTCTTTTACCACTAAACATTGTGATTTCTGATCCAAATCCTCCCCCTAAACTTTGTTAGAAAGGGCACTAAGAGGTTCTTTTTCCCCTTAGTTTTCAGCACAGAAATTCAAAGACACCTTGAAGGAAACCGACGGCTTCAGCCCCGAGCTTTTCAAAGCCAACGGTCAGTGCGACACCCCCCAAAACCCCCCAAATTAAACCCAACGCAACCAAGTAACACACCAATTACCTTTTCAAAGGACGAGCAACCATCACCTGTGCACACAGGGGTGGATTATCCCTTTAAAACACTATAAAAATAACAACCGTAATTACCTCCTGACGAGGAATCGCGGCTTTTTCTGCAAATTTGGGCTCCTTTTCTTGTCTTTAGCGATTCCCAATGTCCCAGTTTTGTCCTATTTTGTCTCCAGCGCAGTCGGTTTCCGAAGAGCTGAAGCGCTACGTGCAGAAGCTGCACCGAGACGGGACCTTAACGAGCTGCGTAGACGACCCTAAAAGGTCAAAACCTGAGCAGGCTGTGATATACATGCGGGACGTATAGATCTGCCCATCTATAGATGGTTTATTGCTGCTTTAGGGCTTTGCTGGACCCGGCTTTGGATGAGTCCGTGGCGCAAATTAAGGAGCAGATCGCCAGGTAGGATTGGCGCCGGCATGAGCTGAAACTCTTTAGATCAATACGGGTTTGGACGCCCCTTCCGAGAGGGTTTTTTGGGTGGATTTTGGGTGTTTTCGGAGCTTTCCGGTGGGTACAAACGTGTTGTCTCCGCAGGTTCGCGGCCGAGAGTCAATCGTGGGACGAGCTCTTGTTGCGCTACCGGGAGAACGCGGAGGAAAGTTCCAGGTGGGGGTTGTCCCCCCGAATCTCTCTGGTTTGGGGTGTTTTTGGGCGGAAAGGGTTGTAAACGCTGTTCCCGCAGGCGGCTGGAGGAGCACAGGCAGAACGGGGGGGCGGCCGAGCGCCCCAGTCCCCTCCAGCCGTCTCAAGCGCACGTCCTGGGCACCAAACCCAACTACCAGCAGATCCTGGACGAGCAGGGGGAGGTCCTGAGCTTCATGGAGCTGGTGGTGAGCAGCTCGCGGCTGTTTTGGGCGGAAAACACGGAGATTTGGGGGGGTTTATTGCAGTGTTTCTCAACGGGGTTTTGGTTTTGCAGCTGGATGAGCTGCAGCAAGCGGTGCAGCTGCTGCGGGGGTTCAGCGAGGACAGCCAGCGCTACCTCCGGAGCCTCTCGGAGCAGCTCGGTGAGCGGGACGGCCCCGGTTTGGGGGGTGGATGCCTCCGGGGGGGTCGTTACCGGGGGTTAACGGGGTTTTTCCCCCGTGTTCCAGCCGCCAGGACCTTCCGGAAGCTGGAGAGCTCCCCCGTGCGCAAGCTCATCACCACCCCGCCCAGGAAGCCGCCGCTGCCGGAGGGTTGAGGGGTGGGAGCCGGTGCTGCTCTCAATAAAGGCGGCGGGAACCCGGTACCGGCTCCGGTTCCCGAGTTCTTGCATTTACGCGTCTCAGGGGTATTGGCCGCCGTTTATTGGTCGGCGCGAACGTCGCTCAGAACTCAACAGCCAATCGCTGCAGCCGTAGCCGGCACCGCCCAATGGTTGCTTAGCAGCGGAGGGGGGAGGAGTCTTCCTGGTGTTTGGTCTCCGGCGCCGCCTAATGGTTGCTTAGCAGCGAAGAGGGGGCGGAGTCTTCGCGGTGTTTGGTCTTCCGCGTTTCAACGCGCCCTGTGGCGTGTCGCTCGCCGCTTAGTGGTTGATGCTAACGTCGCTCAGAGCTCACCAGCCAATCGTCGCAGCCGTATTGTACACCCGTCCAATGGTTGCCCAGCAGCGGGGAGGGGGCGGGGCTCCGCCACTCCCGGCGCGGAAGCGGCGACCATGGCGGCGGCGGAGGGATCCGCGCTCACCGGAGTGGCCTGGAGCGCCGCGCCCGACGCCGCTCCCGCCGGCTGGACCGTGGTGGGCGCGGGGGAAGCGCCGGGCGGGCAGCGGTGCCCGGTTCCGGGCCGCTCTGACGCTCCCCGTGCCCGCAGATCACCGGTACCGTGGAGGGAACGCCGGCCAACCTGGGCAAGGGCTTCGGGAACAAGGGCGGCGGGTTCCTGTGCGTGAGCACCGGCGGAGCGCAGGTGCGGGGCGGGGGGGAGTCCCATCCCGGTGCCCGGTTCCCATCCCGGTGCCCGGTTCCCATCCCGGTGCCCGTCCCGGTACCGCTTCCCGTCCCCTCCAGGCCTCCCCCGGCTCGGTGGTGACCGACGTGCAGGTGCTGAGTGACCGGACCCCCCACCCCCCCGGTTACACCCGCGTCCCCGAGTTCCCGGAGTCCCGTAAGTGCCGCGGGGGTTGGGGGGAAGAGACCCCGGGAACGGTTCCCGGTTCGGTTCCCGGTTCCCCCCGCACCCCCCGGTGCTGTCCCCCCGTGTCCCCCCCGCAGGAGCCGCCGCCTCCCGGAAAAAACGGGTGTACGTGAAGCTGCTGCCGGCGGGCGCGGCCGAGACGGCTGTGACCGAGCTGAAGGTGACCGGGAAGAGCAGGACCCTGCCCGGGTACCTCAGAATAGGGTACGGACCCCTTGAAATACCTGAAAATGGGGTACGGGACCCCCCTTGTACCCCTAATTAGGGTATGGGACCCCCCGAGTATCTGAAAACAGGGTACAGGACCACTTTAATACCTGAAAATGGGATATGGGACCCCCTAAATACCTCGAAATAGGGTACGGGACCCCTTGAACACCCGAAAATAGGGTACGAGACCCCTTTAAATACCTGAAAATGGGGTACGGGACCCCTTTAAATACCTGAAAATGGGGTATGGGACCCCCTGAGTATCTGAAAATAGGGTACGGGACCCCTTGAAATACCCCAAAATGGGATATGGGACCCCCTAAATACCTCGAAAGAGGGTATGGGACCCCCCTTGTACCCCAAAATAGGGTACAGGACCCACTGAATACCTGAAAATGGGGTACGGGACCCCCCTTGTATGTCAAAATAGGGTATGGGACACCCCTAAATACATCAAAATAGGTTCTGGGACCCCACCGCCTACTTCAGAATAGGGTACGGGAGCCCCAAGATAGGGTCTGATACCCCCAAAATAGGGTCTGGGACCCCCAAAATACCTCAAAGGGGGGTACAGGAGCATTTGGGACCCCCAAACGTGGGGTTTTTGGTTGTTTTCTCTTTGTTTTTCCAGGGAAATGGGCGGTTTTGCCATTTGGTGCAAGAAGGGGCCGTTTTCGCGGCCCGGGGCGCCCCCCGCCCCCCCCCCCACGGGCCCCCGGCCCCCCCCAGCGCCCCCCCCCGCGCCAGCTCCCCCTGCACCCCCCCAACAGGTACAAAACCCCCCCGTGCGCCCCCCGTCTTACCTAAACCGGCCCCAAATGGGGGACAGACCCCACGGGCGCTGCTGCCACCGCGTGGTTCCCCTCCCCGGCTCGTTAATTGATTACATATTAATTAATCCCCGCTCCAGGTCTCCAACGAGCATCAAACGCGAATCTCCCTACGACGCCTCCGGCATCTACGGCCTCTCGGGTAAATCATTTCCTCGAGGAAGCTGCGTAAAGCAACAATATATAGAGTATTTCAAATACTAAGCCAGGCTTAGAGCTTGTTCACACACCGATTTTGCTAAGCCTGGAGTTGAGCTCGGTTTTTAACACAAAGGTTTTCTTAAGCTTGGATCATCTTGCTCAGCCTCTTCTCTATTGGGTTCCCGTCCGCTCGTCTACGCGGCAATTAAGTAATTTGGTCTTTTAGACGTGGTTTTATGTATTAAAGCGTCTCCGCTTCTCTCCCCAGCGATGGACGGCGTCCCCTTCGCCCTGCACCCCAAATTCGAAGCCAAGCTCAACTCCGGCACCAACGTGAGTTCTTCCTTAAGCTCCCGTTGAATCCATCACCGCTAGGCTTAGTTTTAACCATTTCCCGCCTTTTCCAGGCTCTCGTCGCCGATCTAAGCGTCAAATCGCTCGCCGACATCGACAGAGAGGTGACGGGCTCTTCCGGGGCGGCGAAACGGGGGATTCCGCTCATTATCTCATCCCCGCTCATTAATTGTGGTCGTTTGCAGTACAATTACACGTTCGTGGTGGAAAGGACGGCGGCCGCTCGGCTCCCGCCCGGCGTCTCTTAGCGCCGACGCCGAGGGGTTAAACCGCAGCTTAACGCTCATCGGGCTCCTAAGGATGGATATTTGATTACAGGAATCACCGAGGAATCAAATAAATGTGTTGATTTTCTCACCTTGAGCAGTTTTGGGGTTGAAATTCAGGGTGTTTGTTCTACGCGTCGCTTTGTCTCTTTATTCCGAGCGTCGGGTGTTTATTGGGGATTAACCCACCCCGGCGCTCTCCCCCCCCAACAAAGGACGTTGCGAACACCTTTCAAAACACAGCGATTCTCCCTTTAGTTACCAAATTCTGCGCGTTTCCTTGGTACAAACCCCCCGTGCGGCGTCCCGGGAGTGTTTAAAAGGGGTTGTTTGCAGAGGGGGTTCCGTGGGTTGGTGTCGGAACGATGGGGGCGGCGAAGCGCGGCCCCCGGTGTCGCGGTGACGTGGATCCGGCTCACGAAGGCACTTTGAGTTTGGCGCTGCCCAGCAGGAGCTGGAGGAGCCGGTCGACCAGCAAAGCCAGGAAGAAGTCGGCCAGGAGCACCTCGGTGATCACCACCTTGAACTGGGGACACCAAAACACGACCCATTAAGCCCCTTTTCCTCCCCGGCTTAGCGACTCGGCCAAGTTTAAACGCTAAGAACCCACCACTTGATGTTCTTTGACATCAACGGCTCCAATCCCACCCAAATCCTCCTTGAAACTGAATGTGTTTGATGGTAAAAAGCCCAAAGATTAAGGCATCTTGCTCATGGTGTCAGTTGAGTTTAAACACTAAGAACCCACCACTTGATGTTCTTTGACATCAACGTCTCTAATCCCACCCAAATTCTCCTTGAAACCAAATGTGTTTGATGGTAAAAAGCCCAAAGATTAAGGCATCTCGCTCATAGTATCAATCGAGTTTAAACACTAAGAACCCACCTCTTGATGTTCTTTGACATCAACGGCTCCAATCCCACCCAAATCCTCCTTGAAACCAAATGTATTTGATGGTAAAAAGCCCAAAGCTTAAGGAATCTCAAGTCTAACGCTCATGGTGTCACTCGGGTTTCAACACTAAGAACCCACCACTTGATGTTCTTTGGCATCAACGGCTCCAATTCCACCCAAATCCTCCTTGAAACCAAATGTGTTTGATGGTAAAAAGCCCAAAGCTTAAGGAATCTCAAGTCTAACGCTCATAGTATCAATCGAGTTTAAACACTAAGAACCCACCACTTGATGTTCTTTGACATCAACGTCTCTAATCCCACCCAAATTCTCCTTGAAACCAAATGTGTTTGATGGCAAAAAGCCCAAAGCTTAAGGAATCTCAAGTCTAATGCTCATGGTGTCAATTGAGTTTCAACACTAAGAACCCACCTCTTCATGTTCTTTGACATCAACGGCTCTAATCCCACCCAAATCCTCCTTGAAACCAAATGTGTTTGATGGTAAAAAGCCCAAAGATTAAGGAATCTCAAGTCTAACGCTCATGGTGTTAATCAAGTTTAAACACTAAGAACCCACCACTTGATGTTCTTTGACATCAATGTCTCCAATTCCACCCAAATTCTCCTTGAAACCAAATGTGTTTGATGGTAAAAGGCCCAAAGCTTAAGGAATCTCACTCCTGGTGTCGATCGAGTTTAAACATTAAGAACTCACCACCCATTTTGTTTGGCTGTTGACATCAACACCTTTAATTCCCACTCAGTTCTTATGTTCTGCTTGTAACCAAGTGTAATTTAGAGGTAAAAAAGCCCAAAGCTTAAGGAATCTCAAGTCTAACACTCATGGTGTCAATTGAGTTTAAACACTAAGAACCCACCTCTTCATGTTCTTTGACATCAACGTCTCTAATCCCACCCAAATCCTCCTTGAAACCAAATGTGTTTGATGGTAAAAAGCCCAAAGATTAAGGAATCTCAAGTCTAACGCTCATGGTGTTAATCAAGTTTAAACACTAAGAACCCACCACTTGATGTTCTTTGACATCAACGGCTCCAATCCCACCCAAATCCTCCTTGAAACCAAATGTGTTTGATGGTAAAAAGCCCAAAGCTTAAGGAATCGAGTCTGTCACCCCCAATGTCGACTGAGCTTAAACATTACGAACTCACCACCCGTTTTGCTTGGGTGTTCTTTGACATCAACACCTTTAATCCCACTCAGTTCTTGTGTTCTCCTGGCAACCAAATGTATTTTAGAGGCAAAAAGAGCCCAAAACGTAAGAAATTTCAAGTCTGTTGCTCCCAACGTTGATTGAGTTTAAACACTAAGAACCCACCACTTGATGTTCTTTGACATCAACGTCTCTAATCCCACCCAAATCCTCCTTGAAACCAAATGTGTTTGATGGTAAAAAGCCCAAAGATTAAGGCATCTTGCTCATGGTGTCAGTTGAGTTTAAACACTAAGAACCCACCACTTGATGTTCTTTGACATCAATGGCTCTAATCCCACCCAAATCCTCCTTGAAACCAAATGTGTTTGATGGTAAAAGGCCCAAAGCTTAAGGAATCTCAAGTCTAACGCTCATGGTGTTACTTGGGTTTAAACACTAAGAACCCACCACTTGATGTTCTTTGACATCAATGTCTCTAATTCCACCCAAATCCTCCTTGAAACCGAATGTGTTTGATGGTAAAAGGCCCAAAGCTTAAGGAATCTCAAGTCTAACGCTCATAGTATCAATCGAGTTTAAACACTAAGAACCCACCACTTGATGTTCTTTGACATCAATGTCTCTAATTCCACTCACGTTCTCCTTGCAACCAAATGTATTTTAGAGGCAAAAAAGCCCAATATAAGGAATCTCGAGGGTGTTTTTAGCCTCTGCTGAACTGGAGCTCAAAGCTCTTCCTATCACCTAAACTGTCAGAGATTTCACAGCAAATAAACCCAGCGCTTCAGCGGGCTCGCGGCCCTGCGCTCGCACTCAGATCTTTCCTAATTAGCGCTGCTGTGCGTTATTAGCGCCCGATATGGTGCTAGGAGCAGGTTTAGGCGGAGCTGCGCCGTCACGCTCACCTCGGCGGGGATTTCCACCAGGCCGAACTGCGCGTTGAACTCCGGGGAGGAGCCGCTGAGCAGCCCCACGATGGCGAGTCCCGACAGGCCGATGCTCCAGAGCAGCGGTTTGTTCTCCCGCAGGCTCTCCATGAACGGGTGGCCCTGAAACGGCACCGAGAAACCCTCAGCGGAGGCTCGTCACGCACTTCGGGACACTCGGCTCCTTCCAAAATGAGAGCGTTACCCCCGCAGAGCGTTGGCAAAACAATGTGTTTCATGTTATTGCAGCTTAATCGCAAAAAGCGCTTCTGCGGTGCTGCTGGAGACGGGGGTTTAAGGGGTTTAAGCGCGACTTGCCTTGTAGTTGATGGCGAAGGTGGCCATTTGCATGGCCATGGACATGATGTAGACGGTGCTGTTGACCAGGCTGGGCTCAAACTCCTTGTACAGGTCCACAAACTCCTCCTGCCTGCAGGAGAACGGGGAGAGATCAGGGGGAGAGGGGACATGGGGGGACAAGGCCAAGATGAGGGGACAAGGCCGAGACGGGGGGACGGGGCAAGGCCAAAATGGGGGGACAAGGAGAGATGGGGGGACAAGAAAAGGCTGAAATGGGGAGACGGGACAAGGCAAGATGGGGGGGACGGGTCAAGGAGAGATGGGGGAACGGGACAAGGAGAGATGGGGGGACAAGGAGAGATGGGGGGACAAGGAGAGATGGGGGGAAAAAACAAGGCTGAAATGGGGAGACAGGACAAGGCGAGATGGGGGGACAAGGCAAGGAGAGATGGAGGGACAAGGCCAAAATGTGGGGACAAAGCGAGGGGACATGGGGGGACAAGGCCAAGATCAGGGGACAGAGCCGAGACGGGGGGACGGGACAAGGCCAAAATGGGGGGACAAGGAGAGATGGGGGGACAAGAAAAGGCTGAAATGGGGAGACGGGACAAGGCGAGATGGGGGAACGGGACAAGGAGAGATGGGGGGGCAAGACAAGGGGAGATGGGGCGACAAGGCCAAAATGGGGGAACAAGATGAGGGGAGATGGGGGGACGAGGGGAGATGATGGGGGACAAGACCAGGAGAGATGGGGGCACAAGGCCGAAATGGGGGGACAAGGAGAGATGGGGGGACAAGGCCGAAATGGGGGGACAAAGCGAGGGGACATGGGGGGACAAGGCCAAGGTCAGGGGACAGGGCCGAGACGGGGGGACGGGACAAGGCCAAAATGGGGGGACAAGGAGAGATGGGGGGACAAGGAGAGATGGGGGGACAAGACAAGGCTGAAATGGGGAGACGGGACAAGGCGAGATGGGGAGACGGGACAAGGCGAGATGGGGGGGATGGGACAAGGGGAGATGGGGGGATGGGACAAGGGGAGATGGGGGGATGGGACAAGGGGAGATGGGGGGGCAAGGAGGAGACTGGGGGGACAAGGCAAGGACAGATAGAGGGACAAGGCCAAAATGGGGGGACAAGGCCAAGATCAGGGGACAAGGCCGAGACGGGGAGACGGGACAAGGCCAAAATGGGGGGACAAGGAGAGACGGGGAGGACAAGGGGAGATGGGGAGGACAAGACAAGGGGAGACAGGGGGACAAGGCCAAAATGCGGGGACAAGATGAGGGGAGATGGGGGGGCGAGGGGAGATGATGGGGGGACAAGGCCAGGAGAGATGGGGGCACAAGGCCGAAATGGGGGGACAAGACAAGGCAAGACGAGGGGGACAAGACATGGCAAGATGTGGGGGGACAAGGCAAGGCTGAAATGGGGGGCACAAGGTGAGAAGGGGGGGACAAGGAAAGGCGAGATGGGGGGACAAGGCCAAAATGGGGGAGACAAGAAGAGATGGGGGGACAAGACAAGGGGAGATGGGGGACAAGGCCAAAATGGGGGGGACAAGACAAGGCGAGATGGGGGAACAAGACAAGGGGGGAGGGGGGGACAAGGCCAAAATGGGGGGGACAAGACAAGGGGAGACGGGGGGACAAGACAAGGGGAGATGGGGGGACAAGACAAGGGGAGATGGGGGGACAAGACAAGGCGAGATGGGGGGACAAGACAAGGGGAGATGGGGGGACAAGACAAGGGGAGATGGGGGGACAAGGCCAAAATGGGGGGGACAAGACAAGGGGAGATGGGGGGACAAGACAAGGGGAGATGGGGGGACAAGACAAGGGGAGATGGGGCGACAAGGAGAGATCAGGGGACAAGGCCGAGATGGGGGGACCAGGCCTAGAAGCCCCGGACCACGGAGCTTCCCTGGCGCCAAGCACAGTTTCTTTAAGTCTTGTGTAAACCCAGTTTGTTGGGCAAAACCCAGTTCGCCCCCCAGCAGGCGCGCTCGCAGCTCAGAGCGGAGCCGCAGGCGCTGCAACCACCGCTCATCATTGCTTCTTTTTGCCAAACCAGAAACGAGCCGTGTTCCGACGGGTTTTGTCGCGTTTGCCGCCTGACCTGGCGCCGCTGCGCGCCTGGGCGCCGCGGTACAGGAACACCAGGCTGAGGAAGTGCACCAGGAACTGCAGCAGCACCGTCAGCACCGTGTACAGGTTGAAGATGTTGGGCAGCGGCCGCTCCTTGGAAAGCGTCTTCAAGGGCTGCGGAAGGAAAGCGGGTTCGAGCATCTCGACTCGAATTTGGGTTACGCGGGAAACGCCGGGGTGAGATTTGCTTTGGGTGGATGTGAGACGCCCCCAAAGCTTCGTTAAGCCCCCCAATTAAACTGTTGATCCCACCTGCTCTTCCCAGACCTGAGCAAAGGTTTGGGAATGAGCCTGAAATCATGAGATGCTCCTTTGTTCAAAGCCAAATCCAAACTAAACCCCCAAGAGAACCCTGAAACCAAACCCAAATCCAAACTAAACCCCCAAGAGAGCCCCAAAACAAAACCCAAACTAAACCCCCTCGCCAGCGCTGCGGAGTGTTCGCTTATTAAAATCAATTGGTTTTTATAAAGAGAGGGATTGTTGGGCGATGCTGCCTATTGGAGAGCAGCGTAGGGGAAAGGGAGCTGGGGGTCCTGGGGACAGCAGGGGGACCATGAGCCAGCACTGGGCCCTTGTGGCCAGGAAGCCAATGGGACCTGGGGGGGTTAGAAGGGGGTGGTCAGTAGGTCAGAGAGGTTCTCCTGCCCCTCTGCTCTGCCCTTTAGTTCAGATACTATCAGGATATACTTGGGGAACATATATATATCCATATATATAATATATACAGCCATAGCACCCTGAGAACGCCCCATCCCGTCTGCTCTGGGAAGCTAAGCAGGGTCGGGCCCGGTCAGTGCTTGGATGGGAGACCAGCTGGGAATAGCGGGTGCTGTGGGCTGAGCCAGCACTGGCCCTTGTGGCCAGGAAGCCAATGGGACCTGGGGGGGTTAGAAGGGGGTGGTCAGTGGGTCAGAGAGGTTCTCCTGCCCCTCTGCTCTGCCCTGGGGAGGCCACACCTGGAATAGTGTGTCACATCTGGAATAGTGTGTCACATCTGGAATAGTGTGTCACATCTGGAATAGTGTGTCACATCTGGAATAGTGTGTCACATCTGGAATAGTGTGTCACATCTGGAATAGTGTGTCCAGTTGTGGCCCCTCAGCTCAAGGACAGGGAACTGTTGAGAGTCCAGCGCAGGGCAATGAAGATGCTGGAGGGAGTGGAGCATCTCCCGTGTGAGGAAAGAATAAAGAGCTGGGGCTCTGGAGCTGGAGAAGAGGAGACTGAGGGGTGACATTCATGGGGATCAATATGGAAAGGGGGAGTGTCAGGAGGATGGAGCCATCGGTGACAACAGGACAAGGGGCAATGGGTGCAAACTGGAACACGGGAGGTTCTGCTTGAATATGGGAAGAAAGTTGTTTGTGGTGAGGGTGGCAGAGCCTGGCCCAGGCTGCCCAGGGGGTGTGGAGTCTCCTTCTCTGCAGACATTCCAACCCGCCTGTTCCTGTGTCACCTCAGCCGGGTGTTCCCGCTCCGGGGGGTCGCACTGGATGAGCTCTGAGGTCCCTTCAACCCCTGATATCCTGTGATTCTGTGTCCTGCGCTCACCTTGGAGCGGGAGATGAAGAGGAAGCAGCCGGCCAGGAGCAGCCCCTGCAGCGTGGCCTGGAAGTCGCTGAACTTCACGCCCTCCAGGTAGAGCACGCTCTGGCTGTAGGCCAGGATCAGCGCGTTGAGCGCCAGGATCTTGAACATCTGCAGCGTCGTCACCAGCGTGCAGCGGCCCTGCTTGATGACGTGGCAGACTGAGGGGCGAGAGGGAACATAAACGCATTTTGGGGCTTCATTCCTATCTAAGGAACATCCCCGGGGCTGCTTCCAAACACAACAGGTGACGCCGCGGCTTTGCGGGTGTTTCTCCCCTCCGTTTTGGGTTATCTTTTGGAATCTAGACGCGGGGAAGGCGCGGATGGGCTGTTCGGTGCCCGGCGCAAACTTACTGCACTGAATGGACGAGAGCTTGGAGGTGAAGGGGGCGGCGATGCTGGCGTCGCCGAGTTTCACCACCGGCACGCGCTCCTCCTCCAGATCCCTCAGGACCTGGCTGATGCGCTCCTGCGGGGAATAAGAGCGAGATCAATGTGGTTACAGCACCTGCGATCCATTGGGATCTCGCACCAACCTGAGATACCTCCATGAATTGAAGGATCGGCTGGAAAAGCCCGTTTTGCTCCTTTCCGGCCACACAAATCCGGTCTTTTCCCAGCACATCGTATTATTTCCAGCTCTCCGGTAAACCAGAGGAGGAATGAAGAGAAAGGAGAAGTGAAATACGCGGTTACCAACCCTCTGGATGGCCAAGTGCTCCTCGCGTTGGGACAGGACCCTGTGCTTGGCGCCGCGGGACGTGGGTTTGACGGCGCCGCTCGCCGCGCTCGGCAACGCGGATCTGGCGTCGCTGGCACCGTCCCGAGGCCGCTTCTTCCGCTCCGGGAGCCGCTCGGGGGCGTTGGCCAGCAGTGCCACCCCTGTGAGGGCAGAGGAACGTGCGCTGAGGGGAAACGGGGTGTAACGGGGGTTAAAATGTGAGCTGGAGGGAAAACGGGGTGGAATGGGGGTTAAAATGTGAGCTGTGGGGAAAATGGGGTGGAATGGGGGTAAAAATGTGAGCTGGAGGGAAAACGGGGTGGAATGGGGGTTAAAATGTGAGCTGTGGGGAAAATGGGGTGGAATGGGGGTAAAAACGTGAGCTGGAGGGAAAAATGGGGTGTAATGGGGGTTAAAACGTGAGCTGGAGGGAAAATGGGGTGTAATGGGGGTTAAAATGTGAGCTGGAGGGAAAATTGGGTGGAATGGGGGTAAAAACGTGAGCTGGAGGGAAAATGGGGTGGAATGGGGGTTAAAATATGAGCTGTGGGGAAAATGGGGTGGAATGGGGGTAAAAATGTGAGCTGGAGGGAAAATGGGGTGGAATGGGGGTAAAAACATGAGCTGGAGGGAAAATGGGGTGGAATGGGGGTAAAACATGAGCTGGAGGGAAAATGGGGTGGAATGGGGGTAAAAACGTGAGCTGGAGGGAAATTGGGGTGGAATGGGGGTAAAAACATGAGCTGGAGGGAAAATGGGGTGGAATGGGGGTAAAACATGAGCTGGAGGGAACATGGGGTGTAATGGGGGTAAAACATGAGCTGGAGGGAAAATGGGGTGTAATGGGGGTAAAACATGAGCTGTGGGGAAAAGGGGTGTAATAAGAGGGTTAAAACATGAGCTGGAGGGAAAATGGGGTGTAATGGGGGTAAAAACGTGAGCTGCAAGGAAAAAGGGTGTAATAAGAGGGTTAAAACATGAGCTGGAGGGAAAAAACTACGTAATAAGAGGGTAAAAACATGAGCCGCAGGGAAAACGGGGTGTAAACCCTTTGCTGGCAGAGCATCTTCACCAAGCAGGACTCCCAACCGCTATTTCTACCCGGAGCCGGGCGGGCAGGGACCCCAGACACGTTCTGTTTGCTGGAGTAAAGCTTAGAGGGGGGAAATGAGGAGGAATCGATCGCAACCCCCCAAACAGCAGAGGAATGAGGAGTTTGTGGTGAGAGCAGCAGCCGAGCCCCGAGGGGGCGCAGGGTCCCGACTCACCCACGTCGGCGTGTTTCAGAGCCCCCACGTCGTTGGTGCCGTCCCCGCACATGAGCGTCACGTAGCCCAGGCTCTTCAGAGCCGTGATGACGAACTCCTGCGAATGGAAACGTGCGGTGAGAAGCGGTTTTGAGGCCCCGGCTGCGCGACACGACTCGGCCAAGCGCTTCGGGTCTGAAGGACTCGTTGGATTCATGGAAACGCAGGATGTCAGGGGTTGAAGGGACCTCAAAGCTCATCCAGTGCGACCCCCCGGAGCGGGAACACCCGGCTGAGGTGACACAGGAACGTGTCCCTGTCCTTGAACTGAGGGGACACAACTGGACACACTATTCCAGATGTGACACAATATTCCAGGTGTGGCCTCCCCAGGGCAGGAGAACAAGTGAGTGACATCAAAATGGCGCCAAAAATCACCTCAGGGCCCAAAACGGCGCCAGAATCACCTCAGGGATCAAAGTGGCGCCAGAATCACCTCAGGGATCAAAACGGCGCCAGAATCACCTCAGGGATCAAAGTGGCGCCAGAATCGCCTCAGGGATCAAAGTGGCGCCAGAATCGCCTCAGGGATCAAAATGGCGCCAGAATCACCTCAGGGCTCAAAGTGGCGCCAGAATCACCTCAGGGATCAAAATGGCGCCAGAATCACCTCAGGGATCAAAACAGCGCCAGAATCACCTCAGGGATCAAAATGGCGCCAGAATCACCTCAGGGATCAAAGTGGCGCCAGAATCACCTCAGGGATCAAAATGGCGCCAGAATCACCTCAGGGATCAAAATGGCGCCAAAAATCACCTCAGGGCCCAAAATGGCGCCAGAATCACCTCAGGGATCAAAACAGCGCCAGAATCACCTCAGGGATCAAAACGGCGCCAGAATCACATCAGGGATCAAAATGGCCCCAGAATCGCCTCAGGGATCAAAATGGCGCCAGAATCGCCTCAGGGATCAAAATGGCGCCAGAATCACCTCAGGGCTCAAAGTGGCGCCAGAATCGCCTCAGGGATCAAAGTGGCGCCAGAATCGCCTCAGGGATCAGAGTGGTGCCAGAATCACCTCAGGGATCAAAATGGCACCAAAAATCACCTCAGGGATCAAAACGGCGCCAGAATCACCTCAGGGATCAAAACGGCGCCAGAATCACCTCAGGGATCAAAACGGCACCAGAATCACCTCAGGGATCAAAATGGCGCCAGAATGACCTCAGGGCCCAAAATGGCGCCAGAATCACCTCAGGGCCCAAAATGGCGCCAGAATTACCTCAGGGATCAAAGTGGCACCAGAATCACCTCAGGGATCAAAATGGCGCCAGAATCACCTCAGGGATCAAAATGGCGCCAGAATCACCTCAGGGATCAAAATGGCGCCAAAAATCACCTCAGGGCTCAAAACGGCGCCAGAATCACCTCAGGGCCCAAAATGGCAGCCCCAAGGGAACCAATTTTGGGTTTTTTCGCCTTGATCCAAGACTCTACCCTTGCCCTTGTTATCCAGCCGCAATCTCTCACCTTCTGCTTTGGCACCACCCGTGCGAACACCTGGACGTGCGGGATGAGCTGCAGCAGCCGCTGCTTGTCCAGAGCCTGCAGGTGCGCGAGCCCCTCGCCGGTCACGCACAGGTCGTAGCGCTGCGTCAGCTCTCGCGGGGACGCCGGCAGGACGGGCAGCGCCACGGCGCCGTCCACCGACCGCCACTGCCAGCCGGAGCCTGCGGAGAGAAGCCAGAGCTCCGGACAACCCGCCCGGCTGCGAGAAACGCTCCCCAAAGACACCAAATCCCGGTGTTTGCGGCCCCTCGGTGCGAGGGACGCGAGACCCTTCGCTTCTTGGGATAGCGACGCGTCCGCATCCCGACTCAAAACGGCCTTTACGTGGCTTCTCTGCCTCTCGGAACCCGAGCAGCAAGGAGCTGTGATTTCGGTGCTCAGACGGCTCCATTTTGGAGCACAGAATCACAGAATCAACTGGGTTGGAAAAGCCCTCAGAGCTCATCCAGTCCAACCCTTGGTCCAACTCCAGCCCGTTTACCAGATCACGGCACTAAGTGCCACGTCCAATCTCAGTTTAAAACCCTCCAGGGATGGCGAGTCCAGCACCTCCCTGGGCAGCCATTCCAATGCCTGACCACTCTCTCTGTGAAGAATTGCTTTCTAATCTCCAGCCTAAAGTCAAGTTTAAGCCCCCTTGTCGTATTGCGAAGTGCCTGGGAGAAGAGCCCAATCCCCCCTGGCTCTGACTTCCCTTCAGGTGGTTCTAGAGAGTGCTGAGCTCACCTCTAAGCCTCTTGTCCAGCCTAACCAAGCCCAGCTCCCTCAGCCTCTCCCCATGGGTCTTGTGTTCAGTCCCTTCCCCAGTCTTGTTGCTCTTCTCTGGACCCGCTCCAGCACTTCAATCTCTTTCCTGACCGGGGGGGCCCAGAACTGACCACAACACTCCAGGTGTGGCCTCCCCAATGCAGAGCACAGGGGAAGCATCACTGCCCTTGTCCTGCCGACTACGCCGTTTGGATCCAGGACAGGACACCATTGGCCTTCTTGGCCACGCTGGTGGCTCCTGTTGAGCTTCCTGGCCATTAGTCCCCCCAGGTCCCTTTTGGCCACTCTGTGCCCAGCCCGGAGCGCTGCAGGGGGGTGTTGTGGCCACTTGGCCTTGTTGAACTTCATCCCATTGGAATCAGCCCATTCTCCAGTCTATCCAGATCCCTCTGCAGAGCCCTCCAGCAGGTCGACACTCCCTCCCAACTTGGTGTCATCAGCAAATTTGCTGATGATGGTCTCAATCCCCTCATCTAAATCGTCAATCAAGATGTTAAACAGGACTGGACCCAACACTGACCCCTGGAGAACACCACTAGTGACCGGCCGCCAGCTGGATGCGGCCCCATTCACCAGCACCCTCTGGGCCCGGCCCTCCAGCCAGTTCTTAACCCAGCGTATAGTACACTTGTCCAAGCCATGGGCTACCAGCTTTTGCAAGAAAAAATTCATATGCGCCCCAAGCCGCAAAACAGAACGAGGAGGACAGAAGGATTCCGGAAAGCGAGTGGTTTCCTCCATCAGCGTCGCCGCACGGATCGTTTTGGCTGTTGAACCCCGAAACGCAGAGGGGACGGGTTACCTGCGCTCCCAGGAGGCTGCAGGACCAGCGTGTGCTCCCTCTGGAGGAAATGCAGCTCCCGTGCCACGTGGCAGGCGGTGAGCGGATTGTCTCCCGTTATCATCACTACCTGAGGGGAAAGCGAGAAGGGTTCAATAATCAGTTTAGGCGGGACGAGCGGCATTTCACGGCGAGTTCTCTTTGGGATGGAAAGAGCGTAGCGTGGGTGCTGCGGGGTCCCTGCGAGCCGGCAAAAGGCTTTTCCTCCAGGCCAAAGCAAATCCCAAAGCACCAACATCATATCCACACAATCTCGTTCACCACGGGGAAGTCTTGGCCTTCCCAAGTATAGGTTGGGAAATTACATATTAGAGAGCAGCGTAGGGGAAAGGGAGCTGGGGGTCCTGGGGACAGCAGGGGGACCATGAGCCAGCACTGGGCCCTTGTGGCCAGGAAGCCAATGGGACCTGGGGGGGTTAGAAGGGGGTGGTCAGTAGGTCAGAGAGGTTCTCCTGCCTCTCTGCTCTGCCCTTTAGTTCAGATACTATCAGGATATACTTGGGGAACATATATATATACATATATATATAATATATACAGCCATAGCACCCTGAGAACGCCCCATCCCGTCTGCTCTGGGAAGCTAAGCAGGGTCGGGCCCGGTCAGTGCTTGGATGGGAGACCAGCTGGGAATAGCGGGTGCTGTGGGCTGAGCCAGCACTGGCCCTTGTGGCCAGGAAGCCAATGGGACCTGGGGGGGTTAGAAGGGGGTGGTCAGTGGGTCAGAGAGGTTCTCCTGCCCCTCTGCTCTGCCCTGGGGAGGCCACACCTGGAATAGTGTGTCACATCTGGAATAGTGTGTCCAGTTGTGGCCCCTCAGTTCCAGCAGGACAGGGAACTGCTGGAGAGGGTCCAGCGCAGGGCAATGAAGATGCTGAAGGGAGTGGAGCATCTCCCTTATGAAGAAAGGCTGAGGGAGCTGGGGCTCTTGAGTTTGGAGAAGAGGAGACTGAGGGGCGACCTCATTAATGTTTATGAATATCTAAAGGGTGAGTGCCATGAGGATGGAGCCAGGCTCTGCTGGGTGGCAAACAATGATAGGACAAGGGGTAATGGGATCAAGCTGGAACACAAGAGGTTCCACTTAAACTTGAGAAGAAGCTTCTTCCTGGTGAGGGTGGCAGAGCACTGAACAGGCTGCCCAGGGGTTGTGGAGTCTCCTTCTGTGCAGACATTCCAACCCGCCTGGACATGTTCCTGTGCGACCTCACCTGGGCGTTCCTGCTCCATGGGGGATTGGACTGGATGAGCTTTTGAGGTCCCTTCCAATCCCAAACATACTGTGCTACAAAGGCTTTCAGCCCCAAACCCCACATCCCAAAGCGCCGCTTACCCGGTGCGACGCGTTCTGGATCTCCCTGATGACGGATTTGGAGTCGGCTTTGAGAGGACAGGAAACCACCATGAATCCCACGAACCTCAGGTCGCACTCCAGAGCTTCGCGCTTCATCTCTCTCACCTGCCGAAGCAAATTGGTGAACAAAGCGTTACCTGCCGCTCTATTTTCTCGCCCAACGGGCGCTTGATTGCAATTATAACGTCGCCAGGAACGCAAATGCTGCTCCAAGACCCCAGAGCATCCGCAGCTGCTTTGAAAAGCCCCACAGAAAACATTTCCACGTGCCCATCGCCACGTAAAACCGAGTTTGCAGCTAAAATTCAGCTGTTACAAGGAAAGAATCGACGCCGCTTTACAACCAAAGAAACAGAGGTTTTGATGGCTAACACGCAGGAATTCAAAGCTGGGAGCGCAAAGCAACACCGAGAAGATCCAGATGGTCAAAACCAACGCGGTTCGAGCAGCTTTGGGCAACCGCATCCCCAAAGAGTCCCAACCCCTCTTCGCCGCTCACAAAAACCCCCGTTTCCTTTAGCAGGAGTTGGATTTGAAGGCTGAACGAGACGGAAATACCTGTTGGTGAGTGAGGTGTCCCAGCTCTTTGTAGCCCAGGGCCAACACTCTCGCCCCCTCGTGTGAGATTTCCGTGTGGACGGCGTGATAGTTGCTCGGGCACTGAGATAACTGGGAAAGACGCATGGAAAGCATCACGTTAATACAGTTCCAAAGGTGGTTTTGTAGGATATTTCAGCGTTTCTCGTTAAAAAGGCCCTTCCTCTCGCAGGGAGATGCTCTCACCATCTTGTGCAGCGTCTCCGGGGCCCCTTTCACAGCTGCAATGTAACAGAGCTCAGTGGAGCCGATCTTCTCGTACGACGCCAGCACAGACATTCTTTTCAGGGCACTGGCAAAATGAAAGCGCTGGTGAATTTTCAGTCCCTGAGTTTTAATACTTCTGGGGAAAACTTTCTCATCTGGAAACAAACAGATCAGGAAATCCTGAAAGGTCTCTCGGTATCAAAAGCAACATCCCTCCCTTTGGGTCCCAGAGGAGCCCACAGGTCACCGAGACCACATGAATTTCGGGTCCCAGAGGTGCCCACAGGTCACCGAGACCACATGAATTTCGGGTCCCAGAGGTGCCCACAGGTCACCGAGACCACATGAATTTCGGGTCCCAGAGGTGCCCACAGGTCACCGAGACCACATGAATTTCGGGTCCCAGAGGTGCCCACAGGTCACCAAGACCACATGAATTTCGGGTCCCAGAGGTGCCCACAGGTCACCGAGACCACATGAATTTCGGGTCCCAGAGGAGCCCACAGGTCACCGAGACCACATGAATTTCGGGTCCCAGAGGTGCCCACAGGTCACCGAGACCACATGAATTTCGGGTCCCAGAGGTGCCCACAGGTCACCAAGACCACATGAATTTCGGGTCCCAGAGGAGCCCACAGGTCACCGAGACCACATGAATTTCGGGTCCCAGAGGAGCCCACAGGTCATCAAGACCATATGAATTTCGGGTCCCAGAGGTGCCCACAGGTCATCAAGACCATATGAATTTCGGGTCCCAGAGGTGCCCACAGGTCATCAAGACCATATGAATTTCGGGTCCCAGAGGTGCCCACAGGTCATCAAGACCATATGAATTTCGGGTCCCAGAGGTGCCCACAGGTCACCGAGACCACATGAATTTCGGGTCCCAGAGGAGCCCACAGGTCACCGAGACCACATGAATTTCGGGTCCCAGAGGTGCCCACAGGTCACCGAGACCACACGAGTTTCCTCTTTTAAACACAAGAACAGAGCTGGAAAGACTCAAGCGCACGATGAGGGGATATAAGTGATGGGGACGCCTGTGTGTGTCACTACTACGCGGCGGGTGGAAGGTGCATTTATAGCGTGTGTTATATCACAGGTAAAAATCCAGACGCAAAACCCACAACGACACGGGGTTCAGCGGGATGTGCACATTGTATTTGTGGCAGATTTCTCCTCTAGCTCCCCGGGAACGTGAAATACAAGAGCTCAGAGCAAAACGCCTCCAGAGAGATGCTAAACCCCACATTGCTGTGTTTTCACGCCGCGGTTGTGCCGGTCACGCTCTGGTTTTAGCGAGGACAAGGAGAGCTAAGAGGCACCAAAGAGCCGCAGATTTGCAGCGCTGAGAGCGGATTTCTGCTGTTTGCAGCCCCACAGACACACAGGGTGGGGATTTCAACCGCCCCCACCCACCTCCTGGCATCACATCAGCTGCAATTCACTCCTTGAACCTCCATAAGCTACATAATGTAGGGAATAGAGTGTAATATCAGCAAGTTTGCTGGTGACAACAAGGTGGGAGGAGTGGCTGACACGCCAGAGGCTGTGCTGCCATCAGAGACCTGGACAGGCTGGAGAGCTGGGTGGGGAATAACCCGATGAAATTTAACAAGGGAAAGCGTAGAGTGTTGATGTGGGCAGGAACAAGCCCAGGTTCCAGTATAGGTTGGGAAATTACATATTAGAGAGCAGCGTAGGGGAAAGGGAGCTGGGGGTCCTGGGGACAGCAGGGGGACCATGAGCCAGCACTGGCCCTTGTGGCCAGGAAGCCAATGGGACCTGGGGGGTTAGAAGGGGGTGGTCAGTAGGTCAGAGAGGTTCTCCTGCCCCTCTGCTCTGCCCTTTAGTTCAGATACTATCAGGATATACTCAGGAAACATATATATATATATATATATATAATATATGCAGCCATAGCACCCTGAGAACGCCCCATCCCGTCTGCTCTGGGAAGCTAAGCAGGGTCGGGCCCGGTCAGTGCTTGGATGGGAGACCAGCTGGGAATAGCGGGTGCTGTGGGCTGAGCCAGCACTGGCCCTTGTGGCCAGGAAGCCAATGGGACCTGGGGGGGTTAGAAGGGGGTGGTCAGTGGGTCAGAGAGGTTCTCCTGCCCCTCTGCTCTGCCCTGGGGAGACCACACCTGGAATAGTGTGTCACATCTGGAATAGTGTGTCCAGTTGTGGCCCCTCAGTTCCAGCAGGACAGGAACTGCTGGAGAGGGTCCAGCGCAGGGCAATGAAGATGCTGGAGGGAGTGGAGCATCTCCCTTATGAAGAAAGGCTGAGGGAGCTGGGGCTCTTGAGTTTGGAGAAGAGGAGACTGAGGGGGGACCTCATTAATGTTTATGAATATCTAAAGGGTGAGTGCCATGAGGATGGAGCCAGGCTCTGCTGGGTGGCAAACAATGACAGGACAAGGGGTAATGGGATCAAGCTGGAACACAAGAGGTTCCGCTTAAACTTGAGAAGAAACTTCTTCGCAGTGAGGGTGCCAGAGCACTGAACAGGCTGCCCAGGGGTTGTGGAGTCTCCTTCTGTGCAGACATTCCAACCCGCCTGGACATGTTCCTGTGCGACCTCACCTGGGCGTTCCTGCTCCATGGGGGATTGGACTGGATGAGCTTTTGAGGTCCCTTCCAATCCCAAACACACTGTGATACTGTGATAACGTCCCGCTCGGAACTGCCAAAAGCAGCGTTATCATCGTCGCCTCCCCAAGATCCCAGCGCGGCGCGAACGGGGCTCGGGGATCGGAGGTGGAAAGGGGTTTTACCTTTGGTTAGGGTCCAATCCACGGCCATCAGCATGGCCTTCTCCAGGGGGTCTCCCACCAGCGTCCCGTCGTCCAGCTGCACCAGCGAGTGGCACGTGGCGATGGCTCGGTGCGTTTCCACGGGAATGTCGGACACCGGCGTCACCTCCTTCCCATCCCTGCGGCGTTCAAAGTTTCAACACCGTCAATAAATAGAGCCCGTTTGCGTTACCAGAGCCCATTCCCATCATCTCGGCCAAATTCCTGCTGTAAGGCGGTAAAGAGTGGAGCTTCTCATGGGGAGATGAAAGGCGGAGGAAAGCTGGCGATGGCTCAAACGGCGCCAAACCCCCTCATTTTTGCCCGTCGTCCAAAGCAAACTGGGTTGGAGCACAAAACCAGAAACAGGGGCCTGAATTAATGCACTGAAGTAGCTTTAGAAGCAAAGGATTCGGACTCTGCTGCGGCGTTGAGTCGTCACGGACGGCTCGTTACGGGCATGGAATGAGGATGCAGGATGTTACTGCACGGAGGAGTCACGAAGATCTCGGCGACAGTGCCCATAGCCCAGAACAAGGGAAATAAAGCGACAGGAGGAGAGGAAACGGCCTCAAGTTGCACCAGGGGAGGTTGAGGGTGGAAATTGGGGGTGGTTTCTTCCCCAAAGGGCTGTAGGGTGTTGAACAGGCTGCCCAGGGCGGTGCTGGAGCCGCCAGCCCTGGAGGGGGAGCAGAGGAGCTTCTTGGGGCTATTTTAGTGCTGGGGGTGGGTTATGGGTGGACTCCATGATCCTGAGGGGCTTTTCCAACCAAAACGATGTGATGATTCTAAGAATCAGGTACCAAAACCCACGCAGGACCTACCTGAGCCCGGCTACTCCTCTCACGACGAGGTGGTCGCTGGTTAACGTGCCGGTTTTGTCGAAACAGCAAACTTGCACTTTGCCGGCAAAGGGGATGCGGAAGGGCTCCGTGCAGTACACGTCTGGGAGGGAGGAGAAGAGATTCTGAGCGATCGGCTCCAAAAAAGCCACAACAGGATGCTCAGCAGCTGTTGTTTCACCCTCATTCCCTCCCCGACGCAACAAGTCGGTCCTATCTTTGTGCGTTTAGGCTCGGTACTTACAAAGCTTGGCCAAAGCGATGAGGGAGGTGTTGACGGCCAGCGAGAGCTCAATGGGAAGCTCAGGGGGAACGACCGACGTCAGGATTAACGTGCACTCCAGGAAGAGCTTGTAGCGGTTCCTACTGGGATCCTTGGTGCCTATGGAACGAGACGGAGACCTGTACCCCCCGTTTTCAACGTGTGCGCCCCCCAGAACGGCGACGAGAAGCTCGTCTACCTCAGCAGGGCAAGAAAAGCAACCAGAACGCTGTACCGCTTATACAGCCCAACCCACATATCCTTAACTGCCGGAAATTACGTCGACCGCCCTAAAAGCTTTGGTACAAACCCCACGTAGAGACCCGGAAAGGGGCAAGAAGAAACCTCACCTTCGATCCAGACGTAGGCGGCAGCGGCCACGGCGAAGACCAGCAGGAACAGGATGAAAATGAAGGTCTCTAAGTTATTGGCCGTCACTCTCTTCACCCCAAAGAGGATGGTACGGAGCAGCTTCCCCTGCGGAAAAGGTCCTCAGTGCCAGAAGCGCGCTCTGCAGCACGCGGCGGGTCGGTAAATATAACGGTGGAACCCAAGTTTAACAGCACATTGTGGTGTTTTGGTGCCAGAGCCTGAAAATGACGCCCATTTCTGTGATTCCCTTAACAGCCACTGATAATTAATCCGTTTAAAAATGCCCAAACTCGTGCTGCGTCACTCAAGTTGATGATTTCTTTAACGCAGCCGTTAATTTTCAATTGGAAAAGCTCAGGTTCACATCTCCAATCTCTACACACACACACTCAAATGCCTTTTCCTGACAATTCTAATCACAGAAACAGGGATAACCAGGAGCTGTTGCCGCTCACAAACAGCCCCTTGTATCCCACTGTTTATTTCACCACCCTTATTTATCCCTCTTGCAATTAATTTAATGCCCTGATTTATATTTCCCATTGCTGTACGTTAAGGATTCGAGCGCTAGAGACACAACCCGCATCACAGCTTACCTGGGATGTGTTGAAGCCGGTTCGCAGAGCGTACGCCACGCACCCGTTATCGACGGCTGCAACGGGAATTAAGATCATAAATCTAATGCAAATCTTTTATAGGCTTGTCACGGGGAACACGCGCTCCAAGCTGCACCCTCCTCTCGCTTGCAAGGGGAAGGAGTCAACTTTAATATTGTAGAACATCACGGTAGTCAAATAATCACTGTTAGTGATAGGAAAACGACCCAGTGACACCCTCCAAGTTGCATTGAGCTGTTGGAATAAATCTGCGAGCACACGAGGCGCCGTCTCCGAGGGAATGACACTGGTGACACTAAGCTGGGAGGAGTGGCTGACACGCCAGAGGCTGTGCTGCCATCAGAGACCTGGACAGGCTGGAGAGCTGGGCGGGGAATAACCTGATGAAATTTAACAAGGGAAAGCGTAGAGTGTTGATCTGGGCAGGAACAAGCCCAGGGTCCAGTATAGGTTGGGAAATTACATATTAGAGAGCAGTGTAGGGGAAAGGGAGCTGGGGGTCCTGGGGACAGCAGGGGGACCATGAGCCAGCACTGGGCCCTTGTGGCCAGGAAGCCAATGGGACCTGGGGGGGTTAGAAGGGGGTGGTCGGTAGGTCAGAGAGGTTCTCCTGCCCCTCTGCTCTGCCCTTTAGTTCAGATACTATCAGGATATACTTGGGGAACATATATATATACATATATATAATATATACAGCCATAGCACCCTGAGAACGCCCCATCCCGTCTGCTCTGGGAAGCTAAGCAGGGTCGGGCCCGGTCAGTGCTTGGATGGGAGACCAGCTGGGAATAGCGGGTGCTGTGGGCTGAGCCAGCACTGGCCCTTGTGGCCAGGAAGCCAATGGGACCTGGGGGGGTTAGAAGGGGGTGGTCAGTGGGTCAGAGAGGTTCTCCTGCCCCTCTGCTCTGCCCTGGGGAGGCCACACACTGGAATAGTGTGTCACATCTGGAATAGTGTGTCACATCTGGAATAGTGTGTCCAGTTGTGTCCCCTCAGCTCAAGGCCAGGGAACTGTTGAGAGTCCAGCACAGGGCAATGAAGATGCTGAAGGGAGTGGAGCATCTCCTGTGTGAGGAAAGGAATAAAGAGCTGGGGCTCTGGAGTCTGGAGAAGAGGAGACTGAGGGGCGACCTCATTAATGTTTATAAATATCTACAGGGTGAGTGCCATGAGGATGGAGCCAGGCTCTGCTGGGTGGCAAACAATGACAGGACAAGGGGTAATGGGATCAAGCTGGAACACAAGAGGTTCCGCTTAAACTTGAGAAGAAGCTTCTTCATGGTGAGGGTGCCAGAGCACTGAACAGGCTGCCCAGGGGGTTGTGGAGTCTCCTTCTGTGCAGACATTCCAACCCGCCTGGACATGTTCCTGTGCGACCTCACCTGGGCGTTCCTGCTCCATGGGGGATTGGACTGGATGAGCTTTTGAGGTCCCTTCCAATCCCAAACATACTGGGATACTGTGAATTGGGGCAGGTACGTACGTTTCAGGCCGGTGCTGGCTTTCTGGGGAGGGATGTGCTGCACCACTTTGGTTCCCCCGAAGATGATGTGTAACCGGGAGTCCGTCTGCATGTCCAGGACGTGCTCGGGATTCAGATCCTCCACGGGCTCCTGCGGGACAACGCTCGGGCTCAGAACCACAGCTCTAAACAAGCCCATTTAAAGGATTATATTCTGGTTTCATCCCACGTGATGCTCTTGGCTTCAGCCGAAGCGACCTGAGCTGAATCTAGATCACAACAGACCCTTCGGCTCCACGGTTTAGGGCCTGGCATCTGTGGAAATGCTGCTTTTGGGGGACTAGTTCACGCTCACCACGCTGGATTTGGCGAGAGGGGCTCTGCAAGCACTACTTAAGCCACAAAAAGGAGGATTTGGGGCTTTGAAGCGCTCTGCACTTGTTCCTCCCCCCACCTCTACCCAGCCGAAGGAATCCAGAGCGGGGAATGCGTGGGAGGGCGATGGCAGAGCCCGAGTTCAGCCCCACGGGCCGGATTCAGCACCAGCCAAACCAGCCATCGCTGTTTCTCATTTACCGGAGCCCATTAATCACTGATAGGCAGCGGTAACAACCAGAGCGGGTCGCTCGGGCCAGCGCTCACACCAAGAGATTCATTCGCCCTCGGAAACGCCGCAGCAGCTCGAATAGGCTTGAATATTCCTCCTGGGGCGGGTTGCGACAAGGGGAGGGCGCAGAGGATGTGGCACAGACCTTCATCTGCGGCACGGACTCGCCCGTCAGCATCGCCTCGTCCACGATGCACCTCCCGCGCAGCAGCAGCACGTCGCACGGCACCAGGTTTTCATGGGGGGACCGGCCTGCGATTCAGATTAAAACCGAGAAGCGTTTGGCCGCGGCGCGGCAGAGCTCTGCCGCGGTTTAGGTGAGGGACGGGAGATCCCTAAAGCTTCAAACCTGCCCGGGCTGCCCCAGCGTTGCTGAGAAATGAAAAGGTTTGAATGTTATTTGGTCTCTGTTGAGAACAGGAAAGTATAAAATCAAATCGCTTTGTTATTGTCGTTCAGGCACCAAAATTGGGGGTGAAAGCGCTTTAAAAGGGTTAAGAGACAGATCCACCCGTCCCCTTCCAGGAAAATATTGTCAGCAGGAAGGGAACTCTTCACCTTCACGCTCTGAAGAGCCTGAGACTGGTTTAGTCTTGGTATTTGCCTTTAAGACAAGCAGCAGGTTCAAGAGATCCAGCCCACGGATTAATCTCTTGGACCCTTGAACTGTGACACCTACAAATCAAAGTCCCCAAAGCGCCCGACCGAGACCGACAGGATTTTGCACCTAATTCAATTCACCGCACAAGCGAACGCGCCGCAAAGAACCCGGTTTTTAAACAACCATCGAGCAAACCATTACCAATGGAAACGATGTCCCCGGGAATAATCTCATCACTGGAAATCGGGCGCCACTTGCGGTTCCTGTAAACCTGTAGGAAATGAAATAAAACCACTTTAGGAATCAGGATTGGAGGGAAAAGCTGGGAAAAGGGAACAACAAGTCGAAAACTACACACACAATCCCCCGCGGGTCTGATTACCTGGATCATATACGGCTTGTTGCCCATTTTTCGGATCTCCGACATGTTCCTCATTTGTTGCTGGACCAGAGAAGCTTCAAACGCCACCAGCATGGAGAGGGTGAAAACGCTGTAGTACCAATACTCATCCAGGCACCACAGGCCCACGCAGAACACCTGGCGGGGAACGCGGCGCCGAAATTACTCCGACGGCCCCCAGAATACAAAGGCCTTTGGTCGCTGGGGTTTATTTGCAAGCATTTTGTAGCAGGGAGAAGTAATTATATCTCTTTTTGTTGGGTTATTTTACCTGAAAGACGAAGAACGGAGCTGTCGCTCTTTCTTTGAACAGTTCCAAGAACTCCGGCACCACCATCTCAGCCCTGGGAAAGATTGAACCCTTATCAATAGACGCTTTGTAGATTCACAGCAAATCCCGACCCAAAACCTCAGTTGTCGGACCAGAACACCCACAATCCCCCTATTTTCAATCAATTTGGTTCAGTTAATTTGTTCTATACAATTAATTCCCGTTTACAGCCCGCCCTGGAGGAAACCTCTTGGTCCAACACAGTTCTCTGACCTTAAAGGAATAAGTCCTGGGAGTAATTGAAATGTAAAAGAAACGGGAGTGGGATTGTGGTTCAACGCTGTTCTTCCCAAGACACGTTTTCTGGAAAACATACTTGTTTGTGCCATATTTCTTCTCGGCCGCTCGGATTTCTTTGTCCTCCTGGTACCCGCGGGCGTTCTGGTAATAACACAGCGGATGTTCCACGGGAAAAGCCACAGGAAGAAACTGTTTCTTGCCGTCTGTCTCATACGAGTATTTGATCTTCTGAAACTCAAAGGAAAGAGCCTCCCGCCCGTCCTCACCCTGCGGAGAGGGGGAAACCAACCAAACAAGGTGAGCACACCCCAAAGGCTTCAAAGGTGCAAAAAGGATCACAGAGTCACACAATGTCAGGGGTTGAAGGGACCTCAAAGCTCATCCAGTGCGACCCCCCGGAGCAGGAACACCCGGCTGAGGTGACACAGGAACGTGGCCCTGTCCTTGAACAGAGGGGCCACAACTGGACACACTATTCCAGATGTGACACACTATTCCAGGTGTGGCCTCCCCAGGGCAGAGCAGAGGGGCAGGAGAACCTCTCTGACCCACTGACCACCCCCTTCTAACCCCCCCAGGTCCCATTGGCTTCCTGGCCACAAGGGCCAGTGCTGGCTCAGCCCACAGCACCCGCTATTCCCAGCTGGTCTCCCATCCAAGCACTGACCGGGCCCGACCCTGCTTAGCTTCCCAGAGCAGACGGGATGGGGCGTTCTCAGGGTGCTATGGCTGTATATATTATATATACGTATATATATATGTTCCCCAAGTATATCCTGATAGTATCTGAACTAAAGGGCAGAGCAGAGGGGCAGGAGAACCTCTCTGACCTACTGACCACCCCCTTCTAACCCCCCAGGTCCCACTGGCTTCCTGGCCACAAGGGCCCAGTGCTGGCTCATGGTCCCCCTGCTGTCCCCAGGACCCCCAGCTCCCTTTCCCCTACGCTGCTCTCCAACAGCTCATTCCCCAACTCACACTGCACCCCGGGCTTGTTCCTGTCCAGATTCAAGACTCTGCGCTCTCCAAATCACTGATGGATATATTGAATAATACAGACCCCTGGGGCTCTGCACTGGATCCAGACCCCAAGTGGCCTCTGCCCCATTGCCCACGACTCTCTGGCTTCTCCCCTTCCCCAGTTCGCAGTCACCTCACCATGTGGGACACTGTGTCAAACGCCTCACTCGAGTCAGGAAGAAACCTCAACCCCCCTAAATCTTCATTGTAGGATTCTGCTCGGGGTACACACACCAGAAAACACCGCACGACCCTGAACGTCCCCGCTTTTGGCTGATTTTTCCCTAATTATTGAAGATAAAGCCGCTAATTGGCGCAGCGGATGAAGGGACGAGGGTCAGTTCCCCCGACAGCCGCGTCCTCACCTGGTCTCTGTGCAGCGGCACCAGCTCCACCGACCCGTTGTTCGGGGTGGGCACGACTTTGGCCAGCGTGGCTTTCTTAGCGCAAGGCTCCTGCAACGCAAACGAGAGACGCTTCGTTAAACGGATTCGTTTAACGAATCGCGGGGAATCCGTGTCGGATCGCAACGAGAGACGTGGAGAAAACAGCTCTGTGAAGTCGGATGCTTTTGCTGTTGTTAGCATAAAAAATGCTCCAATTAGCACAATCCACCCCCAAAATTGTACGGTACAACCAGAGGAAACAGATTCGGTGCTTCAATCGCTGTTAAACAGAGCCCCAGTGAGACACGGTTACAACAGCAACCGGCTGGGCCACCGTCAAAAGATCACAGTATCACAGTGTCACAGTGTGTTTGGGATGGGAAGGGACCTCAAAAGCTCATCCAGTCCAATCCCCCATGGAGCAGGAACGCCCAGGTGAGGTGACACAGGAACATGTCCAGGCGGGTTGGAATGTCTGCACAGAAGGAGACTCCACAACCCCTGGGCAGCCTGGGCCAGGCTCTGCCACCCTCACCACGAACAAGTTTCTTCCCATATTTAAGCAGAACCTCTTGTGTTCCAGCTTGATCCCATTACCCCTTGTCCTGTCATTGTTTGCCACCCAGCAGAGCCTGGCTCCATCCTCATGGCACTCACCCTTTAGATATTTATAAACATTAATGAGGTCGCCCCTCAGTCTCCTCTTGTCCAGCTCCAGAGCCCCAGCTCCCTCAGCCTTTCTTCATAAGGGAGATGCTCCACTCCCTTCAGCATCTTTGTTGCCCTGCGCTGGACCCTCTCCAGCAGTTCCCTGTCCTGCTGGAACTGAGGGGCCACAACTGGACACACTATTCCAGATGTGACACACTATTCCAGATGTGACACACTATTCCAGGTGTGGTCTCCCCAGGGCAGAGCAGAGGGGCAGGAGAACCTCTCTGACCCACTGACCACCCCCTTCTAACCCCCCAGGTCCCATTGGCTTCCTGGCCACAAGGGCCAGTGCTGACTCAGCCCACAGCACCCGCTATTCCCAGCTGGTCTCCCATCCAAGCGCTGACCGGGCCCGACCCTGCTTAGCTTCCCAGAGCAGACGGGATGGGGCGTTCTCAGAGTGCTATGGCTGTATATATTATATATATGGATATATATATGTTCCCCAAGTATGTCCTGATAGTATCTGAACTAAAGGGCAGAGCAGAGGGGCAGGAGAACCTCTCTGACCCACTGACCACCCCCTTCTAACCCCCCCAGGTCCCATTGGCTTCCTGGCCACAAGGGCCCAGTGCTGGCTCATGGTCCCCCTGCTGTCCCCAGGACCCCCAGCTCCCTTTCCCCTACACTGCTCTCTAATATGTAATTTCCCAACCTATACTGGAACCTGGGCTTGTTCCTGCCCAGATCAGCACTCTACGCTTTCCCTCGTTAAATTTCACCAGGTTATTCCCCGCCCAGCTCTCCAGCCTGTAAGATGGAACGATCGACACCAGCAAAAGCCGCCGGGTCCTGCCCTGAACACTGAGCTCCCCCCAGAGAATCATCATGGAACGTCCTGAGGTGGAGAGACCCGCAAGGATCACCGAGTCCAACTCCTGTCCCCGCGACGGCCCCGAAATTCACACCACGCGTCCCAGGGCGTTGGGCAAATGCGTTTTGGATCCTGTCAGGTTGGGGCTGCGACACCTCCCTGGGGAGCCCGGTCCCCAGCACCCTGGGGGAAGAAGCTTTTCCTAAGGGTTTTTGTTTAGCTGCCGGAGGGAGAAGCGTCGCTGCGCAAAGCGTTTCATAGAACCATTTTAGTCAGAACAGCCCTTTGGGGTCATAGTCCAACCATAACCCAAGTCCAGCACTAAACCGCGTCCCTGAGAACCTCTAAACACCCTTGAAACCCCTCCAGGGATGGCGACTCCACCAACACCCCACAGCGCTTTCCACGAAGGAGTTTTGCCTAATACCCAATCTAAACCTTCCCCAGCGCAACCTGAGGTGTTTCCTCTCACCCTGCCCCTTGGGAGAAGAGCCCAACGCGCTCCATCCACCCCTCAGGTAGTTGTAGACAGTGGGGTCTCCCCTCAGCTCCTGTTCCCCAGGCTGAACCCCCAGTTCCCTCAGCCGCTCCCGTCACGCTTGTGTCTTATCGGCCCTCATGGCACCTTCCCCGCTCCGCCCGTGAAGCCCGAGCGCCCCCGCGCCCTCAGCAGCTCCCACCCCGCAGGGAGCCCGTGGGCAGCGGGGGGAACCGCCCGGGAGCTGCCCCGCACGCCTCTTGGTGCGGCCGACCCCGCAGCCCCAGGACTCACCCGGACGCAAGTGAGGGCGCAGTGAGCGTGCACCGACCACAGCCCCGAGAGCGCCGTGAGCAGATGAACGACGCCGATCGCGGCGAGCGCCAGCAGCGCGGCCTCGGGGAGCGCGGGGCGCGGGCCCGCTGCCGGCCCTTCCTCCTCCTCCGCCGCTTCTCCCCACGCCGCCCACACGCGCGGGCCCCACAGCCACAGCCACGCCGGGTAGAGCCCCGCCACGAAGGGCAACACGGTGCCGTGGAGGAGCCGCGGCCGCCGCCGGTACAGAGTGACCGACGAGACAAGCTCGTCCACCGGACCCGGCGCGGCCGCCGCCATCTTCCGAGAAAGCCGCAACCGGACCACTTCCGCTTCCGGCGGGGAGGGGAGGGGGGGCGGGAGGGGCGTCTGGCGCCTGAACAGCGGCCAATCAGAGCGCTGCATCGCAGAGGCTGCGCATGCGTAGAGCCGTACGGCGGAAACCGCGCAGCCGTACGGCGGAAACGGCGCCTAGGCGCGGCGGCGTTTTACCGGCGGCATGTGAGTTGCGGGCAGTGGGAGGTCCGGTTGGGTCGTGCTGCCCCGTTAACGGTGCTGTGTCCCCGCAGGCAGGCGGCCCTGGAGATCACAGCGCGTTACTGCCGCGACGAGATGGAGCAGTACGGGCGGTGCGTGGCCGCCAGCCCGGCATCGTGGCAGCGCGACTGTCACGGGCTGCGCCTCAGCATTTCCCGCTGCGCCGCCGCGCAGTGAGTGCGGGGGGAACGGGAGGAACGGGGCCGGGCCGCAGGGCGGTGGGACCGGGCGGGGCCGCTCGCGTTCCGCAGCTGAGGGTCCGCGGTTCTCCCGCAGCCCCATCGTGCAGCAGATCCGGCGGGACTGCGCGGGGCCGTTCGCCGCCTTCGAGCAGTGTCTGAAGGAGAACGAAGCCGCCGTCACCAACTGCAGCGACCACGTCAACGCCTTCCTGCTCTGCGCTGACCGGGTGAAGGGCTCGGCCTGAGGTGGGTGATGGGCTGCAGGTTGCTCTCATTGAATAATTGGGGTTGAAGGGACTTTTGAAGCTCATCCAGTGCGGTCCCAACCGTCTTCAGCAGCTCGGGTGGCTCAGAGCCCTGTCCGGCCCGGGGTGTCTCCACTGCTCTGGGCAACCTGGGCCAGGATCTCGGCACCCTCAGCGTAAAAAAGTGGATAAAGGAATAAAGAGCTGGGGCTGTGGAGCTGGAGAAGAGGAGACTGCGGGGTGACATTCATGGGGATCAATATGGAAAGGGGGAGTGTCAGGAGGATGGAGCCCTCTACTCTGCCATTGAATAAAGGGGTTAGTTCAGATACTATCAGGTTATACTTGGGGAACATACATATATACATACATATATAATATATACAGCCATAGCACCCTGAGAACGCCCCATCCCGTCTGCTCTGGGAAGCTAAGCAGGGTCGGGCCCGGTCAGTGCTTGGATGGGAGACCATCTGGGAATAGCGGGTGCTGTGGGCTGAGCCAGCACTGGCCCTTGTGGCCAGGAAGCCAATGGGACCTGGGGGGGTTAGAAGGGGGTGGTCAGTAGGTCAGAGAGGTTCTCCTGCCCCTCTGCTCTGCCCTGGGGAGGCCACACCTGGAATAGTGTGTCACATCTGGAATAGCGTGTCCAGTTGTGGCCCCTCAGCTCAAGGACAGGGAACTGTTGAGAGTCCAGCGCAGGGCAATGAAGATGCTGGAGGGAGTGGAGCATCTCCCGTGTGAGGAAAGGAATAAAGAGCTGGGGCTCTGGAGCTGGAGAAGAGGAGACTGAGGGGTGACATTCATGGGGATCAATATGGAAAGGGGGAGTGTCAGGAGGATGGAGCCATCGGTGACAACAGGACAAGGGGCAATGGGATCAAACTGGAACACGGGAGGTTCTGCTTGAATATGGGAAGAAAGTTGTTTGTGGTGAGGGTGGCAGAGCCTGGCCCAGGCTGCCCAGGGGGTGTGGAGTCTCCTTCTCTGCAGACATTCCAACCCGCCTGTTCCTGTGTCACCTCAGCCGGGTGTTCCTGCTCCGGGGGGTCGCACTGGATGAGCTTTGAGGTCCCTTCAACCCCTGATACCCTGTGAAACCATCACCCCTTGTCCTGTCACAACAAGCCCATCCCCGTCTTTATTATCAGCCCCTTTTAAGCACTGAAAGGCTGTGATCTGAATCCTGACAACCGTGTCTGCTGGGGAGCTGCGTGTTTAACCAGCTGGAGTGGAACAGTCCAGCCTAAAATACACAGAGACCCCTATTTATCTCCCACCCACCTCTCCATCCCGTCTTAAAAGAACAGAGAGCGCAGCCAGGCAGTTGATCTGGACTAAGAGCGGTGATTCGTTGGGTTATCGGGGCGCTACGTGATGCGCGCGGGGCCGTTGTGGTTGTGAACGCAACAGCGTGTTTCTCTAAATGTGTTTTTTGTTCTCGGTGTTGGATTAAATCTGTATCGAAAGGCTCTGGGGTGAATGTACCTTGGGGAGGTCAAATAACGATCTTCATCCAAACCTGTTAATTAGTTTAGTAGAGGAATTAAATGGATTGGTTTTGCTGGCGTGGGTCAGCTCGCGGCTCTGCTGAAGATCTTGTGTCTATGGAGCGATATTAAAATAAATAGCGTGCTACCGAACGTATAGAAGTGGCCGCGTGGGTTAAATGTCCCTCATTCCGAGTGCGCTGCGTCCGCACGGACCTGCCTGATGCTTTTATTTGTGTTGTTTTATTCATAGGAGTTCAAGTTCGTCCTCAGGAGCGAATGAACAACCTTCCTGTGCTCTGAGTGTGGTCCCAGCGCTTGGCCCGGTTGGGTTTTCCCCTCTGGGAAGTGAAGTTGTGGTTGTCTTGGTTTCCTGGAGTCTGGGCGGCCGTTCCTGGGCCGTCAGCGCCCACGTGCCCTCAACGCCGGGTTTTGTCTGCCCGGTTGCCTCTAAAAACCTTGGGAGTAAATAAACAACACAACCGTCTCGAAGCGACACACGCGGATCGGCAGCAGATGCCTTGAATAAGAACCAGAAGCTAAAACCAGCCCAGTCTAAAGCCCAGTCTAAAGAACCAGAAGCTAAAAGCAGCCCTTACGTCTATTTTCGCGGTCTGTTCGTTGACGCTTCCTTCGGTAATTAAGCACAATATTAAAAAACAAACACCCACACACACTTTTCAAGATCCGAAACCACTCGTGGTTTTTCCCGCTGGTGATAGAAGCTGCTCCCTGAGCTGGACTGAGGTTTTTTTGACTTAATCTCCCGCTTCAAATCATCCCGCGCAGGTCCCGGTTTTTGGGGGGGTGTGCGGGGTTGTGGTCCCGGCTCTTCTGCTGCTTTAGAACAGCAGAGGGAGTCTTGGAGACGGCAGGAGACACGCGGATCCCGGAGCAGCGACCGCTCCATCCACAGCGCGACGGAGACTTTCCGAAGCGGAGGGGGCGCCCGCCTTGTCCTAACAAAGCCCAGCTCTAAGGAGAGGTGGTTTGTGGGCTGGAACTGCCGCAAAACAGAATTAAAACAATGCAAGAAAACAACAGCGGGTCTAAGGAGTGCATTGAGATCTGGGGAGGGAGAGATTTGGGTTGTGAGGCGGTGGTTTGTGTCTGGAAATCCCTGTGGGTTTTAATGTCGGTGACGCGGGGATGAGAATCGTCCCCCAACAAAAGGTTTAAAGCTCACAAAGTCCTTTGGGGCGCTCGGGATGGGTTTGAGGGAGGAGAAACGAGCCGCCGCGGCTTAATTGGACCAATGCAGCTTTCCAGGAGCAGCTTTGCCTCTGTCCGCAGTCGGAACTTGGTTTTCCAGAAGAATTCCGGGGAACCAAACCCCCCTGGTTTCCAGAAGCACCAGCAGAGCGTTTCTGGGAGCGGTTTGTACTCCAAGAGAGCGGGAGGTGCACGCAGGGAAACTTGGCTTGACCCGGTTCCCATTGGTTCAAACCCCCTCCCTGGGGTGTGTTAGTCCTGACTTTGAGCCAGGCCTAAGTCCGGCGCTTGGCAAACACCGCTTGGCATTTTGCAGTTGGGCTGAGTTTTAACTCCTCAGGGGGGGTGGACAACAGATTGGGGTCGATCTCTTCCAGATTTACAACGGCGGCGCTTTGGCCGTCTCAGCAGCGATGGAAACGTAAGGAAAACGCCGGGGTTGGGTCTAAAAACATCGATACACGCTTGTATAAACTCCTTTTATCAAATAATGTGCGTTTGAAATGCAAAGGCAGACATTTGGGAGGAAAAAGGTGAAAATGAATGTAGGGAGAGGGCGAGCGCTACCAGAAAAGGAGGAGAAATAGGTTTTTAGGGAGTCTTTGGGCAGCAGCGCCCCGTTAGTGGCGAACGCCCGCGCTGCGAACGGCTCTATTAAGGATGTAGAGAGCGAAGGTGCTTTCCGTGTTGTTGACATTGTATTGAAATGTCAGCCTGGCAGCAGCAAAGCCGTTTTTCATTATGTTGAAGGTGCGCTGGGCCCCCTCCTAAGCCCAGTTCTGCCTCCTCCGGAGCCTGAGCCGCTCTATTACTTCTTGCTTTAACACATTATTAACCGCCGAGCTGCTGGTGTCACCCGTGAGCCAAATTCTCCTGGGTTTTCATCACTTGGTGCTGCGGAGAGGGGGAAGAAGCTGCTTCGTCCCGTTTCCATCTGCGATCGGGAAACGCTGAGAAAATACGAATAAAGAATGTGCATCTTTCACTCCTGATCCGTGGGGGAAACCGTGATTCCCGCCTCCACCGTCGGCCTGTTGCTGGAAACGAGGTCAGCAATTAAAGCTAAAAGGAGCGTCGGCTGCTCCGGTGTCTTTCACAAGGTGTAAACCGGGTAATGAAACAAATTAGGAACTCGAGAAGCGTTCTCTTCATTTCTTATCCCTCATTTGAGAAGGACAAACTCATGGAAGCAATGCATGAAGATGCTCTGCTTGGTTTCCATCTCCCAGCTCTGTGTTCTCCACTTCTAACTCTTCTCCGCTCTGGTTTTGGGTCCAATGTGCGTTTTGCCGTTAAGTAAACTGGGTGTCGGGTGTTTTCTGGTTGAACTCACCCACCGTTTATCCGTGTGGCCCTGGGAGCCAATTGTACCGTGTCCTGTGTCTCTGGTTTCTCATCAATAACACCTGGGCTGGTGGGGAACGAGGGACAATTAATTAACACATGCAAGGAGTTCGGGGGTCCTTAACTAAGAGAAAACCAAGGATCGTTAGGTCAATTAATTCTCTGCTTTGTTTTTCCTCCATGTAGAATGAATGAGAAGTGAAGCGCAACGGGGCTTTTTTCAGCCTGTTGCTTTAACTCCCGTTGATGTCGCTTCTCCTTTCGAGTGGAACTTTCCAACCTCTAAGGCAAACGCCACCCTGTCGCTGTTAGAACGAGGAACGAACACAAACACCTCTTTAATTTTTCATCCAGAAAATATTCTCGTTTTACACTCTGCTTCTCTCGCTTAAAGGAACCATAAATCAGCGTGTTCCTTTGGTGTCCGCAGCCACGGGGAGAGATTTAGTGCTGCTGGCGGACCCACATTCCCCTCTCGCACACGTTTGCTTTCCTTGGCTGGTATCCAGTTGATCTTTTGAGCCACGGGGGAAACGCTGTGGGCAGAGTTCTTATCCCCGTCACCTCGCCGGGGTTCTGATTCACCTTTATTCTCCTGTTTGCAGAGAAACAGCGTTCCCAAACTCCCCCCAGATCGTGTCCCGCTCGAGGGGAGCGATTGTTCTGACTCTGAGAGAAGCCCGAGCGTGCGGGTGTTGCCCGAGGCGCGTGTGGTTCTGTTCCTCGCTCCGCTGCGGCGCCCCGGCTCTTCCCGCTCTTTCCTCTCGAATATTCACGTTCCCTGAGCTCCACGACGGCCGTGAGGCTGAATTCCCATTGGGAGCAGCTTCCCCTGCGCTCACCGGGCTCCGCTAACTGGCTCTGGGTGCTAAAAGCAGCTCTGGCGTTCGGTGGGACTCGCGTGGCAAAGTTCGGGCTGTGGCAGCGTCAGCGGTGGCGCTCGGTGTCCACCTTCCTGCTCATTTGAGGCAGAATCCGGCCTTCAAATTGGAAATGAGCTGCAATTTAACAAGCGGAGATTGTTTTTCCTCGGTTGCGGGGTGTGAATTTCACCCCTGGCTCTTGAGTTTGTGTCGCATCAGACTCCTCCGCCTCAGCAGCTCCGGGTCTAGCGCAGCTCCCCATAATGTTTGTTATTTGGGGTTGTAGTTCCTTCTGCAACCCCGTGTGGCTCCGGCTGTTGGGTTTGCCGCCTGTGACGGACAAACAGCACCAGTTGTCCTTTGCTCCAGGATCAACCGTTCCTGGGAAAGGCGAGAAGCGCGGGCCGACGCGGGAGCCGGCCGAGCGCTCGTGCACGCAACCCGCAGCTTTCCGCCTCGCTGTCGTTTCTGCTTTGCCTTTTATTTTCAAACGTACATGCAAAGAAAAGAACCATCGGCACATCACAGCACTAGATCACAAAGAAGAAAGAGGGGGCTGCAGGGGGTGAAGGCGGCTCTGGTCGTTGGGAGCAACATCAATTTGCACATAGTTCACTGTAACATTCTCTTAAAATTTAATCTAAACTGAGAGCGTCTCTAGTGCAAGAGGCTCTAAAAGTAACACACGGCTCGAGGGGGTTTTCTGGTTCGGTTCTTAGGGGTGGGTGACCACACAGCTGCAGCAGCTTGGTCTGGAATTTGTCTGTTTGGGCAGAGGATAAATATTCTGTCATTTCTCGAAGCGGCTGCCCCAGCATCATCATTTCGATCAGCGGCCAAACTACGTCAAACGCTCAAAAACCGTCCTGGGCCGACCGATCCGTAGCAAATCTCCGAAGCAGCAGCGGCGACCCTGAGAGATGCCTCAGGAGCTTGGATTTTGCTGTTGAAAATGAACCTGGTCCCACCAAATCTGCAGCTGGATGGGGAACCAAGGCAAACCAGCACAGCGAGCAGCTCGGCCGTAAGCCAGGCTTAAATAACCCGGGTTTTTGTGGGAAGGGCACCTCCTACGGCCAGGGGGAGCTCTGCTTAGCTGGGCCAGGCTTTGTTGGCAGGACAGAACGCTCAAAAGCTTAAACACTGCACAAACTGCTAAAGTTACAGCTAAACATTATACCATCGATCTACTCGTGGCTAGGAAAAGAGGAGAGAGGCGATCCGAAGTCCTTCAGGCTGCGAAAGGTCTCCATAGCTGCATTGCCTCCTCCATTGTGCTCAAGGAATGTCTGTGAAGGTCTCAGTCCTGTTTCTGTTCCCTCCTCCTCGTGAATTCGGAGCAGCATCCCCCCGAGTTCCTCGTGAAGAGCTGGGAGCTTGTCCATGGTCAGGAGGTGAAGTAGGAGCTCTGCATGGAGTAGAGTCGGTCGATGGGGTTGCCCACGCGAGCCTGCAGCAGGTTGGCGTCGGCCGTGGACAGCAGGCAGTCTCCAAGGTGGCCGATGCCGTCGCTGTCCATGTCGTGAAAAACGCCTTCCGAGTCTGGAAGAGGGAGGAGAAGGGAATGGGAGCGCATCTGGAGGGGGACGGCAGCGCAGGACGAGCGGGACGGGACAGTGACCTGAACGGGACACTGGGGAGGAAAAACACGAATCCTGGGGGCAGGTTTGGGCCCCTCAGCTCAGGGTCAAAATGGCGCCAGAATCGCCTCAGGGATCAAAATGGTACCGGAATCACCTCAGGGATCAAAATGGCAGCGCCAGAATCACCTCAGGGCTCAAAATGGCACCAGAATCACCTCAGGGATCAAAATAGCACCAGAGTCACCTCAGGGTTCAAAATGGCGCCAGAGTCACCTCAGGGATCAAAATGGCGCCAAAATCACCTCAGGGCTCAAAACGACGCCAGAATCACCTCAGGGCTCAAATTGGTGCCAGAATCAACTCAGGGCACAAATTGTCGCCAGAATCAACTCAGGGCTCAAATTGGTGCCAGAATCAACTCAGGGCTCAAAATGGCGCCAGAATCAACTCAGGGCTCAAAATGGCGCCAAAATCACCTCAGGGTTCAAAATGGCGCCAGAGTCACCTCAAGGCTCAAAATGGCGCCGGAATCACCTCACGGATCAAAATGGCACCAGAATCACCTCAGGGCTCAAAATGGCGCCAGAATCACCTCAGGGCTCAAAATGGCACCAGAATTACTTCAGGGATCAAAATGGCACCAAAATCACCTCAAAACACAAAATGGTGGCCTCAGGGGCACCAGAATCACCTCAGGGCTCAAAATGGCGCCAGAGTCACCTCAGGACTCAACTGGCGGCCCCAGGGGTTTTGGGGTCACCTCATGCCATTAAAACCCTTGAGGAGCTGGAGCGGGTTGAGAGGAGGGAACGGAGCTGGGAAGGGGCTGGAGAAGGAGGGTGAGGGTGGAAATTGGGGGTGATTTCTTCCTCAAAGGGCTGTAGGGTGTTGAACAGGCTGCCCAGGGCGGTGCTGGAGCCGCCATCACTGGAGGGTGAACAGAGGAGCTTCTTGGGGACATTTTAGTGCCGGGGGGGGTTATGGTTGGACTCGATGATCTTAAGGGGCTTTTCCACCCAAAATGAGTCTATGATTCTCACTCTTTCCTCCCTCACCCCAGTAATTCACACTGGGCAGAGATAAGCCCTCATCCCCTGGCCCTTAGCAGAGCGCAGCCTGAGGGTCTGGCCTTACCAAACTCCTGAGAAAGGCTCAGCTTAAAGCCCAGGCACCATGGAGCACTCGCTTCCTTTATCAGCATCCCCAGCAGACTCGGCTTTGTCATGATTTGGGCTGCTACAGGTGGTTTTAATGCAAATAGAGGACGGTTTCCTACCGTAGGGGTGCAGGTGGTCCCCGGGCAGCTGGGGTGGCGTCAGCCCTTGTCGGTACAAATCGGTGCTGTAGCCGTTCTGGTCCAGGGGCAGAAGCTGTTGCTGGGGGATCCTGGGGTAGGGAACCATGAGCCCATCCAGGCCGTGGACACTTGCACCGTCTGAAAACACAATGGGTGGGACGGTGGAGCAATGCCGCAATAACATTATCCACATCATTCAACCCCCCGGAGCAGGAACACCCGGCTGAGGTGACACAGGAACAGGCGGGTTGGAATGTCTGCAGGGAAGGAGACTCCACACCCCCTGGGCAGCCTGGGCCAGGCTCTGCCACCCTCACCACAAACAACTTTCTTCCCATATTCAAGCAGAACCTCCCGTGTTCCAGTTTGATCCCATTGCCCCTTGTCCTGTTGTCACCGATGGCTCCATCCTCCTGACACTCCCCCTTTCCATATTGATCCCCATGAATGTCACCCCTCAGTCTCCTCTTCTCCAGCTCCAGAGCCCCAGCTCTTTATTCCTTTCCTCACACGGGAGATGCTCCACTCCCTCCAGCATCTTCATTGCCCTGCGCTGGACTCTCAACAGTTCCCTGTCCTTGAGCTGAGGGGACACAACTGGACACACTATTCCAGATGTGACACACTATTCCAGGTGTGGCCTCCCCAGGGCAGAGCAGAGGGGCAGGAGAACCTCTCTGACCTACTGACCACCCCCTTCTAACCCCCCCAGGTCCCATTGGCTTCCTGGCCACAAGGGCCAGTGCTGGCTCAGCCCACAGCACCCGCTATTCCCAGCTGGTCTCCCATCCAAGCACTGACCGGGCCCGACCCTGCTTAGCTTCCCAGAGCAGACGGGATGGGGCGTTCTCAGAGTGCTACAGCTGTATATATATATTTTTATATATGTATGTTCCCCAAGTATATCCTGATAGTATCTGAACTAAAGGGGAGAGTAGAGGGGCAGGAGAACCCCTCTGACCTACTGACCACCCCCTTCTAACCCCCCCAGGTACCATTGGTCTCCCATCCAAGCGCTAACCAGGCCCGACCCTGCTTAGCTTCCCAGATCAGACGAGACCAGGCATTCTCAGGGTGGTACAGCTGTATATGTTATATATATATGTGCATATATATATATATATGTTGCCCAATTATATCTTGATAGTATCTGAACTAAACCCTTTTTCAAGGGCAGAGCAGAGGGGCAGGAGAACCTCTCTGACCTACTGACCACCCCCCAGGTCGATCCTGTGCGCCCCAGCCGCAGCCCCCGGGCGGCTCCTCACCCTCGCTGTCGTCGTTGCTCTGCCGGCTGCTGCGGCCGGTCCCTCTCCCCGTCCCCAGGCGAGGGTTCCCCAGCTGCTCCTGCTCCTGCTGCTGCTGCTGCTGCTGCTGCCTGCGCGCGATCTTCTTCATCTGCAAGGACAGCGAGACGCCGGGGCTGAGGTTCTGAGCGAGGTTGTGTCGAACACGAGCTGTACCACCATCTGACCCCGCTCAGAGTCCTGCGGTGACCCCTCTGCAGGCCGTGTTCTCTGCGGACACGAGAACTGGGGCTGACACTTTATATTTGTGGGAGATGCCGCTTAGAAAACAAAGGGCTTTGTTTTACTACAAAGCGAGGTTGCCAGAGCCACGTATTTTCTGTTTTCACCCTTAAATTCTGCAAAATGAGACGTGTTTTCAACTTCTAGAAGTGGGAAATCCTGCTAGTCTTTCTATAGCGAGAGGGAAAAAGCAAGGAGAAAAAGAGTAATAACAAAAAAATGTGTGAAATACGTTAAGCCCTGCAAATATCTATAATTAATCAATTTTTGTATTTCTCTTTAAGCTTTTCCTACCACTAGATACGTGTTGTAGGACAAGGTGGATCTGTGGGGATCTGTTCTTTTAACCATTTTCTCTGTTTCTGAGCTATTCTATGTTCCCCGTGAACCGAACAAGCGTGTGATGCCCCACAGGTCCGCAGAACCCAACGGAACCGTCACTCACCTTGGCTCTTTGGTTCTGGAACCAGACCTGCACCACCCGCACCGTCAAGCCCGTCTCGGCCGCCAGGGTCTCTCTTACCTGCCCACAAAACCCAAAGAGCTGAATCAGAACTTAAGCTGCGCTTAAGAAGATCCGAGCCAGCACTTGTGCTGAGCGGCCTCGTACCTTCCTGCAGGGCTTTGAGGAGACCTCGAAGGAGGCCTTGAACGCCCGCCGCTGCTGCGTGGTCAGGATGGTGCGCGGGCGCTTGGAGCGCTTGTGGTCTTTGGTCTCCTCGCCGCCTTTGCCGTGCGAGTGGCCGCCGTCTTCGTCCTCGCTTTTCACTGCAACGAGAGATCCATCGTGGTGATCCAACCACCTCCCCAGGGGAGCATTTGGGAGAAATATGATTCAGTTTTGCTCTTTCCGAGGTGGGATTTAGAGCAGAATGAAGCCAGCAAAGCTCCCGGACTGAGCTGTGGCAGCTCAGAGATGGAACTGATGGGCCACACTGGTAATCATCCCTTCCATAATATCTCAGAGCCTCAAACCTTGGCAGCCTCGTACTCTCTTGTCTGCCTTTTAAAGGAGAAAAGACACTCCAGCCCCAACCTACCTACATCTCTTCCCGCGGAAGCTTTCGCTATAATTAATTAGGGACCAAGTGTTACCCGCCCTGCCCAAGGTTCCCCACCCTCACCGGACTCGGTGGGCGCCGGGCTGATGGCGCTCAGCATCTCCTTCTCCTTCTCGTAGTCGCTGCGGCAGAGCAGCTGCCCCTCCTTGAGCACAAACTCGTCCCCTCGTTGCAGGCGCCGCTCGCACTCGCAGCAGTAGAAGCAGTGGACGTGGTAGACGTTCTCCAGCACCCGCATGATGAGCTCGGAGGGGGCGATGGCCTTCAAGCAGCTGCTGCACTTGGTCTGGAACAGCCTGTGAAGAAGGTCCTGGGGGTTAAACGCTTGGGTGGGGAGGATCAGCGCTGGGTTGGGGCTTGGGAAGCTGGAGGAAGAATGGGGTGAGTGTTTAGAGCATGTCCCAACAAGAATCATAGAGTCAACGAATCATTTTGGTTGGAAAAGCCCCTCAAGATCATCGAGTCCAGCTGTTAACCCAACCCTGGCGACCTCCCGCATCTTGGAGTTGGGACCTGGGCAGCAAGGGAGAGACGGGGTGAGAATCGGGGAACAAGAGGGTCAGGGAATCGGGGAATCGTTGAATCACGGAATCATTGAATCATAGAACCATTGAATCATAGAACCATTGAATCATTGAATCATGGAATCATGGAACCATTGAATCATGGAATCATGGAACCATGGAATCATGGAATCATGGAACCATTGAATCATTGAATCATAGAACCATTGAATCATGGAATCATGGAACCATTGAATCATGGAATGATGGAATCATTGAATCATGGAATCATTGAATCATTGAATCATGGAATCATTGAATCATGGAACCGTTGAATCATTGAATCATGGAACCATGGAACCATTGAATCATTGAATCATGGAATCATGGAACCATTGAATCATTGAATCATGGAACCATTGAACCATTGAATCACGGAATCATGGAACCATTGAATCATTGAATCATGGAACCATTGAATCATTGAATGATGGAATCATTGAATGATGGAATCATTGAATCATGGAATCACAGAATCATTAAATCATGGAATCATGGAACCATTGAATCATGGAATGATGGAATCATTGAATCATGGAATCATTAAATCATAGAATCATTGAATCATAGAATCATGGGATCGTTGAATCATTGAACCACAGAATCATTGAATCACAGAATCATCGAATCATCAAATCATAGACTCATAGAACCCTAGAATAACCGAATCATCAACTCATTTTGGTTGGAAAACCTTGAGATCACGGAGTCCAACCATAACCCACCCCCAGCACTAAAATGTCCCCAAGAAGCTCCTCTGCTCCCCCTCCAGGGCTGGTGACTCCAGCACTGCCCTGGGCAGCCTGTTCAACGCCCCACAGCCCTTTGGGGAAGAAATGGTTCCTAATTTCCAATCTAAACTTCCCCTTGTGCAACCTGAGTCCGTCCCACCTGGGCTGTGGGGTTTTCTGAGCCTCCTCAGCCCCCGGGGAGGAACACGAACCTGCCCGGCCCAGCATACAAAGCTCTGTGTCCCCTCTTCAAGCTGTTCAAAGCCCGGCTTTGTTAGGCTGCTCCTAGCGAGAGGGCTTTGTGGAGCCCTCCAGGCCCATCCCCAGGGACCGTCCCTTACACAGGGCGTCCCACCAGGGGGATGTTTGTGCCCCACGCCGTGTCCAGAGAGAGAAACAAACAACTGCTGAGCGCCCCGCGTACGGAGCAGATGGTTCTGATGAAGTAATTTGGGATCTAAACAAATGTGAGCGGCGGTGGCTGCCGGCTGACAGCTTCTATTTAGCCACTTGACAAGAGAAAGTAATAAAATAGGGATTAATTAGGCTGTTGTTTAAACACACAGGATCTTCCCCACCAGCAGGGAACTCATAAACTGGGATTGAGAACAAGACTGGGTTAATCCTCCTGGCAAACTCTGCGGAGCGGGATGAAGAGGCTTTACAGGGGTGGGCTCAGCCCTTCCAAATACCACCGTGGATTTGTGCTGCGCGGTGGCTTTGGGCTGAAGTGGCCGGGACATTCCGGCTGGAATGGGCTGGGATTTCTCCCTCCTTTGTGTGAACGTGTTTGCCTGCGTGTTCCTGTCCCTCCGTCTCTCTTTCTCCCCCTTCCCTCTTTGTAATTCGCGCTTGAAAATAATAATAATGATCGAATTTGAGTTGATAAAGCTGGGAGTAAAGAGCAGCCTTTTAACCACCACCTCTTGCTGTCTGACGAAGGCACAAGCCCAGTCTAAATCTGAGCTGAGTCGCAATCTGTGCCTTTCCTAACACCAACATCCTTCTGTTGCAGCAGAAGCGCAAGAGTAAAAAGAATAAAACCGACCCAAAAATGGAGCCAGTCGGTGGGATCAGTCAGTGCCGTATTATTAAGCATTAAATTATTGATGTTTCGGGACTTTAAGCCCAGGTGGAAGAGAACGGTGATGTAGATTCATCGCAACCCAGAGGATCAGGGGTTCCTGGATCTGTCCGCATCCCTTGGGGGCTGATTACCTCCTCATCCCTTATTTCCAACTGGAATCGTCCTCCGCTCCATGCCCAGCAACAAGACCTCGTCACGGCTTTATCTTCTTGAGAACCGCGTCTAATTAGTCCTGCCCATTGTGGGAACCTAACGACTCAAACACTGTTTGACTTGGGGTCTTTCGGAGCCACGTTTACTCCTCTTGAACACCCAGGTTCCACCCCAGAGCCCAAATCCAGGGATAGACACACTCAAAACATGGACCTGCCAAGCAGAAGCTTTGCTTCAATATCACAACCCGTCTCCAAGTAAGAAACTGGATGGTTTAGGGAAAAAACTGATGGAAAACTCTGTCTTGTTCCACATTTTTATCTGTATAGATGCTGGAGCATTCCCCACGTCCTTTGATGTTTCTAACCTCGGTGATTTTGCCCGTTGCTTGGGGAAAACACCCAGAATATTGTTTAACCAAGGCAAGCTTGGAGCACGATGGATGGAGCGGGACATGGAACCAAACGTCAGAGCTGGGAAAAGTGATTTATTCACCTGAAAATCACCATAACAGTCCCCCCGCCGCTCTTGAGACAGGGGAGTTAGCAAACCTGGTTAAAGATGCTGTCATGTGCCAAATTTCACAGAATCACAGAGTGTCAGGGGTTGAAGGGACCTCAAAGCTCATCCAGTGCGACCCCCCGGAGCAGGAACACCCGGCTGAGGTGACACAGGAACAGGCGGGTTGGAATGTCTGCAGAGAAGGAGACTCCACAGCCCCTGGGCAGCCTGGGCCAGGCTCTGCCACCCTCACCACAAACAAGTTTCTTCTCATATTTAAGTGGAACCTTTTGTGTTCCAGTTTGAACCCATTGCCCCTTGTCCTGTCACTGGTTGTCACCGAGAAGAGCCTGGCTCCATCCTCCTGACACTCCCCCTTTAGATATCTGTAAACATTAATAATGTCACCCCTCGGTCTCCTCTTCTCCAGCTCCAGAGCCCCAGCTCTTTATTCCTTTCCTCACACGGGAGATGCTCCACTCCCTCCAGCATCTTCATTGCCCTGCGCTGGACTCTCAACAGTTCCCTGTCCTTGAGCTGAGGGGCCACAACTGGACACACTATTCCAGATGTGACACACTATTCCAGATGTGACACACTATTCCAGATGTGACACACTATTCCAGGTGTGGCCTCCCCAGGGCAGAGCAGAGGGGCAGGAGAACCTCTCTGACCCACTGACCACCCCCTTCTAACCCCCCCAGGTCCCATTGGCTTCCTGGCCACAAGGGCCAGTGCTGGCTCAGCCCACAGCACCCGCTATTCCCAGCTGGTCTCCCATCCAAGCACTGACCGGGCCCGACCCTGCTTAGCTTCCCAGAGCAGACGGGATGGGGCGTTCTCAGGGTGCTATGGCTGTATGTATTATATATATGTATATATATATGTTCCCCAAGTATATCCTGATAGTATCTGAACTAAAGGGCAGAGCAGAGGGGCAGGAGAACCTCTCTGACCTACCGACCACCCCCTTCTAACCCCCCCAGGTCCCATTGGCTTCCTGGCCACAAGGGCCCAGTGCTGGCTCATGGTCCCCCTGCTGTCCCCAGGACCCCCAGCTCCCTTTCCCCTACGCTGCTCTCCAACAGCTCATTCCCCAACTCACACTGGAACCTGGAAAAGGGCTTTTTTTGCAGCCGTCGGGTGAGGGAAGCGCCGGTACCGCAGGGTAACTCAATAACCCTCCCATCTCCCCGCTAAGCCCCGCAAACAAATCCGCTCCGCTTTGTACTAATTGAAGAAAACATCCAGCAAGCAGCTCATAAACACGGTGTCAGCTCGCATTACACAAAATTAAAATTCTCAGCCCCCTCCAACACCGGGAATTCCTAAAGAGCCTGGTTTTAATATTGCCCGAATCCGTTTAAGTCGAGGTAATATTGTTTGGGTTGCCATAGGAACGCAACACGTCTCGGCGGCGAGGTTTGGGAGGCTGCGCCGCCGACGGGGATGTACAACGTCCGCCCAAAAAGCGGCGGGTTCCCAGGTCTGTAACGCAAAATGTGTGTAGGAACAAGCGGGACAGGGTGAGACAACAACCTCGGCAACAACCGGAGCGATTCCAAACACCCGGAACCCGCAACAACCACATCCCGCTGCTTTTGGAGGGACCCTTGAGCTTCATACCCCTCCACTTGTATTTGACCCCATGTCCTCGTTTAACCCGCTCGTTTCCTCAACATCCCATCGGAGTTTAATTTCTATTCAAGAATTCCTTACGGGACGTAAGGATGGGGAGTTCTGGAGCTATAGGAGTGGGGTTTTGGGGCTACAAAGACAGTTTTTGGGGCTACAAGGATGGTTTTGGGGCTACAGAGACAGGTTTTGGGGCTACAAGGATGGTTTTGGAGCCACAGGGACAGTTTTTGGGGCTACAAGGATGGGTTTGGGGCTACAAGGACAGGTTTGGGGCTACAAGGATGGTTTTGGGGGCTACAGAGACAGGTTTTAGGGGCTACAAGGATGGTTTTGGGGCTACAGGGACAGGTTTTGGGGTTACAAGGATGGTTTTGGGGGCTACAGAGACAGGTTTTGGGGCTACAAGGATGGTTTTGGGGCTACAAGGACAGTTTTGGGGGCTACAGGGATGGGTTTTGGGGCTACAGGGACAATGTTTTGAGCTACAAGGACAGTTTTGGGGGCTACAAGGATGGTTTTGGAGCCACGGGGACAGTTTTTGGGGCTACAAAGATGGTTTTGGGGGCTATAGAAACAGGATTTGGGGGCTACAGAGACAGGTTTTAGGGCTACAAGGATGGTTTTGGGGCGACAGAGACAGGTTTTGGGGCTACAAGGATGGTTTTTGAGGCTACAAGGACAGGTTTTGGGGTTACAAGGATGGTTTTGGGGGCTACAGAGACAGGTTTTAGGGGCTACAAGGACGGTTTTGGGGTTACAGGGACAGTTTTTGGGTTTAGAGGGGCAATGTTTTGAGCTACAAGGACAGTTTTGGAGCCACAGGGACACGTTTTGGGGCTACAAGGACAGTTTTGGGGCTACAGGGATGGGTTTGGGGGTTACAGGGACAATGTTTTGAGCTACAAGGAGAGTTTTGGAGCCACAGGGACGGGTTTTGGGGCTACAAGGATGGTTTTGGGGCTACAGGGACAGGTTTTGGGGCTGCAAGGACCATTTTGGGGCTACAGAGACAGTTTTTGGGGCTACAAGGACGGTTTTGGGGCTACAGAGACACGTTTTGGGTCTACAAGGACAGTTTTGGGGCTACAGGGATGGGTTTGGGGGTTACAGGGACAATGTTTTGAGCTACAGAGACAGTTTTTGGAGCCACAGGGACAAGTTTTGGGGCTACAAGGATGGTTTTGGGGCTACAGAGACAGGTTTGGGGCTACAAGGATGGTTTTTGAGGCTACAAGGACAGGTTTTGGGGCTACAAGGATGGTTTTGGGGCTACAGGGACAGGTTTTGGGGCTACAAGGGCAGGTTTTGGGGGTTACAAGGATGGTTTTGGGCCTACAGAGACAGGTTTTGGGGCTACAAGGATGGTTTTGGGGGCTACAGAGCCAGGTTTTGGGGCTACAAGGACCATTTTGGTGCTACAGGGACAGTTTTTGGGGTTACAGGGACAATGTTTTGAGCTACAAGGACAGTTTTTGGGGCTACAAGGATGGTTTTGGGGGCTACAGAGCCAGGTTTTGGGGCTACAAGGACCATTTTGGTGCTACAGGGACAGTTTTTGGGGTTACAGGGGCAATGTTTTGAGCTACAGAGATGGTTTTTGGGGCCACAGGGGCAGTTTTGGGCAGCTGATGGACACTCGCCCTATAACAAGGAGCTACGTCCTCTGCGAAAAACAACTGCACTGCTTGATTCCGTCACCCTGCCCATGGCTTCGCTGTCTCCTTTTTACCATGAACCAATCGCTTCTAACAACAGAGCAGTTGAGGAGCGCCCAGCGTGTCACCGATTTCCCCCTTGAGAAGCTCAGCGACTGTATCCGTCCAGCCAAGGAGCTCCAAGGACGGCTTTTCAGACACTTCTTGGACTTGATTTAATCAGATTTTAGTCCCGGTAGCCCCGTTAATCCTTGCGGAGCACCCATGTTGTGGCTCCGGAGGAGCCCGAGCTCTCCAGATGGGGACGAGCAAATGATTTGACCGACCTTCCGTGACGCTGCCCCAGGCCTGGGAAGGGTAATTTGGGGGGCACACGATTGTCTCGGTGGGATTAAAAGGTGTTAATGAAGCAAGGAATAAGCCGGGAGGCCCGCGCTTTGTGGAGCGAGCTTATTTAGTTAGGGTTTAGGCAAAATGAAGCAGTCCGGGCTTAAGCAAGGTCTGTTTGCTTAACACTGAGCTGCAAAATCCATTGTAGCTGTCTGAAATATTGAAGTGGAACTTGCAAAGGGCCTTTCCAGACCTCAATGGGGACGGGGACACACAAGAGGGTGGAGGAGGCGGCGGCGGCACAATCTGCTCCTTCATTCAACAGCGTTTCCCCCCCGGTTCAGCCACACCGAGCAATTAAAGGGGGGGAAATTCCCTTTTGCTTAATTTTCCAGCAGCGTTTGGGTTGGGAAGGGAAGGGGTGATTTGGGGACAACAATCACCTTTGCTTTCTATTCCCTCCAAAGCTCTTTGTGGGTTGTGTGAATAGATTCACCCCCAGAAAATAACTTAATAGTGTCATTATGTCATTGTGTCTCTTAGAAATGGCCGAGACTCAAACGTGCCCAAACCGCCTCTACGTCAGAACATAAATCAAAGCCAAACCGCCCTCAAAGTTCTTGCTCAAGGAGCAGAAAAAGAACCAGCTTTAAAATAACAGGTGTTAGTTATGGCGCTTAAACGTTTCACTAAAAGGCAGGAGGAGAAAAGCCAAACTAACGCTATTGCTGTTGCGTCTTCACGGTCGCACAGAGGGAACGACCCGACCTTCTCGATCCATGGTTGGGAACGTGGTTTACAAGGCTGAGGGTGGCGTGTAGAACAGGAGGATTTGGAGACCTCCCCGAAGTTTTACATCGAGCAGCGCTTAATGTTATAAAAAATAACCCCAAAAAACTGCGTCTCACCAGTGTGGCCCTTGGCCGGACCCTGGAAACACCATCAGTGTCCCCTATGAGGTGTTATGAGCTTTGCTCCCTGCGCTTGATTCTCCTCATGTCAGCGATGAAAACCGACGCTGGATAAGATATCAAATAAAACAAAACCACCGCGGCTACCGAAAACCTAAACCACAAAAGCAAAACAACACCAAAGAGGTTCCCAAAGCCGGAGAGATTCATAAATATTAAAGTGACACGAGTGAAACGCCGCTGAAAGATTTAATACTGCGCTGCCGCTGTGTCCCTCAAGGGGTTAAACCCCCCGCTGCGAGGATATTGCTGCCAGCGCGGTGGCACCGAGCCATCACCATATAATCTGATGAACTCTTTTATTAAATTTCACAGGCCTGTCTTCTTTATTAAAATCTCCCAGAATTCATAGGGCGCCTGTCATATCGCTGCTGAATGCTAACAAAAAAGTGTTGGGGTGTTTTTTTGGGGGGGTTTTAATCCTTTTCTCTGCCTGGGAGGGGTTGTGTCGAGGTGTCTCTATACAGGTGAAGTGGGGGGGATGGTGCTGTGGTGGGAAGTGGGGGGTTAAATGCGTTTGCAAGCATGTACCCCCCAAAAACCCACCTCACTTCACACCCCCTCCCTGTAGGTGGTGGGGAAATGGGTCCCAATAATGAGTTTTGCCCATTTTGGTGCTTTCTTTGCGGGTAGCGGGATGCTCCAGTGATACAGGGACCACACAGGACCACGGTCACCACGCCACCAAAACTCACCATTTCCAAGGGAAAAAAGGAGTAGAATCATTCCAGAAACATCCCAAATGGGGAGTTAACAGAGGGACACCAAAGCGCTCCTGCTCGGCGTTAATCCCACTTTAGGCCGGCTCAGAGCCGCGGGCCGGCGGGATTCAGCCATCGAGTCTCTCCAGGCCTACGCTAGACTGGAAATTAAGGCTGCAGCTTTGGTTTTATGCTCTTCAGTGCACACTTAAAGGGGTTTTTTTAAAGCTATTTCCAACAGGACACTGTGGGAGTCCTACCCGGACGGGATGTGCAGAGTTATGGCGAGCAGGCGCGGTTTCTCTGCGAAGTTCTGCCCGGAATTGAGCAGCTCTTGGGGCTTTTTCAAGGATATTCTGCAAACTGGGAGGAACAACAGGGTAAAACCAACTCTTGCTGCTGTGGGGGAGAGGAGGTGGGTCCTGCCCCAAACCTCCGGCTGCCCAGAGAACGGTGTTGCCTGAATCTTAGAATCACAGACTCGTTAGGTTGGAAAAGCCCCTCAGGATCATGGAGTCCAACCATAACCCAACCCCAGCACTAAACTGTCCCCAAGAAGCTCCTCTGTTCCCACTCCAGGGCTGGCAACTCCAGCACTGCCCTGGGCAGCCTGTTCAACACCCCACAGCCCTTTGGGGAAGAAATCACCCCCAATTTCCACCCTCACCCTCCTTCTCCAGCCCCTTCCCAGCTCCGTTCCCTCCTCTCAACCCGCTCCAGCTCCTCAAGGGTTTTAATGGCGTGAGGTGACCCCAACACCCCAGGGGCCAATTTTTGAGCTCTGAGGTGATTTTGGCGCCATTTTGAACCCTGAGGTGATTCTGGCGCCATTTTGAACCCTGAGGTGATTCTGGCGCCATGTTGAGCCCTGAGGTGATTTTGGCACCATTTTGAGCCCTGAGGTGATTCTGGCACCATTTTGAGCCCTGAGGTGACTCTGGTGCCATTTTGAGTCCTGAGGCGATTCTGGTGCCATTTTGACCCCTGAGGTGATTTTGGCGCCATTTTGAGCCCTGAGGTGATTCTGGCACCATTTTGAACCCTGAGGTGATTCTGGTGCCATTTTGATCCCTGAGGTGACTCTGGCGCCATTTTGAGCCCTGAGGTGATTCTGGCGCCATTTTGATCCCTGAGGTGACTCTGGCACCATTTTGAGCCCCGAGCTGATCTTAGAATCATTTTGGTTGGAAAATCCCCTCAAGATCATTGAATCCAACCATAACCCAACCCCAGCACTAAAATGCCCCCAAGAACCTCATTCGTTCCCCCTCCAGGGCTGGCGGCTCCAGCACCACCCTGGGCAGCCTGTTCCAACACCCCACAGCCCTTTGGGGAAGAAATTGTTCCTAATTTCTCCTAATATCCAATCACAATCTCATTGAAATGCTTTTATTCTCCAAGCACAGGGCTGGGCCGAGCTCTTAGGAAACTTCAATCCCTCATTCAAAACAACGAGAACTTATTTATGGGGATTCTCCCTTGTTGAGAAGAGACCGAGTTTCTTCTCCTGTCCCACCACCAGCACCATTCTGAGATGGAAACCACCACCTCCTTTCTCTTTCCTCTTGTTTCCCCCCTCTCTGCTCAACCAGCCACAACCCAAAAGCTCATTTTGGGTTGAAAACCGCGAGTTATCAATCCCGATTATTGATTTTCGCGGAGGCGCGCGGAAAGGCTCCGCGTCCCCATTAGTATGCCTGGCAGCAGAAGGGCTCCCTCGCTCAGTAGCTAGGGGTGATATTACCCATCCAGATAGTATCCCAGCTCAATATCCTGTTTCTCCTTTTCTCATATCCTGTTTGCAGGGCTGAAAGCCGCCGTTGTCACCGCGAGAGGGGGGGACGGCAGGGGAACAAGGGAGACAGCAGGACCCCGCGTGCCGGGGCCGGGGGGGAGGGAGGGAGAAGGGCCGCAGACACTTTTATTACAGATTTAATAATGACAAAAGAACATCATTAAACATTCATTAGAATTATTTAATTAAATTTTACTTTGGGGGGGGGGGTGGGGGGAGCGAAAAAATAAAAGAGATTAGATATGATGTAAAAAGCAATATTGATTGAGGAAAGAACAAGCTTGGGAGATGCGGTTTAAAATGAAACCCGGCGCTGTTTTAAAGGGCTGTTTGGTGGCAGGTGATGGGACAGGGACGCTGCCACCCCCAGGAACAACGTTTTAGCTCCAAATGGGGATAAATTCCCTGTTAAAATTCCCCTGGTGCCTCCAAAGGGTCTCAGAGCTCAGCACCCAAGACTTGGTTTAGAAAGCATTCAAATGCTCGCGCAAAACAGCCGCAGCCCAAGAGGCGCCCGGGATGGTATTTCAGCACAAAACTGAGGGTTTATTATAGAAAAGGTGCATTTCTGCTAATAGCGACCTTAGGAAAAAATAAAACAATTGAATGTAAAGTTGCCGCGATGTTTAACTCGAGAAACTGGGTGAATTGACAGTGAGGGAGATACAGCCGCACCTGCCTTGTGATGGACGAATGAAGAGAAAGGGAGTTAAGGACTAACTGGGATTGTGGTTTGAGCCTGAGTCCGGTTTAACTAAGCAGGAGCCCAGCAAAGGCCCGTTAAACAAGCCGTGAGGCTGCTCGTTTGTCCACTTAAACCCAGGCCCTAAATTAAACGTAACGCTACCATTGAATTACGCCGCTCTTTGGGGTTAACGCAACCGCTTGAAAAGCATATTGGTAATTAAAGTTGTGTGTCTTATTTGTTGGTTTTTTACAGGCTTTCTAGTTTCAACTTTCTCCTGGCAGCGGTGAAACCACATCAGGAATCAGGGCAGGGATTTGGGATGCAGGGCTGACCCATATCACCATTATTGGCAAGATCCCGGCAAAAAGCCCACGTGGGCAGCCCAAGAGGTGTGAAGCTGCCACCCGGATAGTGAGGATGAACTGTAATTAACCACCGTTAAGCTTAATTGCATTACGAGGGAAAGCTGGAAGCAGATTATGGATCGGGCCGATAATTCAATTTGGAAAGAAGGGGCCGCGTCCTCCAGGTTGGGCGAGTTTAGAAATCGATGCGATAATCCAGGGACGGCAGCGTTAATTAAGAACTATCCCTTAAATCCTTGCAAATCAATATGTTTTGGTTAAAGAGAAAATTGGTCTTGTTTTAACCAAAACCAGGACACGGTCGCACCAGCTGTGGGGTCTCTAATGCAAACTCTGCCTGTAAATACCTCCCAGTGCATCCTCTGTTTAGATTATAAGAGAGAAAAACAGGCTCCAGGAATCCCTGTGTCTGGGAAGAAGCTGATTTTTAAAGCATTAAGAGTCCAGGGCTCCCCTTTGCCCACCAGGAGCAGCTCCCGGCGCCGCAGCCCCTGGCACCGCTGCGAACCGAGTTCATTTCTGGCACCGTTTCCTCCGCGGCCGCCCTCTGCTGGTCCCTGGCTCCGCACCGAGACGCTGCATCCGCACCCCCGGGACCCTCCGTCCGCGTCCAGGGCCGTTCCCTGGAGGAGCCGGCGCTGGGAAAGTCGACGGAGCGAATATCCGCGGTGCTCGGTGCCCGCGCGGGACGTCCAGCTGGGACAGACGGACGGGAACGGCACCGGCGCCCAAGCTCGCTGCGTCTCACCCGCACGCCCCGTGTCGCAGGAACCCACAGACCCCGCCGGGGTCGTGCTGCCTCTAAACACAATTAACCGCGGGAAACACGCTTAGAACGCAGCGTATCCGTGGCCGGTGCAAACCCCTCCCAGCCAAACTTCCCATCGCCAGCGCAAATGAACCCGGGGGGAGACGGCAGGGGGTGGCGGAGCTGTCGCGCGTCTCTCAGCGCCGTGCTAATGAACTTGGCCCTAACGAGCTGCCTGTGGAAGCCTGGGCTGCTCCGAGGCCTCTTGCCCACTGGCCCGTGTCCCCCAGTGTCCCCAATGGCTCCTTCGTGCCACAAAGTCACCTGCAGCCCGGGAGGGACAAGAAACATCTTTCAGTACTCGTGCCAAGGATCCAAACCCTTTGCAGCCCCTTGATTATCTGTGGGGGGCAAAGCCTTCAATTAGACTTTGATATCTAAGTCTGCTTGGGTTCATATTTTCCTCATCAGAAGAGAAAGCAAATTAATTTGAAAATAAGGCATAACTGATATTAAACTCCGGCCACAGGGCTCAAGGGGTAAGAAAGTTGGTGACGTGGGTCCAGGAGAGACTCAAAACCACGGGACACAAAACACGGAAGGAAAAATAAAACCAGCCCAAAAGAGAATCTATCAAAGTAAATTACATTTAATTAAACTAAAAAAATAATGGATGAAACAAAGTTCTTCCTCCCCCACGTGTTCCCCCCGCTCGCAAAACAACCCGCGAGCGCCAGGGAACAGACAGCACGTGGCGGCTGGTTCCTTAATCGCGCTCAAGGCGCATCTGCATATTTCTTTCATTTCGCGGTGATTAGAGAGTTTAGTGTTTAATTTCCTGGGCCCTGCGAACAAACCCATGCGAGGGAACGGCGAGAAGCGGGGTAGGAATAGCTGCGTGTAATTAACGCCATTAATCATCAGTCGGGCTTTGCTATCGGTGGGAGCCGGGGCTCAGCCGCCCGATGAGGACGGAGGAGAAATTTGGGATGGGGGGGGGGAAAGGCGCCGGATTTGTTGCTTGCTGGAGCTTTGGGGAACCGGCCCCTCTCCAGGGTGGTGGTTATGGAGGTTAAAAGCACCGAACCCAGCAGGACTGTCCTAAAAACAGGGCGCTGGGCTCCTTCCCAAGCTCAAACTGCCCCATTTCTGCCCTCCTGGGGTCCCACTGCTCCGCACTGTGGGGGTTGTGCTGACCCCCCCAATTTGGAGGAGCAAAGTAGCTCAAGATACACCAGCGAGAAGCACAATTTGCCCTGTTGATGGTGCCACCGATGGGTGTTTGGCCTTGGTCACATCACCCAGCCCGAAGGAGCTGTGGGTTTGTCCCTTCCCGCCTCCCTCGTTCCCGCGGGTCCGGCCATTTGTCACCGCCTCGTCAAGGGGGCTCGTTATCTCGTTTATTTGCTGAGCGCTGTCACTTCTCGTTACCACCCCCCGGCCCGATGTGACTCAATCAGGGACCCCGTTGCTCAAGGGACGCAAAAGCTTAGGGGGACAGATCCCCCCAACACAACCGGGATCCCCATTTGGTAAAGCAAAGCTGAACCCCCTTTTTAAGCGCAGTAGCTCTCATCCACCCTCAGAATAATCCGTCACGTTTTGACACTGTTTTGCCCTCAAATCCCCGTTTCTTGGGGTTATAAATACATCTCAAGCACCACTTTTTAACACCCTCATGCTTGGGTAGCACTTGGGTAGCTCATGGTGGGGGGGTCAGGCTAAATGAGCTTTGAAAGCCCCTTCCAACCCCAACTATTCCATGACTCAATGTCCCAAGTGCAGCACAGGGGAAGGGGAAACTTCTCTATTTAAAAGCCAAACAGAAATCCCACCACAAAGCAAAATTAAAACAAAGAATCCTAGTTTCGACACCAATTTAATCATTTTTAGGGCCTGACTCCTGCTCCTGGAATGCGCTGGTTGCACACAGCCTGGGCTCCCAATGTCCAACTCCTGTCCCGGGAGATCTTTGCTGGAGGGGGGGAGCCCTCCCACGGCCTTTAAACATTAACCAGCTCGCTCAGAAGAGCTGCCAAGGCGCCGGCTCGGGGTCAGCCCCCCATATTCCAACAGGGAGGGTCAGATTTGGCTGCACGAGAGACTTTCGGTCCCCTCCGCCCTCCCTCCGCGTCCCAACTGCTGCTTAAACCTGTTTACTCCACCCGATGAGAAAAATCAGCTTCTATTTCCCATTTCTCCAGCAACTCCATTCGGATTGTTCTGCTCACCCCTCTGCTGGGCTTTTCCCAACCCAGAAAATCAGCCTAAATGGTGGAAGGTCCCGATGGGTCGATGCTCCAGGGTCTCAGAGCTGCCTCGGGGTAGCTCAGGTTATTTGTGGGTTTCAAAAGGGAAATTATAGAATTGGAGAATTGTTTTGGAGGGAAAAGCCCCTCAGGATCATGGAGTCAACCCATAACCCACCCCCGGCACTAAAATGGCCCCAAGAAGCTTCTTTGTTCACCCCCCAGCGATGGCGACTCCAGCTCTGCCCTGGGCAGCCTGTTCCAACACCCAAAAACCCTTTCCATTAAGAATTTTTTGCCTAATATCCAATCTAAACCTCCTCTGGTGCAACTTGAGGGCATCTTGGGATCCCTGGGGCAATTTTGAGCCCTGACATGATTTTGGCGCCATTTTGATCCCTGAGGCGATTCTGGCGCCATTTTGGGCCCTGAGGTGATTTTGGCGCCATTTTGATCCCTGAGGCGATTCTGGTGCCATTTTGGGCCCTGAGGTGATTTTGGCGCCACGTTGATCCCTGAGGCGATTCTGGCGCCATTTTGATCCCTGAGGCGATTTTGGCACCATTTTGATCCCTGAGGTGACTCAGGTGCCATTTTGACCCTGAGGCGATTCTGGTGCCATTTTGATCCCTGAGATGATTTTGGCGCCATTTTGATCCCTGAGGTGATTCTGGCGCCATTTTGAGCCCTGAGGTGACCTTACAATTGTTTTGTTTTGAAAAGCCCCTGCACATCCCACCCAGCAAGGACAAGAAGAGCCCCGGGGTGGGGGGGACCCCAAAAAGAGACACAGGTCAAATCCTCCTCAACCCTCTCGCTTCTACAACCAGCTGGGGAAAATAGGCCAATTTGGGCAAAAAGCGCGGAGCAGGAGGCCGCTCGGCTGCACCGCTCACGTGCCGGAGCCGCCGGGCGATGGAGAAGCTGCAAAGTTCAGGTTCGAGCCGAGTTCAGCCCGTATCTGTGTGAGGACGAGCAAATCGTCTCCACATGGGCCGAAGGAGAGCGCGGAGGAGCCGGGAACGGCCGCCAGCGCCCGGTTCAGATCCCTCCCGGCAGCCCCCGCACCGCCCGCCATCCCGCTCAACAAACTTCAAAGTCAACAAGGACGCGGCCGGTGCAGCCGCTCGATCATCGGCCATGAGGATCTTCCCTTCCTCCCCCCCCAGATATGGATTTACAGGGCAGGTGCCTGAGCAACCGCGGCAGAGCCGGCGGGGCCCCCGGTGTAAGGGGAAGAGGAGAATCTCACAAAAACCCCCTTCAGATTGCGGTTTTATATGATAGGGACTGCAGAACAACATCCATCTTCGGGCTTAACATTTCATCTCCAGATCAACAGTTCCTTCCCCCGCGCTCAGCTGCAGCTGCTGGCTTATCTCTCCATTAAAGCATTTTCCTCTCATTGCGCGGGTTCACGTGGGGAGGGATCGATGCCAGACGGGTCTCCCCGCCGGGTCACGGCGCTGCGAGCCCCGGGCGACACGGCATGGGATTCATCGCCGGCCAAAAACACGGACTTGGGGAAGTCAAGGCCAAGAACGAACCCTCTGGGGGGACAAGATTTGCAAACGGGAGGACTGAGAGTTCGCCTCCCTGGAAATTCTCATGCTGGGAGCACAAAGGTGCTGAGCACAGACGCCTTCAGAAGGGCCTGAAGCACCAACTTTTGAGGAGTTGGAGACCCCAAGGGGTGTTTTTGAGACCACCCGAGATCCTTTGGAGAGGGATGGAGCGGAACCCGGCGAGGGTTTGCAGCCCGGCGCTAAGAAAAACACCACAGCCACGCTATCCTGCCCGAAAATCAATAGAAAAATAAGCAATTTTAGCGTTCGAGACCTCTCCACATGGAAACGCCACCCTTGGCCTCAGCTCAGCCCAGTGGAGGAGACGACGCTCCTTCCAGACCCATTTTGCAAACGCGTTTTTAGCCGGTTCCTCTTAACCGCGGCGGCCAAACCCGCTGCGGCACTTGGCTCTTGTCCACCTGCCCCGCAGCCAAATCCAGGACCTTCCAGGACCTTCCAGAGGTCCTTCTTCAAACAGCCCCATCCTGCCTCTCCCAGCCACCCGGGGAAGTGGGCAAGCCCTGGTATTTTTATTACCATCCCCATCGCTGCCAAGCACTTGCGTCAGCGGCCGGGAGGAGGCTGCGCTGGGTTTATGAAGCACAGGGAAGATAAGATTGGGCTGTTAAGTCTTTAGAGGATGCTGCCAAACTTCAGGGGATTGATGGAGCGTCTTCCCGGCATCCCCGGATGTCGGTGTGTCACCAGTTCTTCCCGGAGGCAGGAGGGTCACAACCGGGCACGGGGCTTGGGGGTGACAACCGCGGGCTTGGAGGTGACAACCAAGACCGTGAGGAGCTGGAGTGAGTTGAGAGGAGGGAATGGAGCTGGGGAAGGGGCTGGAGAAGGAGGGTGAGGGTGGAAATTGGGGGTGATTTCTTTCCCAAAGGGCTGTGGGGTGTTGAACAGGCTGCCCAGGGCAGTGCTGAAGCCGCCAGCCCTGGAGGGGGAACAGAGGAGCTTCCTGGGGACATTTTAGTGCTGGGGTTGGGTTAGTGGATGGAGTTGATGACCTTGAGGGGCTTTTCCATCCAAAATCCTCTGATTCTATAAGGTGGATGGACCCAGCAGCCAGCATGGGAGCAACTCCACTTTTTATGCCATAATCAAAGTGCTTGGTCCCTCATTTCTTGCAGACCGTCCCACCAGCCACCAGCTCCTCCTTCCTCCTCTTCATCCACCAGCTCAGCCCTTCCTCTTCATCCACCAGCTTTCCTTCCTCCTCTTCATCCACCAACTCAGCCCTTCCTCTTCATCCACCAGCTTTCCTTCCTCCTCTTCATCCACCAACTCAGCCCTTCCTCTTCATCCACCAGCTTTCCTTCCTCCTCTTCATCCACCAGCTCAGCCCTTCCTCTTCATCCACCAGCTCCTCCTTCCTCCTCTTCATCCACCAACTCAGCCCTTCCTCCTCTTCATCCACCAGCTCAGCCCTTCCTCTTCATCCACCAGCTCCTCCTTCCTCCTCTTCATCCACCAGCTCCTCCTTCCTCCTCTTCATCCACCAGCTCAGCTCTTCCTTGTCATCCCCACCACATCACCACGTTCAATCAAAGCCAACCTCTCCTGTCCCTCTGTTTGGACAACATCCCTTCACAGGACACCCCTGTGGTCCTCATCATCTCACCAACCTCCATGACACCAACACCGCGACACCCTGACACCAACACCTCCTTCCAGAGCCCCACCTCGTGATGGAACCCATCCCAACTCCACCAAACCAAGCCGAGAGGGACAGAAAAACAGGAAACTTACTTCTCATAGTCGTGTTTGCAGTAGAGCTGCCGGTTGCGGCAGTAGCAGGTCCCGGCCAGCGGCTGCAGGCACACGGCGCACTTCACGCAGCCCTCGTGCCACGAGCGCTCGTTGACTCGCAGGAGGAACCGGTCGGAGATGGGGGTGTCGCAGCCGGCGCACACCTCCCGCATCTTGGAGTCGGAGCCTGGGGAGAGACGGCGTGAGAATCAGGGAATCATGGAACCATTGAATCATCGAATCATTGAATCATCGAATCATTGAATCATCGAATCGTTGAATCATTGAATCACAGAATCATCGAATCATAGAATCATCAAATCACAGACTCACAGAACTCTAGAATAACCGAATCATCAACTAGTTTTGGTTGGGAAACCTTGAGCTCATCGAGTCCAACCATAACCCAACCCTGGTAACCTCCTGCATCTTGGAGTCGGGACCTGGGCAGCAAGGGAGAGATGGCTTGAGAATCAAGGAATCAGAGAGTCATGGAATCATTGAACCATAAAACCATAGACTCATAGAACCCTAGAATAACCGAATCATCAACTCATTTTGGTTGGAAAACCTTAAGCTCATCAAGTCCAACCCTGACAACCTCCCGCATCTTGGAGTCTGAACCTGGGCAGCAAGGGAGAGACGGCGTGAGAATCAGAGAAACATAGAATCACTGAATCATAGAATCATCAAATCATAGAATCGCCAAATCGTAGACTCATAGAACCCTAGAATAACCGAATCATCAACTCATTTTGGTTGGAAAACCTCAAGTCCAACCATCACCCAACCCTGTCACTAAAATGTCCCCAAGAAGCTCCTCTGTTCACCCTCCAGGGCTGGCGACCCCAGCACTGCCCTGGGCAGCCTGTTCCAACACCCAAAAACCCTTTTGTAAAGAAATTATTCCCAATTTCCAATCTAAACCAGTGCCAAGTAAGGGGGAAGGGGTTCCCTTTGCTGGGGGGATCACGTCCTGCAGTCTCTGCCTTTTGATGGGGGTGATATTTAGCGTCACATAACTCCTCGCACTCATCGCCTGTTGTTTTTACAACAGCCACTGGAGTGGAGGGAGAAGGGAGGCTCAGCATGGAGCTTTTTTGGGACAACCTCGAAAAGAAACATCCAAGTCAGGTCTGCGAAAGCAGCAGGTTCTGGGCTTCTCCGCAGGTGGGAAATTCAAGGTGACCCCATTTCCACAGCTCTGGCACCATAAATCACAGAGGATGTGGAGAACTCGCGTTTGGGAACCGGAGACACAGAAGACTTGTTGGAAACCTCAGCCCAGGCCAGAGGACAGAGCCGGCTCTGAGTTTTGTCCACTTTCACCCCAGATTCACTGCCAAAAGCCTCTTAAAAAGGCTCCAGAGCTTTGGGACTTTTATTTTTTCTCCTTAGTGTTATCAACTCATAAATCTATGGCTGCTCTTCAAAGGCTTTGTCACGATAACTTCAAGGTGAAGGAGTAAGTAATAAATCCGTTCTCTGCTGCGCTGGAGCTGGATCGCGGAGGCACCATCTCCAATGGCCACCACCGGGCTCCTTGGGTTTTATGAGCCCTTTTCTCCATCCTCTCCAGCTTCTCGATGCTCCTGGAAACTCATAGATCCTGGGGTAACACCCACCCGGGCCCCTTGAAGGGTTGTGGGGACAATGAAGCTTATGGCGCTTGAGCTGCGCCTTGGAGGAACAAGAGGTTGAGAGGGAGCGCTAAGCCCAGCTCTAATTTGGAGGTGGCAACATCAGCTGGAGGGGACCAGCCCCTGAGAGCCGTCCTGCCAACAGGGATCCAGCAAATCAGGAGGGGAAATGGGGATTTTTTCCCCAAAAAGAGGAAAAACGAGCAATAACGGTGCCTGGAGGGCAGCGTGGACGGCCAAGGCACCGAGCAGCCACGTCCAGAGGCCGTGGGCACGTGCAGAGGTTCCCTGGGGATATTTATTCCACATTGAGCCTCCACTTCTCATTTTCCTCCTTTCTGGAGTCAAATATTTCCACCCTTCTTGACTTTGACCCCAAGGGCTGCGTGTCACCGCGGGACCAGTGGCTCGGAGGCACCTGGGGCTCAAAATCCCCAACTCCTCTTAATTTAGGGGTTAAAAAAACCCAACAGGGAGTAATCTAATAGTAAATGAGTCCGGGAGCAAAATGTCGGGGAGATTTGTGAAGGTGGGATCAGTCTGAAAGGGAGAGAGACCAAAACTTGGGTCTGTCCCTCCGTGTCACCCAGGGAGAGGACAGGAGGACGCCGGGGATTCGGGTCCTGCCGTGGGGTGCAGAGCAGAGGTTACCCAGCGATAATCCACACCCAAGTCTTGTTGCGATGCTGCAACACAACAGAACAAGCGAGCAATCCCGAGCTCCGCAGGGATGCGAAAAACCCCGAGAAAACCATCGGCTTCCCCAAATCCCCCGCTGCCACAAAACTGAAAGTAAAGGAGATTGTGCCTCGCGCTGCCCTAAAGTCATCCAGCTCCTAAAAACGCAACAGTTTAGACCAGCGGATACGTTAACGAGGAGCGATCCGCAGCCGCCGCGTTGCGGGTCTCTGAGCAAGGGAAAAGGGACAACGCGGGGACACAACCTGGGGAGACGCAGCTGGGGTGCTTCATCCCGGTATTACCCAAATTAACCCCCTGCGTCCAGGCCCTCCCTCCCACGGCACCCGAACTCCCCGCCGGCTCTCGGGCAGGTATTTTGGCTGTAATTTAAATTTTGGGTTGGCAAAGTCGGGTACGGCCGGGTGACGGCCACGCAGTCACGGCCGGGCCCTGCACGGGATGGTCCCAAAAATCAGCGGAGGTTCCAAAGGGGTTTATCCACGAGGTGGGGACAGACAAGGGACAAACGCGGTGTCCCTGTCCCTTCCAGGCTCCCTTGCACCGTCTGCCCTTAAGGACAAACCTCAGCCCACGGAGCCGCGGCCGCTTTGGGCTCTCAGGACGGCATTTTGCAGCGTGGCAACATATCGCCGCGGCTTTTGGCACCGTCAAATCGGCAAACAGCAAAGCCGGGCTGAGCCGGGGGGTGCTCCCTGGTCACCCCCACAATTCGGGGGGGAAGGAATCTCCTTTCCGAGTGGGGAATAAACGCAGCGGGGAATGCGGGATCGTAGGGCTGGGGGAAAACGGGCAGCGCAGGCAGGGCCGGCTGGTCCCGCTGCAACTTGGGGACACGCCGAGACCCCCGGAGCGGCTGCGGAGGATGAGGATGGGGAAGGCAGCTGAGGATGCTGCCCGGGCTGGGGGCGCCGAGGGTCTCCCTGGTGTGTGACGCCCGTTCCCGGTCTCTCGGGCACTCACCGAAGCCCAGGACCGGCGTCGCCTGCTGCAGGCAGGACGGAGCCTCTTCCGTCTTCATACCGGCGGCCGGCGGGGGGGCTGCGGGCAGAGAGGAGCGGTGAGCCCGGGACCGGTCACCCCCCTGCTGGCTCGGGGCTCCCCGGTGCCTCCCGATCGTTTTGTGCGGCCCGGAGCTCCCGTTAAACGAACGTTAACGAAATCACGGAGGCGGCTCCGTCTACCCGCCCCGCTCCCCCCGTTCTCGTTGCGGTTCGGACCGACCTTCCCCCCCGTATCCCCGGAGCCCCCAGCGGGGGCTGCGCCGGGGGATGCGGCCGCGGTGATTCATCCCTCCCCCTCCCGTCCTGTCGGGACACGGCGGCCCGACGAGTCCCTGCGCTGCCGGTGCCGGTCCCGGTGCTGGTCCCGGTCTCTCCGCTCACAGACGGGGCGCACACCCGTGTTTCCCCCCACTCCCCGCTCTACGGGGCACCCCCGCGGCCCCGCATCCCCGCCCGCCCCGTCCACTCGCGGCCACTTACCGGGACAACGATCCCGGCGGCGGCACCGGCGGGGAGGGGAAGGGAGCGGAGCGGAGCGGGGAGCGACCGAGCGCGGGGCAGAGCGCGCAGCCCCCGCGCGTGTCCGCGCCCGCGCCCGTGAGCGCCGCCGCCCCCCGCCTCCCCCGGGAGCGCGCCTGAGCCGGGAGCGCGCCGGGGGCCCCATCAAGGCGGGGACCCCCCCCCCGGAACACCCTCTCCGGACCCTCCCGTTACCCCGAGGGCTGAGCCCGGGGCGCCCACGGGGCGATACCGACGGCGCTCCCCGCAGCGGCTGTCGCGACAGAGAGAGCGCTGCTCACGACAGGGGCTGTCGCAGGCACGGGGGAGGCTCCGCGGGGTTCTCGTTAATCCGCTCACCGCGGGGCGGTGTCACGACAGCCGTGTCGCCGACAGGGCAGCAGGAGCCGCGTCCTCCCGCCGTCGGGGCGACTGTCGCTGCTGTGGGATCTGGGGACGGGCCCACCGGGGCGGCACCGGGACCGGCCCCGTGCCGTGGTCACCGGGGGGTGGGGGCTCCGCAGAGTTGGGGTTCGCGTCCCCCACGCGGCTCTTCGGACGGATCCACCGGGGGAAACGGGGGAGAACCGGGGGGAACGGGGAAGAACCGGGGAGAACCGGGCACCGGGCAGGACCTCGGGGCTGCAGCCGGGGGGTGTCCCGGTGCTGCCCCCACCCGGGTCCCGGCTCCGAGCTGCCCGCGGGTGGGGGGGACACGACCGGGGGCACCCCCGGTACCGGGCGATTGAGGGCGGCGACAACGCGCTCCCGGCAGCACAGACACGGACCTTCGGTGTGCACGGACACGAGTGTGCACGGACACGAGTGTGCACGGACACTCACTGCATCACATACACACTTTGCAGTGTGCACAGACGCGTGTGCATGGACATTGTGCACGCCCGCTGCCTGCAGCGCACACACCTTCAGTGCGCACAGACGCCTTGTAGTGCACACACACGTGTGCACACCCACTCCCTGCATCGAACACACACCCTGCAGCGCACACACACCTTGCAGTGCATGCACGCGCGTGTGCACAGCCGTGTGCATCACAAGCACACCTTGCAGTGTGCACACACACCCTGCAGTGCACACACACGCTCATGTGCACACACGTGTGTGCACACATGTGCACACCCATGTGCATCACACACACACCCTGCAGTGCACACACACCTTGCAGTGCACACACACCTTGCAGTGCACACAGACCTTGCAGTGCATGCACACGCGTGTGCACAGCCGTGTGCATCACAAGCACACCTTGCAGTGTGCACACACACCTTGCAGTGCACACACATGCTCATGTGCACACACACGTGTGCACATGCTCTCCCTGCACTGCACACGCACCTTGCAGTGCACACACACACCTTGCAGTGCACACACGCACCTTGCAGTGCACACACACACCTTGCAGTGCACACACACGCTCATGTGCACACACGTGTGTGTGCACACGCTCTCCCTGCATTGCACACACACCCTGCAGTGCACACACCCCCGTTGCAGTGCACACACACCTTGCAGTGCACACCCCCGTGCACACACCTGGTGACACCGTGCACCATCCGGCTGCCATCAGCAGCTTTTCACAGGCGGCTGAGAGGTGTGAGCCTATTCCCGCCTAAAACCAGCGCTGAAACACCAGGTTTCCGGCCCAAAACGAGGGTTATTTTGCAGAAGGATGGAAAACAGGGGAGGGAGCCCAATCCCTGCGGGGTCCCGGAGCCCAATGTCACCGGTGACCGGTGACACGGAGCTGAACCAGCACCAAGCTCCACGTTCGAACCAACGAGCACCAGGCGATTTTGCCACGTGGAGTCCAAACCCCACCAGGTGATGCCACCATCCCCTCCTGGGATCCCAATCCCACATTGTGTCCCATGTGTCCCCAGCCCGCTCCCGGTGTCACCGCCGACCTGCACCACCCCCAGCTCCAACACCCGCCCAGAAACGGAGAAGCTTCGTTAACCAGAGCAATAATCGTCCTTTATTAGGCTGAGCTCCCCACAGAGAACCCGGATTCCTGGGTTTATTGCTTAGGACCATCCAAATCCACCTCTGCTCTTCCTCGGGACAGCGCGGTGGGGAGGAAGAGCGGGGACCGGGCAGGCGGATCGTATAAATTAAGAAGGAGAAGGAACATTTGCGGTGCGGAGCGTGGGACGGCGGCTCCGTACGGGGCTCCGCTCAGTTGGGCAGAGGCTTCTCGCACACGTAGTAGCACTCGTAGGTGCAGTAAACGTCGTTCCACTTCCCGGACACCCAGACGTGGGCACAATCCTCGTTGTTGCCGCTGTTGTTGGGCTCGCCCTCCTTCCAAAATCTGGGGTGAGAAGGGGCAAAGTGAGACGGGGCGGGAGGGGCCGAGCGGAGCCGCTTTCCCTGCGGCAGGGCCGAGCTAAACCTGGCTGATTTAAGACAGGTTTAGGTGCTAATTCTTGCTTCTGCCGCTGTGCTAGAAAGCTGGTTAAGTGGCAAAATGGGGTACGCCTGCTCTTTTGGGGTGACGGGCACGAAAATGCAGGGCAGGCCGGCACTCACGTGAACGTGGTTTTATAGTCGGTCCCGTCGATCCATTCCCATTCCCCTTCCGAGTTCTCGTCCGTCAGCCCGATCCAGAAGCGCTCGTTCCGTGTCCTGAACATGACAAAATTCTGCAGCGGGGAGAGGGATCAGGAGGGAAAAGCGCCAGGAAACGGCTCCTCGGGGCGGCCTCAGCACCCACGGAGGAGCCGGAGGGTGCGATTCTGCGCGGGGTTTTACGAGGTGGAGGAGCGGGATGGGTGCTGGTGCATCCCAAGCACCCCGAGCATCCCGTGCGTGTACCGGAGCAGCGGGACGCGTGGGTTCCGCCTGCTCTCTGCTGGCTGGTGCAAAGGATAACAGCACCCAGCGAGCAGGTGTGGGTAGCACAGAATGTAAAGGAATCCTAAGCTTACACCACGTGTTTTGGGCTGTGACTCGTTTCTGAACTTGTCCACTAACGCTCCACAAAAGGGAAACGGTTCCCCAGGCGCCAATCCAAGTCTGGAGGGCTCTTTGCCAGCCCTTCATGTCCCCAAATGTCCCTCTCAGAGGGCTCGGAAACACCCTCAGGTTCCAAGGGGCGACCTTGGGGGGTCCACACAGTTTGGGCCGCGCGGTTTGGCGAGCTTGGCTTTGCAAAGCTCCAGGGAGAGCTTAATTTTGCTCTGGTCCAGGTCGCCCCAAGGCTGGACCCTCGCAGGTGTTGCTGGTTGAGCAACCACCACTTTGACACCAGCACTGGGGCCAACCCCGACTTTCCTGCCTAGAATCGTGTGGGTGGTTTCTTTGGCTTTGTGGTTCGGTTATTTTATTGTTAGTTATTTTATTGTTATTTTATTGTTATTTCATTGTTATTTTATTGTTATTTCATTGCTGTGTTTTACCTGCTTGGCGTAGCTGTTGATGACGGCCAACTGCGAGTGCATCTCTTCGCAATGAGCCTTCGCCTTGTGCCAGCTCGTCCGGGCCAAGGAGAAGTAATAACATTTGCCATCAAAATATTCCCATTCCCTGGAGCCGGGGCCGCAGGGAAACACTGCGAGAAGGACAGGGGGACATCGCAGGGACACTGCAGGGACAACGGGCTTCCCAGTGCCAAACTGCGGCGGACACGACGGCGGACAGAATGGGATGGGTGCCCGACACCACCTCAACGCAACAACCCAAAGGATGAACGTTTTGGGGACGATTTAGGGCAAATTGAGAGGGGAAGGAAAGCCGGTGGGTTGTGACAGCAACCAGGACTTACACAGGGAATCCCGGCTGGAAAAGTTGTGTCTCCGTTCCGGCTGCACCTCGTTGAGTTTGGATGAAACGGCCGAAACTATGGAGAGAGAGGGAGAGACGTCGGTCGCACGGCGTTGCCACCCGCTGCGTTTTGTTCTGGGTTCTTTATTCTGCTGGGGATGCAAAGAAACCCCAGGAAACTTCAAACACTTGAAGCCTGGATTACCCAGGATTTTATATATTTTTATATATTGCTATATAATTATACATATAGACGGCAGCGCAGTCTCTAGGTGGGACAGCCAAGCTTCTCTTGGTCACCATCACGCAGAATTAGGACCTATTGATTCTCCTAGAGCGGGATCGTGCGCTTCAACCTCATGTATCTCACGGTCCCACCTGCCTAATTAATCAATTAAAAGATAGCCCGGTACCTCTGGAGAGCGACACGGCGAACAGGGTGATGATGAGCAGGAAAGAGAGGGCCAGGAGCAAGTAGACGGTGAGAAAGGATCTCAGCTTCTGCTGGAAGAAGTTTCTGTCTTCAAAAGCAAAGCAGAGAGACGTGAAAACCTTCCCCTGGGGTCGGCGGGATGTTTTCAGAGCTTCCATTTATAAACGGGTTAATTAATAACCCGGAATGGTTAACTAGTGGGTGCAGAAGATGGAATTTTGGTGGTAATCCCTATTCGGGACAAGCTGGGGGGCTGGAAGGACCCCAAAAGTTTACACCATGTGTTTTGGGCCGTGACACGTTTCCAAAGCCTTTGCAAAAGGGAAACGGTTCCCCAGGCGCCAGTCCGGGCCTGGAGGGCGCTTTGCCGTCCCTCGATGTCCCCAAATGTCCTTCTTGGAGGGGACGAACCTCAGAAACACCCTCAGGTTCCAAGGGGCAACCTTGGGGGGTCCACATGGGTGCTGGGCTGTGTGGTTCGGCGAGCTCGGCTTTGCAAAGCTCCAGGAAGAGCCTAATCGTGCCCTGGCCTAGGCCGAGCCCAGCACCGCCATGACGGGCTTGTGGGTGACACCCCAAACCCGCAGCATCATCTCCCACCCGAACCCCACAACAAGCTCATCAGGACGGGGTCCCACCCCCAACTAATCAACCACATTAGAGCTAATTAGCTCGAGGGACTAAAGCGAGGAGGAAGAGGAGCAGAGGCCTTCGTCTCCCTCAGAAAGGCCGCGCTCCTCGAGGCCGATAAAGCACCCATGTTTTACCTTTAAAAACACGCAGATCGTCGTTCAGATGCTCCTCGTCCATCCCGGTGGCGCCGACGTGACCGAGGGAGACGGTTCTTCCAGCGGGATCAACGTTGGAAAGACCATGGGACGTCTCTAGGGCCGTTCCATCCCAAGGTTATAATTTAACCAGCGTGTTTTCGGGTCGTGCCCCATCGGTTCGTCCCCTCAAAGCAGCAATTTGGCTCGCGGCCGCTTGCGATAATTGATCTACCTGGAGGTTCTTGACCGGCTGAGCGGGGTGTCCTTTGTCTTCATAATTCCATCCTTTGGGAGTTTAAAAGGGCAAATTCTCGAGGTTTTGAAGGTATTTCCTCCAAGTGCGGCTGCAAAATAGGAAATGGTTTGGAAACGAAGCTTTAGGCACGAGAAAATCAAGATTTGGGTCTGATGAGCACCCGGGCGAAGGTGCCGTCTAAACCTACACGTGATGGGGGTTTAGGAGCAGCCTTAGGAGCAGCTTTAGGATGACGGTGACCAAGAACAGGGAAATTTTGGGCCTTTCCTAAGTTTGCTTGTCGACTTTCACCCCTCTCAGCCCCAAGAGCCGTTTCACTGACTCCTCTAAGCCTTTTAGTCTGGATTTTGCCCCAAAATTGGGCTTTGGTGCCACCATGTTTGGGGCAGTTCAACTTTGGCAAAAGCTGCAATGGGGTTAAACAGGGTAGAAACCCCCCCAGGGTGGAAATGGGGAGCAAGAAGGGGCTGGAACAGCCCTGCAGAAGCCGCTATTGGGGCGGAAACACAACGGTGACCCAAGAAGAGCCTTTTCGGTCCCTTATTGCCGCAATTTGCGCCGTGCTCGTCAGGTATTTACAGCCCCAAGGCCACTTTGGGCCACGACAACTTGGAACGTCTGTTCCGTGTCTAAAAGTTGGGACCGTTGGATATAAAACGATATAATTTTATATAACATAAAATCATTGCCGTCGCGCTCGCCAACACCCGGAGAACATTTCGGTTCAAGCTGCGCTTTGATTGTCAGATACTTTTGGTTTTAATTTTCCCATTTGCTGTTTTAACTCCGTTCTCCCAGCCCTAAGAGAAAGCAATTAGAGTTTTAATAACGCTAATTACTCCGGCGCGATGAAGGCGTCGCGGTGCTCATTAAACCGGCAGCCTTGGGGTGCTTTCCAAAGCGGAGCCGGGGCGTTTAGCCGTTGTTTATTTGCCCCAACAGGACCAGGGCACAAAGACCGGTTGCTAACGAGATGCGCGGCAACGAGGATTTCGTCATCCAGGTCTGGATGGAACCAAACGACTTATTGCGTAAGTTTGGAGGGGGGGGGGAATAGTCGGATTGTGAGATTGAGCCCAAAAATAAGCTTGACTGGGGGGAGCCCTCCCCATTTAAGCCCCTGCCCATAGTGGGGTGATCTCCCCGCACCCCCTGACGGTAATGGGGTGACCCCCCCACACCCCCTGCCTGTAATGGGGTGAACTCCCCTGCCCCATCTCAGTCCCTGCTTGCAACTGGGGGGACCACTCCCCATATGAGACCCTGCCTATATTGGGGTGACCCCCCCACCCCATCTCAGCGCCTGCCTGCAACTGGGGGGACCCCTCCCCATCTGAGCCCCCTGCCCATTGTGGGGTGACCCCCTGATCTGAGCCCCCTGCCCATTGTGGGGTGACCCCCTGATCTGAGCCCCCTGCCCATTGTGAGTGACCCCCCCACACCCCCTGCCTGTAATGGGGTGACCCCCCCCCCCCCCATCTCAGCCCCTGCTTGCAACTGGGGGGACCCCTCCCCATATGAGACCCTGCCCATAGTGGGGTGACCCCCCCCACACCCCCTGCCTGTAATGGGGTGACCCCCCCCATCTCAGCTCCTGCTTGCAACTGGGGGGACCCCTCCCCATATGAGCCCCTGCCCATAGTGGGGTGACCCCCTGATCTGAGCCCCCTGCCCATTGTGGGTGACCCCCCCACACCCCCTGCCTGTAATGGGGTGACCCCCCCCACCCATCTCAGCCCCTGCTCACAACTGGGGGGACCCCTCCCCATATGAGACCCTGCCCATAGTGGGGTGACCCCCCCCACACCCCCTGCCTGTAATGGGGTGACCCCCCCCATCTCAGCCCCTGCTTGCAACTGGGGGGACCCCTCCCCATATGAGCCCCCTGCCCATTGTGGGTGACCCCCCACACCCCCTGCCTGTAATGGGGTGACCCCCCCCATCTCAGCCCCTGCTTGCAACTGGGGGGACCCCTCCCCATATGAGCCCCCTGCCCATTGTGGGTGACCCCCCACACCCCCTGCCTGTAATGGGGTGACCCCCCCCATCTCAGCCCCTGCTTGCAACTGGGGGGTCCCCCCCCATCTGAGCCCCCTGCCCATTGTGGGTGACCCCCCCACACCCCCTGCCTGTAATGGGGTGATCCCCCCACCCCATCTCAGCCCCTGCTTGCAACTGGGGGGACCCCTCCCCATATGAGACCCTGCCTATATTGGGGTGACCCCCCCACACCCCCTGCCTGTAATGGGGTGACCCCCCCCCATCTCAGCCCCTGCTCACAACTGGGGGGACCCCTCCCCATTTAAGCCCCTGCCCATAGTGGGGTGACCCCCATCTGAGCCCCCTGCCCATTGTGGGTGACCCCCCCCACACCCCCTGCCTGTAATGGGGTGACCCCCCCCCCCCCATCTCAGCTCCTACTTGCAACTGGGGGGACCCCTCCCCATATGAGCCCCTGCCCATAGTGGGGTGACCCCCATCTGAGCCCCCTGCCCATTGTGGGTGACCCCCCCACACCCCCTGCCTGTAATGGGGTGACCCCCCCCCCCATCTCAGCTCCTACTTGCAACTGGGGGGACCCCTCCCCATATGAGCCCCTGCCCATAGTGGGGTGACCCCCCCATCTGAGCCCCCTGCCCATTGTGGGTGACCCCCCCCACCCCCTGCCTGTAATGGGGTGACCTCCCCCCATCTCAGCCCCTGCTTGCAACTGTGGGGTCCCCTCCCATATGAGCCCCTGCCCATAGTGGGGTGATCCCCCACACACCCCCTGCCTGTAATGGGGTGATCCCCCCACCCCATCTCAGCCCCTGCTCACAACTGGGGGTACCCCTCCCCATATGAGACCCTGCCCATAGTGGCGTGACCCCATCTGAGCCCCCTGCCCATTGTGGGGTGACCCCCCCCACACCCCCTGCCTGTAATGGGGTGACCCCCCCCATCTCAGCTCCTGCTTGCAACTGGGGGGACCCCTCCCCATTTAAGCCCCTGCCCATAGTGGGGTGACCCCCTGATCTGAGCCCCCTGCCCATTGTGGGTGACCCCCCCACACCCCCTGCCTGTAATGGGGTGACCCCCCCCATCTCAGCTCCTGCTTGCAACTGGGGGGGCCCCTCCCCATATGAGACCCTGCCCATAGTGGGGTGACCCCCCCCACACACCAACTGCCTGCAATGGGGTGACCCCCTCGCCCCATCTCAGCCCCTGCTTGCAACTGGGGGGACCCCTCCCCATATGAGCCCCTGCCCATAGTGGGGTGACCCCCCCACACACCCCCTGCCTGTAATGGGGTGATCCCCCCACCCCATCTCAGCCCCTGCTCACAACTGGGGGGACCCCTCCCCATTTAAGCCCCTGCCCATTGTGGGTGACCCCCCCCACACCACCTGCCTGTAATGGGGTGACCCCCCCCTCCATCTCAGCTCCTACTTGCAACTGGGGGGACCCCTCCCCATATGAGCCCCTGCCCATAGTGGGGTGACCCCCCCCATCTGAGCCCCCTGCCCATTGTGGGTGACCCCCCACAAACCCTGCCTGTAATGGGGTGACCCCCCCCATCTCAGGCCCTGCTCACAACTGGGGGGTCCCCTCCCATATGAGGCCCTGCCCACATTGGGGTGACCCCCCCCCACACCCCCTGCCCACATTGGGGTGACCCCCCCCACACACCCCCTGCCCGCCCTGGGGTGACCCCCCCCCACACCCCCTGCCCACATTAGGGTGACCCCCCCCCACACCCCCTGCCCACATTAGGGTGACCCCCCCACACACATCCTCTGCCCGACCTGGGGTGACCCCCCCACACACCCCCTGCCCGCACTGAGGTGACACCCCCACACACCCCCTGCCCACATTGGGGTGACACCCCCCCACACCCCCTGCCCACATTGGGGTGACCCCCCCCACACACCCCCTGCCCGCCCTGGGGTGACCCCCCCCCACACCCCCTGCCCACATTAGGGTGACCCCCCCACACACCCCCTGCCCACATTGGGGTGACCCCCCCACACACATCCTCTGCCCGACCTGGGGTGACCCCCCCACACACCCCCTGCCCGCACTGAGGTGACACCCCCACACACCCCCTGCCCACACTGGGGTGACCCCCCCCACACACCCCCTGCCCGCCCTGGGGTGACCCCGGTGCGGGGATGCCGCCCGCACCTCGTCCGCTCTCACATCCACATCTCTCCACAGCGCTCGGTCCCGCACCAGATCGCGCCACAGCCGGCAGACGCTGCGGGGAGGCGGAGGAAGCGCTCAGCGGCGCAGCCGAGGCGGGGGGCGGCCGCTCCCGGGGCCGCTGGCAGCGGGGGGGTCCCACCTGGCCGCCCGCAGCCGGTCCCGCACCGGCAGCGGCTCCAGGATGCGGATCCACACCGGCACCGGCGGCACCGGCAGCTCTGCGTCCGCCATGCTGCCCGCTTCACCCGCGTTGCTGACGCCACTTCCGCCCACACTCCTCCTAACGTCCGGTTCCGGCGTCGCAGTCGCTGTGGGGAGTGACGCAGAGCTGGGTGGGTACCGGGGGGCACCGGGCGGGCTCCGGTGGGGCCGGGACCCCCCTCTTCACCTCCCGGGCCCCCTTCGTTAACGATACATCCCCTCTCGGTGCCTCTTGGCCCCTCCCCGGTGCCTCCTTCCCCCTCCCGGTACCTCCTTCCCCCTCCCGGTACCTCCTTCCCCCTCCCCGGTGCCTCGTTCCGTGTTCCCCCCGGTAACCGCTTTCATCCCTCAGGCAACGATGATCGAAGTCGTGTGCAACGACCGTCTGGGCAAGAAAGTACGGGTGAAATGCAAGTATCCCCGGGAAACGGGCCGGGGGGGGGTCTCCCGGGGTTGGGGGTGGGGGGGGTGGGGGTTGATCTCCCCGGTTCCCGCCGCCTTTTCCTTAACGGCCCCGCCAGCACCGAGGACTCGATCCGCGACCTGAAGAAACTGATCGCGGCCCAGACCGGGACCCGCTGGGACAAGATCGTGCTCAAGAAGTGGTGAGTGGGGGCGGCGAGAACAAGCGGCGCCCCCCCCTTCCCCCCCACCCCAATGCTGTTCCCTGACCCGCTGTGTCCCGTCCCCGCAGGTACACGATCTTCAAGGATCACGTCACGCTGGGCGACTGTATCCTTCTCCTGCCCTGGTGGGGCCACATCTGGAATAGAGTCTCACATCTGGAATAGCGTGTGGAACCCCAGGTTCCAGTATAAGTTGGGGAATGAGCTGTTGGAGAGCAGCGTAGGGGAAAGGGAGCTGGGGGTCCTGGGGACAGCAGGGGGACCATGAGCCAGCACTGGGCCCTTGTGGCCAGGAAGCCAATGGGACCTGGGGGGTTGGAAGCGGGGGGTCAGTAGGTCAGAGAGGTTCTCCTGCCCCTCTGCTCTGCCCTTTAGTTCAGATACTATCAGGATATACTTGGGGAACATATATATATACACATATATATAATATATACAGCCATAGCGCCATAAGAATGCCCCATCCCGTCTGCTCTGGGAAGCTGAGCAGGGTCGGGCCCGGTCAGTGCTTGGATGGGAGACCAGCTGGGAATAGCGGGTGCTGTGGGCTGAGCCAGCACTGGCCCTTGTGGCCAGGAAGCCAATGGGACCTGGGGGGGTTAGAAGGGGGTGGTCAGTAGGTCAGAGAGGTTCTCCTGCCCCTCTGCTCTGCCCTGGGGAGGCCACACCTGGAATAGTGTGTCACATCTGGAATAGTGTGTCACATCTGGAATAGTGTGTCACATCTGGAATAGTGTATCCAGTTGTGGCCCCTCAGTTCCAGGACAGGGACACATTCCTGTGTCACCTCAGCCGGGTGTTCCCGCTCGGGGGGTCGCACTGGATGAGCTTTGAGGTCCCTCCACCCCCCGACACTCTGGGATTCTGTGTGTTTGAGGGTTTTAATGGGGGCGGGCGGCGTTCGCAGCTTCCCCAGCCCCACTGATCTCCACCCTTCTCCTTAACCCCGCTCTCCAGATGAGATCCACGATGGGATGAACCTGGAGCTCTACTACCAGTAGAGCCGTCCCCACCGGTTCCCGCCCCGGTTCCCCCTTCCCGGTGTTCTCTTCCCCCCACCCCCTAAAATCCCGGTCTCCCCCCGGTATCGCCGAGCAGGAGCCACGTTGAGGCTCTAAACCCTTCCCTGAAGTGTTTAAGTGATTTATAATAAACGTATTTCTCGAGTTTCTGGATGCCGTTTGTTTTCTTTCCTCAATTCTGCCACTTTTGTCCGCCCGCGGCCACCGTCTGCGCCTCCATCACGTGGCCAGGACGCCATTCCGGCTTCAACGCAGCCTCCCGCCTACCGCCAATGAGCGCAAGACGGACGGGTGCACCCACCAATGGCAGCGCGGGGAGGTTGGGCGCTGCCTTCCCTCGGGCCAATAAGAGCGGGGAAAGGCTGTGTTAGCCCCGCCCCCTCGCCCTGCCAATGAGGCCGTGCCGGCCGCGGGCGGTGCGGGAGGCGCAGCCGAGGGAAGATGGCGGAGGAGGAGAAGCTGCCCGCGGGTTGGGAGAAGCGCATGAGCCGCAGCTCAGGTGCGGGCAGCGGCGCCGGGAGCGGAGGAGCTGGCGGGTTGGGGCTCCCGGGACAACGGGGGTGCGGCCCGGTGGGCCTCACGGGGTGTGAGGGGCCAGAGCGGGGCCTGGGGCCGGCGTGTGAGGGGCCGGGGTGTGAGGGGCCGGGGTGCGGGGTGTGGGGAGCCGGGGTGCCGGGCACCCGTGCCCGCGGGGTTCGTGGCCCTGAGGGGCGTGACGCGTCTCCTGTGCCCGTGGGGCTGGGCGGGAAGCGGTTTCGTGCGTGGGGAGCGGGACAGCGCGGCAGAACTGGCGCAGCCTGTCGGGAAAAGGGCGGGTTCGAGCCCCCTGAGACACTTCACCCCTGCGGGGGGTTGCGGTGGGTCCGTCAGCCTCTGCTCGATGAGTCTGGGGGCGCTGAGGGAGAACCGGGGTCTGTTTGAACCTTGGTTGGGGTCACAACGGAGAATTCGGACTCACTTCGGAATCACCCGAGTGTGTCGAGAGGCGACTCCCCAGGAGCTTCATTTGCTGCTGGGGGAAACCAGCCAGGAAGGTCTTATTTTCTAGTAGAAATAAGGTGATTTTGGGGAAGGAAGGAGCGATCACAGGAAGGTGTGAGCACCGCAAACACCTTTGCTGCAGGATGGGCTCCATAGTGCAGGTTTTGGGCTGGAGTGTGTAGGGAACGATGCGGCGGTGGGAAGTTTGGGTTAAAACGTTGATTCTTGGGGTTAAAACTCTGATTCTTGGCGTTAAAGTGTTGATTCCTGGGATCAGAAGGGGGTTCTTTGGGGTCTGGAAGGTGGTTCTTTGGGGGTCTGGAAGGTGGTTCTTTGGGGGTCTGGAAGGTGGTTCTTTGGGGGTCTAGAAGGTGGTTCTTTGGGGGTCTAGAAGGTGGTTCTTTGGGGGTCTAGAAGGTGGTTCTTTGGGGGTCTAGAAGGTGGTTCTTTGGGGTCTAGAAGGTGGTTCTTTGGGGGTCGAGAAGGTGGTTCTTTGGGGGTCGAGAAGGTGGTTCTTTGGGGGTCTAGAAGGTGGTTCTTTGGGGGTCTAGAAGGTGGTTCTTTGGGGTCTAGAAGGTGGTTCTTTGGTTAAAAACTCAATTATCTGGGTTCTAGAGGCGGCTTGGTTGGGTTCTAGAGGCGGCTTGGGTAAAAACTCAATTCTCTGGGTCAGAAACCGATTCTTGGGATCTACAAAAACAGATTCTTTGGTTAAAAACTCAATTCTCTGGGTCTAGAAACTGATTCTTGGGGGTCTAGAAACTGATTCTTTCATTTAAAAACTCCGTTCTTTGGGGTCTACAAGCCGATTCTTGGGGCTAAAAACTTTGATTCTTTGGGGGTCTAGAAGCTGGTTCTTTGGTTAAAAACTCAATTATCTGGGTTCTAGGGGCGGGTAGGTTGGGTTCTAGAGGCTGGTTGGGTAAAAACTCAATTCCCTGGGTCAGAAACTGATTCTTGGGGCTAAAAACTTTGATTCTTTGGGGTCTAAGAAGCTGCTTCGTGGGGTCAGAAACCGATTCTTGGGATCTACAAACAGATTCTTTGGTTAAAAACTCAATTCTCTGGGTCTAGAAACTGATTCTTGGGGGTCTAGAAACTGATTCTTTCATTTAAAAACTCCGTTCTTTGGGGTCTAGAAGGTGGTTCTTGGGGTCAAAAATTTGGTTCTTTGGGCTAAAAACTGATTCTTGGGGTCAGAAGCTGATTCTTGGGGCTAAAAACTTTGATTCTTTGGAGCTCTAGAAGCTGGTTGGTTGGGGGGTCTAGAAGCTGGTTCTTTGGTTAAAAACTCAGTTATCTGGGTTGTAGGGGCGGGTAGGTTGGGTTGGGTTGTAGGGGCGGGTAGGTTGGGTTGTAGGGGCGGGTAGGTTGGGTTGTAAGGGCGGGTGGGTTGGGTTGTAGGGGCTGGTAGGTTGGGTTGGGTTGTAGGGGCTGGTAGGTTTGGTTGGGTTGTAGGGGCGGTTGGGTTGGGTTGTAGGGGCGGGTGGGTTGGGTTGTAGGGGCTGGTAGGTTGGGTTGGGTTGTAGGGGCTGGTAGGTTTGGTTGGGTTGTAGGGGCGGTTGGGTTGGGTTGTAGGGGCGGGTGGGTTGGGTTGGGTTGTAGGGGCGGGTGGGTTGGGTTGGGTTGTAGGGGCGGGTGGGTTGGGTTGTAGGGGCGGGTGGGTTGGGTTGGGTTGTAGGGGCGGGTGGGTTGGGTTGGGTTGTAGGGGCGGGTGGGTTGGGTTGTAGGGGCGGTTGGGTTGGGTTGTAGGGGCAGGTAGGTTGGATTGTAGGGGCGGTTGGGTTGGGTTGTAGGGGCGGGTAGGTTGGGTTGGGTTGTAGGGGCGGGTAGGTTGGGTTGGGTTGTAGGTTGGGTTGGGTTGTAGGGGCGGGTAGGTTGGGTTGGGTTGTAGGTTGGGTTGGGTTGTAGGTTGGGTTGGGTTCTAGGGGTGGGTAGGTTGGGTTAAAACTCAATTCTCTGGGTCAGAAACTGATTCTTGGGGCTAAAAACTTTGATTCTTTGTGGTCCAGAAGCTGCTTCGTGGGGTCCAAAACGGATTCTTGGGGTGTGGAAGCTCCTTCCCGGGTTTATTTTGCTAAGCTCGACCTATCTCGCCCTCAGGCCGCGTCTATTACTTCAACCACCTCACCAACGCCAGCCAGTGGGAGCGGCCGAGCGGCGGGCGGCCCAACGGGCACGGGGAGCCCAGCAAAGTGCGCTGCTCGCACCTCCTGGTCAAGCACAACCAGTCGCGCCGACCCTCCTCCTGGCGCCAGGACAGGATCACGCGCACCAAGGACGAGGCGCTGGAGCTGATAAACGGCAAGTAAATGACCACAGGGTGTCGGGGACCTGGGAACGGGAACACCCGGCTGAGGTGACACAGGAACAGGCGGGTTGGAATGTCTGCAGAGAAGGAGACTCCACACCCCCTGGGCAGCCTGGGCCAGGCTCTGCCACCCTCACCACAAACAACTTTCTTCCCATATTCAAGCAGAACCTCCCGTGTTCCAGTTTGATCCCATTGCCCCTTGTCCTATTGTCACCGATGGCTCCATCCTCCTGACGCTCCCCCTTTCCATATTGATCCCCATGAATGTCACCCCTCAGTCTCCTCTTCTCCAGCTCCAGAGCCCCAGCTCTTTATTCCTTTCCTCACACGGGAGATGCTCCACTCCCTCCAGCATCTTCATTGCCCACGGGAGGTTCTGCTTGAATATGGGAAGAAAGTTGTTTGTGGTGAGGGTGGCAGAGCCTGGCCCAGGCTGCCCAGGGGGTGTGGAGTCTCCTTCTCTGCAGACATTCCAACCCGCCTGTTCCTGCGTCACCTCAGCCGGGTGTTCCCGCTCCGGGGGGTCGCACTGGATGAGCTTTGAGGTCCCTTCAACCCCTGATACCCTGTGATTCTGTGAAGGGGACGGAAGGGAACAGCCTCAACTTTCCTTAGCACAAAATGAGATTAACCTTGTGAAACAGCGTCTCGCTATCACACCGACGTTTCCTCCTCGATCTGTGGCGTCTGCAGAGGGAAGCGCCACAATTAAAACGTTGCTTTTATAAATATCCAGCTGGTTTTCTCAGTAAATGGAATAAATTCCTACAACGGGGCCCTTTCCACCCTCTTTATCTCTATTAACCGCGTCTTCCTTTGACGGTCATAGGGAACATCACCTCATGATTAATTACTTTACGGTGGTTTATTGGATATGATTATAAGTCGGATTTCTGGAGCGGCTGAAGCTCCTTGGGGTCTGTTTTGTTAGTAACTTGTTTAGTTGACTGGGAAATATCATTTATCTCATAGATTTTCTTGTTACGGGTTAAAACCCATCTGGAAAGATCCAGAACGCTCAGTTATGGGAACGAGCGTTTCTTAACTGACCTTTTAATACTAATAATTCACTCCTTGGGGGTTCTTGGTGCTCGGTCGCAAAATCCAAAGCTCGTTTATTCGCAATAAATTCCTGCGATTCGGGGGGGGCAGGAGGCGGAATCACCTTTTGAGGCTTTAATTTACCAGTTTAAACAGAAATAAGCCGCGGCGTTAAGCAAAACCCGCGCCAAGGGAGGTTTAGTTCTGGCTCCGGGAGGTTTAGTTCTGGCTCCAGGAGGTTTGAGAACCTCTTTGTTGTGGGATTTTGACCTTTTTCCCCCTTTTCTAATGGCATAATTTGCTGTATTTCCAGGCTACATCCAGAAGATCAAATCGGGAGAGGAGGACTTTGAATCCCTCGCTTCCCAATTCAGCGACTGCAGCTCGGCCAAGGCGGGAGGCGACCTGGGCGCGTTCGGAAGGGGTAAGTCCAGCTTAACCCAGCGTCTTAAGCCCAGGATCGAGATTAAACCCCGACATTCTTCACGCGGGGGGTCAGGTTTAATAACACTGGGAAAACAAGCAGGAAAATGCATTTACACGCCAGGAAATGTAGTTTGACGCCTTGAAGTTAAACCAATAGGAGCAAAACCACCATGTTACTCGAGGTAGGGACGGGATGTCGTGCGAATGCGCTTCCAACCCCAAACTACTCCCCCCACCAGCCGAAAACTTATTGTTCCCCTTAGAAATGCGCTCGGTTGTTTCAATCCCTCTTTCCCGTTGGCTTTTTGAACCTGTTTCCCACCCGTAAAAAGAGAGGGAGCTGATTTCCTTTAATGGAAAAATCAAGATAAAATGTTGTGGTTTCCCCCACCTTGAAGCTGTTAAATCTGGTTTAAATAACCGAAATTCATGTTTCGTATTCATCTTTTTGGGTGGAAATCGGGTTGTGGAGCGGAACGAGAAGCGGATAAGTGGATAAATCTAATCATCGGTGAGCAAGTGGTTAAGAAATGGTGGCAATAGGACAATTACGGCGTTGCCGCTAAGGGAATTTGTCCCGTCATTACCGATCGCACCAAAATCTCGCTAATGAGAAGGAATCCTTGGAAGAGCGGAGCCTCTTTGGCTTTATCTTAGGAGGAAAATACAAAGCGATGATGTACGGCTACAATATTCAACCAACAAATACGTCGCGAGGGTTTCTATGGTGTAAAGAAACGCCGTGAGAGGTGGTTTTCCACTAGATGGCGATGGAGCCACGCGCGGCGCCCAAACCCCGCGGCTCTCCCTCTTTGCCGTTGGTTCCACCAGGCTGGAAATGTGATTTGGTAGAACTGGTTGCTTCTAGGTGACGTTATTTCCATGTATCTCCCCGAAGCCCTTTGGATGAGCCGTGTTGGTGGGGCGGGGAGGCCGGGCTCGCACCCCACGGCAAGATTTCCGGGTCATGGTGGAGAATAGCCCCCAAAATCAAGGTGATAGGGCAGATGTGGCACCGGGTTTGGAACTGGCCGAGCTGCTCATCCCAAGTGCCGGGTGCTGCACTTTGGCCACAATCCCCCCTGCAGCGCTCCGGGCTGGGCACAGAGTGGCCAAAAGGGACCTGGGGGGACTAATGGCCAGGAAGCTCAACAGGAGCCACCAGCGTGGCCAAGAAGGCCAATGGTGTCCTGTCCTGGATCCAAACGGCGTAGTCGGCAGGACAAGGGCAGTGATGCTTCCCCTGTGCTCTGCATTGGGGAGGCCACACCTGGAGTGTTGTGGTCAGTTCTGGGCCCCTCCGGTCAGGAAAGAGATTGAAGTGCTGGAGCGGGTCCAGAGAAGAGCAGCAAGACTGGGGAAGGGATTGAACACAAGACCCATGGGGAGAGGCTGAGGGAGCTGGGCTTGGTTAGGCTGGACAAGAGGCTTAGAGCTGAGCTCAGCACTCTCTAGAACCACCTGAAGGGAAGTCAGAGCCAGGGGGGATTGGGCTCTTCTCCCAGGCAGTTCACAATGGGACAAGGGGGCTTAAACTTGGCTTTAGGCTGGAGATTAGGAAGCAATTCTTCACAGAGAGAGTGGTCAGGCATTGGAATGGCTGCCCAGGGAGGTGCTGGACTCACCGGCCCTGGAGGGTTTTAAACTAAGACTGGACTTAGTGCCATGATCTAGTCAATGGACTGGAGTTGGACCAAGGCTTGGACTTGATCTCTGAGGGCTTTTCCAACCCAGTCCATTCTGGGATTAAGTGAAGCCACATGCATCAGGTCACCCCAGGAACCAAAACCCCTTGTTGTTTTAATTTAGAAGGGGGAAACACCAAGCCAAAGTTATTACTAATCCCAAAAAGGAAGAGTTGAGCAATTTTTGGTGGCATCTAAGAGCAAGGGGGACAAATGGTGGCCTAGAGCAAGGGGGATGGATGAATGGTGTCCTAGAGCAAGGGGGATGGATGAATGGTGTCCTAGAACAAGGGGGACAGATGGTGGCCTAGAGCAAGGGGGACAAACGGATGGAGATCCTGCAATATAACCCAAAATCCCATCACTCTTGAACCCTTTTGTAGGAGAGCGGTGGCTCCTCTTGGCCGGATATTGTGGCCAATTATTGTTCCTCCCGCTCGTGATCCCTCCGAGCGCTTCTGCCCTATCCCGACCACTAAACCTCCTGCAACTCAGGGACTTAGAGACCAGAGCGATTCTTATCTAGGTCGTGACATTACCCATGTACCTTATAAATTATTGAGCTCAGCTCATAACTCACACCATGTCCAAACCCGGAGGGCGCTTGAGCCGGGAAGGTGAAAACCCACTCGCGCCAACGCGTTTCCTCGTGTTTTTCGGTTCTGAGCATCAGAGCCAAACCCCCCTTGTTTAAAACGGACAAAAATCCGCACGAACGACCCGTTTTGATTCATCTCGCGGTGGCAGATGAAACAAAACCCCCCCTGGAGTTATTAATTAGCGGCTTTGTTGGCCTGGCAGGTTCCTCCATTCACTTGGCGCGGTCCCGGCGCTCGTCGCCGGTTTAATCGCGCTCTCTGGTGTCTGCTCCCCGCAGGTCAGATGCAGAAGCCGTTCGAAGACGCCTCGTTCGCCCTGAGGGCCGGCGAGATGAGCGGCCCCGTGTTCACGGACTCGGGGATCCACATCATCCTCCGCACAGAGTGAAGTGCCTTGGCCGGGTAGGAAAGCCGAGAGAAAACCAACCCAACTCCAAACGCTCTCCCCAAACGAACTTCATATCCAGTCGATTTAAAAGCTCATTTCATATCAACGTCTCGGCGGTGGCGCCCGACACGATGGGTCGCGCCTCGCCAAGGGTGAGGGCTCAACCCACAGCCCGTAGCGTCTTTGCGAAGCGGAGAGGACGCCCAACGCGCCGCAGCCGCTCGAGTCCTCTTGACGTCTCCGCGACGCGACGCTCGCGCTCCAGAGCTTCCCACACCCACCCCGGTAGAGTATTTATTGCGGCGCCGGAGCCGGCGTCAAACCCTCTGCATGTTCACCGCGCCCCAACCATGGCTGCGCTTGGCTCGTAGCTCCGACTCCCAAAGCCCGATCAACCATCGGGTGGCGACGGATGAGCCGGCTCAGCGTCCGTCCGTCCATCATCCATCCATCCATCCATCCCGCCGTTTAATTTAGGGTGGATCGGGGCCATTCGTTGCGCTGTAGTCGGGGTGTCGTGCGGTGCCGCGGTGCCGCGGTCGCTCCCCCTCGTTGTTCCGCCGCGTCGGCGCCGTTCGGTAGGGCGGCTTTCCTTAATTCTTCATCCCTTTTAGCTAGAAAACCCTTTATTCTTCCATTTCTCCATCCGCTCGTGAGTCGTCTCCCGGTTACTCCGCGTAGCGAAACGACACCAGGAAGAGCAAACGAACGGCAAATTAATAGCCCGGCGCAAACCGGCTGTACGGTCGCGGTTCTGAGCAGGAAGTAAAGCCCTCTCCAATTAAACGTAGTGATTAATTGTCCTCCTTTGCCTGCGCGTCGCTCCTATAGGAACAAAAACCCCTCCGCGGTACGTGCTGAGTCGGCTCTTTTAAATCCGGAAATGGAGACGTGGTTTGCGTGGTGTTAAGGAAGAGAAGCTCTGGATTATAAGCTCTAAGTGAATATTCATTATCCCTTATTCGTTATCCCTTATTCGTTATCCCTTATTCGTTATCCCTTATTCGTTATCCCTTATTCGTTATCCCTTATTCGTTATCCCTTATTCGTTATCCCTTATTCGTTATCCCTTATTCGTTATCCCTTATTCGTTATCCCTTATTCGTTATCCCTTATTCGTTATCCCTTATTCGTTATCCCTTATTCGTTATCCCTTATTCGTTATCCCTTATTCGTTATCCCTTATTCGTTATCCCTTATTCGTTATCCCTTATTCGTTATCCCTTATTCGTTATCCCTTATTCGTTATCCCTTATTCGTTATCCCTTATTCGTTATCCCTTATTCGTTATCCCTTATTCGTTATCCCTTATTCGTTATCCCTTATTCGTTATCCCTTATTCTGGGTTTGGCTTTGTCGACGTCTTGTTTGGTGAGAACTGATGAACCGGTGCGAGCTGCGACTTCAGATGAGGTATAATCAGTGTTTAATAACTATTAATCAGTATTTAATAATGATTAATCAGTATTTAATAATAAGGCGTGTTTGGGCCTTAAAAGGGCGTATTTGGGGCCTTAAAAGGGCGTATTTGGGGCCTTAAAAGGGCGTATTTGGGGCCTTAAAAGGGCGTATTTGGGGCCTTAAAAAGGCGTATTTCTGCTTTAAAAAGGGCGTGTTTGGGCCTAAAAAAGGGCGTGTTTGGGCCTAAAAAAGGGCGTGTTTGGGCCTAAAAAAGGGCGTGTTTGGGCTTTGAAAAGGCCTATTTCTGCCTTGAAAAGGCCAATTTGGGCCTTAAAACGGCGAATTTGGGCTTTGAAAAGGCCTATTTGGGCCTAAAAACGGCGTATTTGGGGTTTGAAGGGGCATATTTGGGCCTTACAAAGGCATATTTGGGCCTAAAAAGGGCTTATTTGGGCCTTAAAAAGGCGTATTTGGGCTTTGAAAAGGCCTATTTCTGCCTTGAAAAGGCCAATTTGGGCCTTAAAACGGTGAATTTGGGCTTTGAAAAGGCCTATTTGGGCCTAAAAACGGTGTATTTGGGGTTTGAAGGGGCATATTTGGGCCTTACAAAGGCATATTTGGGCCTAAAAAGGGCGTATTTGGGCCTAAAAAGGGCTTATTTGGGCTTTGAAAAGGCCTATTTCTGCCTTGAAAAGGCCAATTTGGGCCTTAAAACGGCGAATTTGGGCTTTGAAAAGGCCTATTTGGGCCTAAAAACGGCGTATTTGGGGTTTGAAGGGGCATATTTGGGGTTTGAAGGGGCATATTTGGGCCTTACAAAGGTGTATTTGGGCCTTACAAATGCATGTTTCGGCTTTCAAAAGGCATATTTGGGCTTTAAAAAGAGATATTTTTGCCTCCAAATGTGTATTTTTGCCTCCAAATGTGTGTTTTTGCCTCCAAATGTGTATTTTTTGCCCCCAGAGGCCTAGTTCTACACTCCAGCCCTCAGGCCTGCGCTGCCCCCACAGCGAACGCCCCAGGCCCGGGCGCCATCCCTCATCCCAACAGCCGCGATTATCGCGATATCCGCGTATATCACGACATCCACATTGAACGCAGCGTTCCCATTTAACGCTCCGTTCGCATTTATTGACGCGGGGGCGTCTTCTGTGCCTCTAGATGTAGCTCGCGAGCCGCCACACGGAGCCGGGCCCAGACGCTTCCCCCCCGCGGGGCCATTTTGTGCGAGCGCCGTCTCCATCCCCAAACCTTAATTACACCATCACCCCCAAACCAAACACCCCCAAACCTTCATTGCATCATCATCTCCATCTAATTCACCGGGTTTCATTCCCCCGGCTCCGCGTTTCATTACGGAGCATCCAAGCTCGAGGATGGAGCTGGAGCCATAATGAATCACCGCTAATTAGGCATTCCCAGCCTAACGAAGCGCCCTGGAGGGGCGGGGGGGGGGATGTGGCGCTTTGTGCGACATCATTCCAACAGAACGAGGCTGGATTATTAACATTTTCGCTTAATTTTAGCGGTTTTCCTCAGTCCGCGTGTGTTTGCAAACAGGGTCGCGATAACCCTGGTTTATTACCGGATACGGCTCCGAAATGCGGCTCAAGGTCCCAGAACATGGGGTTTGTGACTCGATTGTCGTATTTTACCCCAATTTTCCACCTTTTTCCGCCGTTCGGTGCTTCAGACTCCGGCGCCGGCTCCGTTCCCCTCTCCAATGGTGAATTATGCCCTCGGAGAGCGAAACGAGGAGGGAAATTGTGCCCCAAATCCCCGACAAATGGCACCGGGGGTGCTGGATCCTCCATAATAGATTCAGGAACATGATTTATCCCCCCTCGGGTCGTTATTTCCACGTAAAGGGCTCCAAGAACGTTTGAATGCGACAAAGACTCCGCTGGTCTTGGTTTGGGCCAAGCGACGTCCCCTTGGCCCCGCTCCTGGGTTGCTAAGCTTGGCTTTAAGTGTTTGTTTGGATTGCTAAACTGGGGTCTAAGTGTTCATTTGGGTGGCTAAGCTTGGGTCTAAGTGCTCGTTTGGGTGGGTAAGCTTGGGTCTAAGTGCTCGTTTGGGTGGCTAAGCTTGGGTCTAAGTGTTTGTTTGGCTAAGCTTGGGTCTAAGTGTTCATTTGGGTCGCTAAGCTTGGGTCTAAGTGCTGGTTTGGGTCGCTAAGCTTGGGTCTAAGTGTTCATTTGGGTGGCTAAGCTTGGGTTTAAGTGTTCGTTTGGGTCGCTAAACTGGGGTCTAAGTGTTCGTTTGGGTCGCTAAGCTGGGGTCTAAGTGTTCGTTTGATTGGCTAAGCTTGGGTCTAAGTGTTCGTTTGGGTGGCTAAGCTTGGGTCTAAGTGCTCGTTTGGGTGGCTAAGCTTGGGTCTAAGTGCTCGTTTGGGTCGCTAAACTGGGGTCTAAGTGTTCGTTTGGGTCACTAAGCTTGGGTCTAAGTGTTCGTTTGGGTGTTTTGGTTTGTGTTGATGATGATGATTATTATGATTATTATTTTACAGCACCTGCTTTTTGATGATGTTTTGGCCCCAAATTATGATGGTTTGGCCCCAAACGATGACTTTTGGGCCCCAAATGATGACATTTTGGCCCCCAAACGATGTTTTGGGCCCCAAATTATGGTGCTTTGGCCCCCAAGTGATGATGTTTTGGGCCCCAAACAATGATGTTTTGTCCCCAAGTGACGATATTTTGTCCCCAAGTGACGATATTTTGTCCCCCAAATGATGATATTTTTGGCCCCAAATGATGGTGTTTTAGCCCCCAAACAATGACGACGTTTTGGCCCCCAAACGATGATGCTTTGGCCCCAAATGATGGTGTGTTGGTCTCTAAGTGATGGCTCTTTGGCCCCCAAACGACGGCGCTTTGGCCCCCAAACGACGGCGCTTTGGCCCCCAAACGAGGGCGCTTTGGCCCCCAAACGAGGGCGCTTTGGCCCCCAAACGACGGCGCTTTGGCCCCCAAACGACGACGCTTTGGCCCCCAAACGACGACGCTTTGGCCCCCAAACGATGGCGGCGCTTTGGCCCCCAAACGATGGCGGCGCTTTGGCCCCCAAACGATGACGCTTTGGCCCCCAAACGATGACGCTTTGGCCCCCAAACGATGACGCTTTGGCCCCCAAACGATGGCGTTTTGGCCCCAAACGATGGCGTTTTGGCCCCAAACGAAGGCGCTTTGGCCCCCAACGATGACGTTTTGGCCCCCAAACGAAGGCGCTTTGGCCCCCAACGATGACGTTTTGGCCCCCCAACGAAGGCGCTTTGGCCCCAAATGATGACGTTTTGGCCCCAAATGATGACGTTTTGGCCCCAAACGATGACGTTTTGGCCCCAGTGACGCCGTAGCCAGGTCTTCTCCAACCCAAACAATTCTCCGATCCAGCTCAACGTTCTCCCCTCTCCTTCCCTGACAGCAGAGCCGCCTTCTCCTAATTAACTTAAGTCTCTGAGACCTCGTTTGGCTCCACCGCGCCGGCAAAGCTCCGAAATCCCATTACTCCCATCCCCACGTCCCCCACTGTGCATTTCTGCCCCCCGGGGGCTCCAAATCCCATCAGGTACCGGTGACATTTTTGGGGTGTCCTGGTGCGGGGATGCGGAGGTGCCAATAAGACGCCAAATTAGCGCGGAGTGTTTAATTCCCCTTAACGAGGTAAATAAATACAGCGGGGGGGTGGGTGAGGGGACCCGGCTGCACCGTCCCAGCCCCCGGCGATGCTCAGCTGCATCCTAAGGCTCCCCGGTTGCCATGGCAACTCCCCGAGCATCCCAACCACTGCTGCTGCTTAGAGCCGGGGGGCGGGGGGACCCGCAACCTTGGCGACGCACCCAAACCTTTGGGCGCTATTTTAAAGTTTATATATATATTTAAGATATCTCTATCGTTCCTATATTCTGCGCAACCCTCTAGGAAGGTGGATGGGGGGGGATTTGGGTGTCGCGCTCAAAGACACCCCAATAATCCCCCAGCCGGCGGACACGGGGGGGGACCAGGGTCCCTTTTGCATCACTCGTCCCCACTACTCGTGGGTATTGGATGCGGTTTTGTGCGCATCTTGTTGCTCCCCTTTGGTTCTTTGGCGCAAACTCCCGGCGTTTCTGCCCCTTTTTGAAGGTGATAAATAAGAGGAATTTGGCGCTGAGCTCGCCCCGGGGGCTTCATCCGGATCTACAAGCGCCAACAAGACTCAATAACTTCAACCGGCACCTGGTTTTGGCGTCGGAGCCGCGCTCCTCTCTCCGAACGGCTCTCCAAGGCAGATGATGACCATTATCCCCAAATGATGCATTTCCAGCCCTCCAAAAGCGCAGCCGCAATTAATCAGAGTCTATTTACGGCAGGCTATTCATCAAAAAGAAGGGAAGAAATCAGCCGCATTGTAACGGGAGCTTTAACGTCGGCGCGTTCGGAGCGAGCTCGGCAAGCTGCAGCCTTCTCGCTGCGTGGAGCGGGGGGTGTTTCCATATTAATGACTTGGGGGGGGTGATTAACGCGCTGCTCATGCAGAATGAGGGCGCTGGTTCGGGTGGGACGTGGGACACAAGTTTGGGGTTCAGGCTCCGCCGTCCCGTTCGTTGGGTGAATTTAATGACCTTTAGCAAAGCCCGCGGTACGTTTTCCATTGGGGGTGTTGGTCCCGTCCGCAATCTGATCCCGTTGGATGTGTGGATGGGGGAAAAGTGTCATAAATGTCCCAATCTTTGCTGTGTGGCCCCAGCCTGGGTTTGGTGACGTTGCGGTGGCTTCGGCGCTCTCCGAATCCTCCTGCTTCTCATCTCCCACTTTCAGCAGCAAAATAACCCAGTGAGATGAGAGGGGTCATCCCCCCTCAAATCACACCCAAGCGCTTCATTTGCAAAGGCAGCCTGCCATTAATCATTAAGAACCCAGCCGAGGTCCCTGGGAGGTTTCTCTTGGTAACGAGCATCAATTAGCAAAGTTAATGGCATGAACTTGGGTGAAGCGATCGCGCTGACAGCTCCTGGACACCGGGCTCTTGGAGGAGCCAACATCTCCACCCCAGCCCCTCGTTTGCTCCGGCCCCTCGTTAGTGCCGCTCCTCCCGGGCCCCAAACCCCCTCGGATAATTAACCCGCGTTTTAAAAATACCCCGTGCTTAAAATACTTATCTTGGCTCTGCCCGGTGAGAGCTCGTTAGCCGCACATCTAATTGCCTGATGGGTGGAAGGTGAGTCATCCCCAAGCTGGTCCTTACTCATTGCCAAAGACCTTGGGTTTTCGGTGCAGGTCCTAGGGACACGTTGTTGGCTCCGAGCCCCTCGTGGTGTCAACATGGGACCTTTCCCACCCTCCCCAGCCCGCTCTGGTCCAGTATTCCCTCTTTCAGGCCATAATTAGTGCGAGATGTGATTGCGAGTGAAGCCGCTCTTCATATAAAGTCATTAGAAGAGGAGCGACGCGGGCGGGAAATATCAGGATCAACCTGGCGTGAGCTCCGGAGTTAAACCAGCCCCGGGTTGAGTAAAGGCGAACAAATGGCTCCATAGAGGAGAGGCCGTCCAGGCCGGGCTTAAAAACAAGGCTGGCTGCTGTTTGTGGGGATAGTCGGGCCCTTTGGAGGGTCAGCGGGTGAGTTCCTGCCCCTAAACACATTAAAATGTGCTATAATCAGCTGTATTGGGCTGCAAAGGGGTGTGTGGCGTTGGGGTGTTGGCCGTTGGGTGATGCTCATTGTGTGAGCAGGTCAGGTTGGGCTTGGGATCCATTGGCGTCCAAGAGCCAGGCTTAAGTTCAGGAGGCGCCTTGAGCCGCATCTCATTGTCCATTTTGGACGTATTAGTTGGGGTCAATGGGGCAGAGGCCACTTGGGGTCTGGATCCAGTGCAGAGCCCCAGGGGTCTGTATTATTCAATATATCCATCAATGATTTGGACGAGGGAATAGAGTGAGTGTCACCCAGTTTGCTGGTGACACCAAGCTGGAGCAGTGGTGACACTGGAGCTGTGCTGCCATCAGAGACCTGGACAGGCTGGAGAGGAGAAATTCAATGAAACAGAACAAGTGTAGAGTGTTGATGTGGGCAGGAACAAGCCCGGGGTGCAGTGTGAGTTGGGGAATGAGCTGTTGGAGAGCAGCGTAGGGGAAAGGGAGCTGGGGGTCCTGGGGACAGCAGGGGGACCATGAGCCAGCACTGGCCCTTGTGGCCAGGAAGCCAATGGGACCTGGGGGGTTAGAAGGGGGTGGTCAGTGGGTCAGAGAGGTTCTCCTGCCCCCCTGCTCTGCCCTTTAGTTCAGATACTATCAGGATATACTTGGGGAACATATATATACACATATATATAATATATACAGCCATAGCACCCTGAGAACGCCCCATCCCGTCTGCTCTGGGAAGCTAAGCAGGGTCGGGCCCGGTCAGTGCTTGGATGGGAGACCAGCTGGGAATAGCGGGTGCTGTGGGCTGAGCCAGCACTGGGCCCTTGTGGCGGTGAAGCCACCAGCTGTAGGAGGAACAAAACTGGCTTGAAAAACCACCCCAAAAATTAAGATGGGGACAAAAAGCAGCGGGGGGAAGCGAGGGCTTAATCACCTCAATCCGGAGACGGCTCCGTGATGGGAAATATCCATTCACAGGCCAGACAATAGGAACCGAGTCAATCAGGAGCAGCGTTTTCCCCACCAACAGCGGCTTCTGAGATGAAAGAACAATTAACAAAGGCTGACAATAGATATTTACCCACTAACGAACTGGTGGGAAATCTCGGTGCAACATCTGGATCCCGCACCGGCCGGTCCCGTTTGGCGCTTCCATAGATGAATGGAGCGATGCCGCGGTGTACGTGAAAGAAACGCGCTGGGAATCGCAGCTTTACACCCAAATATTGCAAACCCCCTGCTGAGAAAATGAGTCGCCGTGTAATTAACTCGGAGTTATATTGGCGATAAATATGTAATTATATTTGCGGCAGGCCGGGTTGGTTTTGCTGCTGTTTAAGCTGATTTGCCAGGGAAAATGAGGCACGTGCTGCCCGTCCATCAGCATCCCAACATCTGGATGGGGCTGGGATGCGTTGGCATGCACACATCTGGATGGCGCTGGGATGTGGTGGCATCCCCACAACTGGATGGAGCAGGGATGTGTCGACATGCCCACAGCTGGATGGCATGGAGGCAAATCGTCATTGCCACATCTGTATGTCGCTGGTATTTATCAACATTGTCACATCTGGGCGGGGCAGAGATTCATTGCCTTTGCCACATCTGGATGTGGCTGGGTGCAGCGACGGCCCCACATCTGGGTGGAGCTGGGAGTCACCAGCGTCCCCACATCTGGATGGCGCGGGGATGTATCCATATCGCCACATCTGGGTCGGGGCTCTGATGCATCGGCATTGCCACATCTGGATGGAGCCAGGATGCATCATTGCCCCCACATCTGGATGGCACCAGGCTGCATCCGCATCCCTATATCTGGATGGCGCTGGGATGCATCCGTATCGCCACATCTGGATGGAGCCGAGATGTGTCAGCATTGCCACATCTGGATGGTGTTTGTTTGCATCATCACCATCCCCTCATCTGGATGGTGCCAGGATGTGTCAGCATTACCACATCTGGATAGGGTTGGGTTGCATCATCATCATCCCCTCATCTAGATGGCGCCAGAATGTGTCGGCGCCCCCACATCTGGATGGTGTCAGGTGCGTCAGCACCCCCACATCTGGAAAGGGGCCGGGATGCATTGTCGTCCCCATATCCGGATGGGGCTGGGGTGCATCGGCATCCTCACATCTGGAAATGGGCCGGGATGCATCGTCGCCCCCACATCTGGATGGGCCTGGGGTGCATCGGCATCCCCACATCTGGGTGGCGCTGGGATGCGTGCTGGAATTAATGGGAAAACAGCAGGAAAATAGATTGGGGGGACGGTGCGAAATGCTCTTTCCCATTGGAGATCATGGGGCTTTAACCCCCTCTGCTCCAAACCCTTTTATTTCCTTCATTATTCCTCACTGCCAATTAATTAATGAATCAAACCTGCCAAGTGCTCTTAGAGCTTGGGGGGAGCCTTCAGCCTTAATTCAACCTGTAATTAAGGCTTTTTAGGGGCCGGACGAGCCGCCCCGCCTTGGGTGCGATGCTCCGAGCGGCGTTATCTATTTGGGGGGAGCGCGGTTTGGGGGTGAATTGAGCTCTCCCCCTCCTCCTTCCCCATGCAGCCGCTTTTTGGGAAGCAATTCTCCATTTCTAGTGAAAAATGCGCTTCCATTTAATAAATGCCAGCCCCATCCATCCTGCGCTGACACCGGCGAGGATGGATGGTGGAGGTCGCCCCCGTCCCCCCCATAATAAATGTTCTGTCTCTTATATCGCTCGTATTCCAGGTGGGTTTTGAGGTATTGGGTGGGAAATTAATGTATATGTAAAAATAATGGCAAGGGATTGAGCGGCTCCGTGGGGATTAATATAAACCCTGCCCTAACGAGCTCCCGGTTTTAATTACAGGGTGGCTGGGGTAATAGCATTGGGCTGTGTGTGTGCAAACACGAGCGACGCTGCTCGTTGGCTTTGACGAGTTAAATATGGGTTTGGTATAAAAGAGAAAGGGAAATCAATGGGATAAATCCGCGCTGCCTCGCGCTGAGGGAAACGCTGGTTTTGGGGTGAAAAGCGGGGAAAAAGGCTCAAATTGGGGTGAAGGGATGGGCAGTGCTGCCCCCCACCCCATTAGCACTGAGTAGATTGGTCCGGAGCCCCACAAAATGTTGTAAATATAGATTTTTTGAGCGTTTTGGGGGGAAATCAAGTCTGGGGGTGCTCAACCCCCTGCAAGGGTTGTGAGCACCAATTAACACCCCCCCACCCCCCCAAATAATACCTTTGTGCCCCAGCTCTGCCCTAATCCAGCCCCATAGCAAAACCCTGCTGTAAATTGGGGGCTGTATCACATTGGGGGGCACAGCTCCCCATCTCCATCCCTGCACGGGGCGGGGGGATCATCTCAACCCCCCCAGCCCAACAGGGAAGAGGCTCCTGGTGCTACAGCAGCTAATTTTAGAGCTTATTTATTAATGAAACGTGCATGAAATATTCACCCGGCGTGACCGTGCGCTTTACAGCAAGGGAAGCCTTCAATATTGAAGAGGCGTTTTGCAGCGTCACGCTTGGGTCTGACTCATCGCTTTAAGCCCGGCTTAGCTCTGCGGCGGGTCTAGCGACGTGCCCCGACATTATGGGGAGCTTTGGGGGGGGGTGAGCCCCACATTCTGCCCAGGGGAGCAGACCGGGGAGCTGCTTTTGCAATGGGGGGAGCAAAGTCCTCTCCCCTCTTTGCTCTTGCTCCCCTGATCCCCCCAGCACGGGGTCAAAGCCTCAAGGTTAAGCCTGGCTTTACACATTTAGCCAAGCAGAGGCATCAGATTCATTCTTTATTCCGCATCTCAAGAACACGGAGGCCGGAGCGGCAGCAAGAACAGACACGCAGCTTAACAAAAACCTACACAAACCATGAAATTCGCCATCCCTGATCCTGTTAGGAGAGGCTTTTAGAAGGAGCCTAAGTTTTCTAGGCGAGGAAGACAGGCTGTAAAGCCATTTAGAGAAAAATAACCTCCCCGTGGCTCAGAATAAACCAGCACCATCTTCTGCTGTCTTGGGAGGATAATTTGTGACTGAAGCCACAAGATTAAGGAGGCGTCGAGCGGAGTTTTTCAGGCCGTTACAAAGCTGAGCCCGTCAAACTGCAGCCATGGGGAAGATGAGGTTGTGCTGTATGTTTTAAGCCGAGTTTAGTGAGATCCATGCCCAGCCTCACCTGTGTCTGAGCCCGGGGACGAGCGGCCATGAGGACACGGTGGGTTTCGCGGTCAAGCGGCCGCCGGTTGGCAGGAGGAAGAGGCGCCGAACATCTCCTGGGAGGCATAAGTCAGGTAGAGAAAGCCGTCCTCGTCCTTGTTGTCCTGATACAGCTCCTGCATGGTCACGGCCATGTTGGGCAGCCCTTTGTTGTTCACCAGCAGGTAGAAGGTCTGGGAGGAGGCCAAACAGAGCCGCGTCCTGCCCAGGGCGAGTGGTAAAGACCCTCAAAATCAAGTCCAACCGCAACCCACCCCCGGCACTAAAATGGCCCCAAGAAGCTCCTCTGTTCACCCTCCAGTGATGGCAACTCCAGCACTGCCCTGGGCAGCCTGTTCAACGCCCCACAGCCCTTTGGGGAAGAAACCACCCCCAATTTCCACCCTCACCCTCCTTCTCCAGCCCCTTCCCAGCTCCGTTCCCTCCTCTCAACCCGTTCCAGCTCCTCAAGGGTTTTAATGGCGTGAGGTGACCCCAACACCCCTGAGGCCGCCAGTTGAGCCCTGAGGTGATTTGGGCGCCATTTTGAGCCCTGAGGTGACTCTGGTGTCCCTGGGACCACCATTTTGAGCCCTGAGGTGATTTGGGCGCCATTTTGAGCCCTGAGGGAATCCTGGTGCCCCTGGGGCCACTACTTCGTGTTTTGAGGTGATTTTAGTGCCATTTCATGTTTTGAGATGATCTTGGTGCCCCTGGTGCCACCATTTTGACCCTGAGGTGATTTTGGCGCCATTTTGAGCCCTGAGGTGATTCAGGCACCCCTGGGGCCACTACTTGGTGTTTTGAGGTGATCTTGTGCCCTTAGGGCTTCCATTTTGTGTTTTGAGGTGATTCTGGTGCTATTTCAATCCCTGATGTGATTCTGGTGGCACCATTTTGAGCTCTGAGGTGATCTTGGCGCCATTTTGGGTGGAAAAGCCCCTCAGGATCATCAAACCCAACCACAACCCAACTCCAGCACTAACCCATATCCCTGAGAACCTCATCTGAACCCTTTTTAAACCCCTCAAGTGATGGCGACTCCACTACTACCCTGGGCAACCTGTTCCAACACCCAACAACCCTTTTGGGGAGAAATCACCCCAAATTTCCACCCTCAACCTCCCCTGTGACATTTCCCCTCGTCCTAGATGTTGGTTCTTGGGAGAGATTTCAAGCAGAGCCCAAAGGTTTCAAGGCAGCGGCAACAGTGCTGCTCATTTGCATGGCTGCTAATCACCAAGCCCTAATTAGCGACTCACCTGTGCTGCAGGCTCTAGGAAAAGCGTTAATTGTTGCCTTTGATCCCAAGGAGGCTGCAGGAATTCCGCCATCAGGCTCCACATACATTGGCAAGCAAACACTCTTGGCTAATTGCAAAGACTAATTGCATTAGGCTAAGCCTAAACACTTGGCCCAGCGAAGCAAAAGCCTAAAGCAGCTTCCAAGCCAAGTTGTTTCACAGCACCAGGCTGGGTTTTTGTGCTGGTCCAGCTCTGCAGACCCCCCCTTACCCCAAACTACACCGTGACCACCCCGTGTCATTAACCCCTTACCGCAGGGTGACGGCAAACTGGGACAGCGGCAGGTCCTGGGCCACCAGGAACTTGGTCCTGCTCAAGGGGGGCAAGGTCTTCTCCTTCTGGTAGCGCTCCACAACCACCTGCGAGGCCAAGAAGACACTGTGGGGTGAAACTGGGGGGGTTCGGGACCCCTCTGGCAGGGGGACCCCAAGAAGATTTTAGCAAAGAGCCTCGCAGCCCTTACCGGGATCTTGTTGGGGTATTTGATGCGGATCTCGGTCACCTCGTGCATCCTGGTGGCTGCAGAAGAGAAGGACCAGTAAGTAAAGCCTCATCCCAGTAAGCAAAGCCCCGTCCCAGTGTCCCCCGCTCCCCTAATCCCAGTAACACACCGAGGCTTTTCCTCTGCTTGAAGGGGCGAGAACTGCTGTCGCATGGGTGCATCTTCGAGGAGGAGAAAGAGGAAGAAAAGGAGGAAGATCTGAGCCCTAACAGGGGCAGCTGCTGCTGACAGAGCTCCTAATATAGGCTCATCCTAATTTAGGCTCATCCTAATTTAGGCTTGTCCTGCCCCACCTGGGCTGGGTGGAGCTGGGCTGGTCAGCAGGGTAGTAGGATCTACTGGGATGGAGGAAGTAGGAGATTGATGATGATGATGATGATGATGATAGAAATGGAGAAGAGGAGGAGAGAAAATAGAAGAAGATATGAGGAGGAGAAGAAAATAGGAGAAAATAAGAGGAAATGAGAAGAGGACAAAGGAGAAAAGCGGAAGAGAGAAGGTGAGGAAATTACGCCGTGAGTTAATCGATGGCTCAAGGTGGGTATTGGAGAATAACCGATGGCTTGAGGTGGGTATTGGAGAATAATCGATGGCTTGAGGTGGGTATTGGGGAATAATTCATGGTTCAAGGTGGTGTTTGGAGGATAGTCAGTGGATCGAGGTGGTTATTGGAGCATAATCAGTGGTTTGAGGTGGTTATTGGAGCATAATCAATGGTCTGAGGTGGTTATTGGAGGATAATTCATGGTTGAGGTCATTATTGGAGGACAATTGATGGCTCGAGGCCGTTATTGGAGGATAACCAACGGCTCAAGGCGGTTATTGGAGGATAACCAATGGCTCGAGGCGGTTATTGGAGGATAACCAATGGTTCAAGGTGGTTATGGGAGGATAATTCATGGTTCAAGGTGGTTATGGGAGGATAATCGATGGTTCAGGGAGGACGGTGCTTGGTGGACACCACCCCCACCACATCCCCCCCCGGCGTGCGTTATCCCGACAGTTTAATCCGGTGCCGTGATTTACCGACGCTCCATAAACCACCAGCGATTCCCTCACCTTCCAAAGACAAATTAGACCCCATTACACAATTAGACCCCATTTATCTTCTTATATCCACCTGTATATTTATGTTTTATTTCTTTTCCCTCATTTTTCTCCCCGTGCTTCCACCACTGGAAGAAATAAAAGCAAAGTAGCAACCCAGGCCATTAAAACATGCCGGAGACCTAAGTAAGCCTCGCTTAAATCACTTTTCTTTGCCAGAACGGGTCTCCATTTGAATCTCCATTTGAAATTAGTTCATTAACAGCGAGCATCTATTATTTAGCGGCTTAATTTCCAGCTATCGCCGCTGCAATCCCGCCTCGGCACGGCGATGCGATGCTTTCATTAGCACCGGCTAATTAATTAAAGATAAGGGGGAATTGGTTTTCCCCATTGGAAGGGGGTAGGGGGGCGGGTTTTTTACATAAATTAAAATTAAAATTAAAACTCTTTGATTTATTTCCAGTCTCACATTAAATATTAAAGTGGGATTGGGGGGTCATAGGAGATTTGGGGTCCCCAATAGTCTGGATTTCATTACTTTTTGGTGTATGGTCAGTTATAAGGTGTATAACACCCCCCTATAGATTACCTATAGATATTATAGCTGTGTGGATTATAGGTAAGGGTCCTATATATCATAGATAATATGTGTATATTATCACTAAGCTTTCTATATACTATAGATAATATATATTAGTACTATATTATTATATCTTATAGATAATACTTCTATACGTTATAGATAAGACTTCTATACATATAGATAATATGTATATTATAGATAGGATTTTTGTGTATTATAGCTAATATGCATATTATAGGCAAGATTTCTAGATATTATATTAATATTCTGTGATATTATAGATAATATGTAGATATAGAGAAATTATAGATATCATAGAATAATAGATTATGCTAAATTATAGATTATAGATACTATAGAGATATTATAGAGAAGATTTCTTCATATTATAGAAAACATATTATAGATATTAGAGATATACTGTATATTCTAGCTGAGGTTTCTGCCTATTATCACTAATATATGTATATTCTATATGAGGTTTCTGCCTATTATCACTAATATATGTGTATTCTAGCTGAGATTTCTGCCTATTATCACTAATATATGTATATTCTGTATGAGGTTTCCAGCTCTTTCTGTACATTTCCAGCAACCCAGCGCAGGGAGGACCCTCCGTATCCCCCCCAACCCATCAATTTGGCAGCAGGGGATCCCCCAACCCATTAATTAACCCCGCTGAGGATAATTGGCCGTAACCCACCCCCGTAATAAACCCACCGGGGGGGTGCAACCGAGGCCTTAAAACCCTTTATTTCCCTTTTCCATCCTATTTTAGCGCCGCCGGCCATCGATAAACCCTCAATTATTGAGCTGTGCGTGGGGAGGGGGGTCCGGCGGGGGGCGACGACTCCGCCTGACGAGCGTTGATCCCGGGGGGGGGGATTTGCTGACGCTTTAATGACGAAGCCAATTATTAACAAGAGCGAGGGATGGGTGGGGGGTCCCGGCATCCACCGTACCCCTTTCTATGGGGAAAACAGCTGAAATAGTGTGGAAACCCCTTTATTTAAGGCGCCGCAGCCCCCCCCCCCCCCGCCCCGAACTCATCCCCAGCTGAATAACCAATTCACGCCACTTCTCCTCCGGAATGCCAAGCAGCTGGAAAAACCCAGCCTGCAGGAGCCGGGGCTGCTTGCCAGCAGAGTTTCTCCACATTTCAGGGTATTTAGTGCTCTGGGTTATGTTTTGCACCCCCCCCACACCTTTATTTTGTAGCCGAATAAATAGCGGCACAAAGGAAATAATGTTTTGGGGGGTTTTAAAGGGTTTTTTGGTGCCGTAGGTACCGACTGAATGTGACTCGAGAAGCAGCTGCACTGCAGCACTGGGGGGGACGGGGCTCCAGTCCCCCCTCTAATGGCACCCAAGGGATGCAGGGAAGGGGACCGAGGTTCTGGTGTGACACGGGGTGGCATCGTCCTTGTCCCCGTGCGCCGGAGGCTCAGCCCCATCAGTCTTTGGCAGCGCTGCGGTGGCATTTGGGGAGATGGCGAGGGGACCGAGGTCCAGAGACCTGCGGTGGTGGCCGGTCCCGTGGGGGACACTGAGATGGGATGGGAATGGGATGGGGATGGGGATGGGAATGGGATTGAGATGGGAATGGGGATGGGATGGGAATGGGGATGGGATGGGAATGGGGATGGGATGGGAATGGGGATGGGATTGAGATGAGAAAGGGATGGGGATGGGAATGGGGATGGGATGGGGATGGGATTGAGATGAGAAAGGGATGGGGATGGGAATGAGGATGGGATGGGATGGGGATGGGATTGAGATGAGAAAGGGATGGGGATGGGAATGGGGATGGGATGGGGATGGGATTGAGATGAGAAAGGGATGGGGATGGGAATGAGGATGGGATGGGATGGGGATGGGATTGAGATGAGAAAGGGATGGGGATGGGAATGGGGATGGGATGGGGATGGGATTGAGATGAGAAAGGGATGGGGATGGGATTGAGATGAGAAAGGGATGGGGATGGGGATATGGATGGGATGCGAATGGGATGGGATGGGATTGAGATGAGAAAGGGATGGGGATATGGATGGGGATGGGACATTGGGATGGGAATGGGAATGGGGATGAGGATATGGATGGGAATGGGATGGGGATGGGATTGAGATGAGAGGGATGGGGATGGGGATATGGATGGGAATGGGATGGGGATGGGATTGAGATGAGAAAGGGATGGGAATGGGATGGGGATGGGACATTGGGATGGGGATATGGATGGGAATGAGATTGGGATGACAATAGGAATGGGAATTGGGATGGGAATATGGATGGAAATGGATGGGAATGGGATTGGGATGACAATAGGAATGGGAATTGGGATGGGAATATGGATGGGAATGGGATTGGGATGAGAATAGGAATGGGAATCAGGATGGAAATGGGGATTGGAATATGGATGGGAATGGGATGGGAATGGGATTGGGATGAGAACAGGGATGGGAAGGGGGATGAGAAGGGAGTAGCGATGGGAATATGGATGGAAATGGGATGGGAATAGGGATGAGGATGGGGGTGTGGATGGGAATGGGGATGTGGATGGGAATGGGATTGAGATAAGAATAGGGATGGGAATGGGATTGGGATGAGAATAGGGGTGAGGATGGGAATTGGAATGGTAATGGGAATACGGTTGGAAATGGAATGGGAATGGGATTGGGATGAGAACAGGGATGGGAATGGGATGAGAATAGGGATGAGGATGGGAACGGGAAAGGAACGGGAGGGATGGGGGTATGGATGGGAATGGAAATCAGAATGGGAATGGGATTGGGAAGAGCCGTGGAGAATGGGAGCAGCCCCCAAACCTGCTCATCTCGCACACACATGGCTGATGGGATTAGTGGGAATTATCCCGTGTTCCTCCCTCCTTTGGAGGAGCCTCGACGTGCCCCAGCACTCCCAGCCCCAATTTGGGGCTCCAGGGCCGCACCAGCCCCCCCTTTTCCCTGCCCAAAAGTCCCCAGGACTATGGGGACCCAGCAACATTGAGGTGACCTCTGGGGGCTTCACCCCCTCCCCGCTGCCCCATGGGTGCTCAGTTTTGGGGTGCAGGGGCTGCTCCCCCCCTTGCCGCAGCTTCGCTATGATTTCCCTTCCCTTCCCTTCCTCCTGGCTGTAATTTCCCCAGCGCCGCACCCGCATGCATTAAACATGCCCATAAACAACGACTCTGGCTGCCGGCGCACATCTGGAGAATACAGGATGCGGGGAAGGGAGGGGGGACCGGGGCGCCAAGCACCAAATAGAAATAACCCTTTAAAACATAAAAAAAATCAGGGAAAGAAAAGCAGCAGCACGAGCCCCATCGACCGACGAGACCGTTTTTTATTTGCCATCAAAATAAAGCTGTAAATTGGAAAAGAAATCAGACAATTTAAAAGAACTGAGTTCAGCTCAAATGAAGGCGGAAGATCCATGCGCCATGAACCAAATAAATGAATAAAATACAAATCAAAGAGGAGGAAGAGGAGGAGGAGGAAGGCTCCGTCCCCTCGAGAACGGCTATAAGGCTGAAGTGTAGAAAAATAAGAGCCGGGGAGAGCGAGCGGTCACAGCTCCCCCGACGTCTTTATGACGTGGAACAGCGTGACGTTGTAGATGACCTGGTGGCCGTTGTTCCAGGTGTACAGCACCCTCTCCCGCGGGTTGTAGTCCAGCATGGATATGTGGGAATACTGGTTGTGGAAGGGAATATCCGTGTACTCGTAGCTGGAAGTGTTTGTGTAGTAGGCGAAATAGATCTTGGCGCCGGCGAGGTGGGAATTGGTGACGTAGAGCGTGCCGCAGATCATGAAGGACTCGCCGGCGCTGCGTTTGGGGTACCCCGTGTCCCAGCTCCGCAGCACCTCCAGCGTCTGGGGGTCCACCCGGCTCACCACGATGTTGCCGGCGTTCTGGTTGGTGGTGTAGACGGCCCACAAGCCGCTCTCATCCACCATGAAGTCGATGTCGGAGAAGCCACCCCAGGAATAGGGGAAGGTGTTGTTGTAGCCGGCGCCGGCGAGGCTGCGCTGCACCAGGACGCTGCGGGAGCGGAAGTGGTACTTGACGGCGATGTTGCTCTGGTATTTGTTGTAGTAGAGGGACCCGTTGAAGACCACGTGGCCGGTGCCGGCCCAGGGATGCGGCAGGAGGTGCTGCACGAAGTTCTGCCCCGTCACGAAGTCGTTCAAGGTCCGAAACTCCAAGACGCGCCGGCCCTTGTAGTAGCCGTCCATGTACCACACCTGCGGCGGGCTCGGGTTAGGGGGGCCCGGCCCAAACGGGGTGCCCACCCCCAGCGAGATGGGCTCCCCCCCTGCACATGCAGCCCTTCACACTCCGGGATGCAACGTTTTCCTGGCTTCCCCCTTTAACCACGTTTTCTGCTCTTTCTGAGATCAATTCTTGGCTAATTTTTAATGAGGGTGCGGACACCCCGGCGAGCGTGCACAAGGGTGCAAACAACCTGGTGACCGTGCACAGGGGTGCAGGCACCCTGATAAGCATGCACAAGGGTGCAAGCACCCCAGCAAGCGTGCACAAGGGCGCAGGCACCCCAGTGAGCATGCACAAGGGTGCAAGAGCCTGGTGACCATGTACAGGGGTGCAGGCACCCTGGTAAACATGCAGAAGGGTGCAAGAACCCTGGTGACCATGCACAAGGGTGTGGGCACCCCGGCGAGTGTGCACAGGGGTGCAAGAACCCCGGTGAGCGTGCACAGGGCTGCAAGAACCCCAGTGAGCGTGCACAGGGGTGCACAAGGGTACAAACAACCTGGTGACTGTGCACAGGGGTGCAGGCACCCTGGTAAGCGTGCACAAGGGTGCGGGCACCCTGGCAAGCGTGCACAAGGGTGCACGAACCCTGGCGAGCGTGCACAAGGGTGCAAGAGCCCTGGTGACCATGCACAGGGGTGCAAGAGCCCCGGCAAGCATGCACAAGGGTGCAAGCACCCCAGTGAACACGCACAAGGGTGCAAACAACCTGGTGACCATGCATAGGGGTGCGGGCACCCCGGCAAGCGTGCACAAGGGTGCAAGGACCCTGGCGAGCGTGCACAAGGGTGCAAGGACCCTGGCGAGCGTGCACAAGGGTGCGGGCACCCCGGCGAGCGTGCACAAGGGTGCAAACAACCTGGTGACCATGCACAGGGGTGCAAGCACCCTGGTAAGCATGCACAAGGGTGCAAGAGCCCTGGTGACCATGCACAGGAGTGCAAGAGCCCCGGCGAGTGTGCACAAGGGTGCAAACAACCTGGTGACCATGCACAGGGGTGCAAGAACCCCAGCAAGCATGCACAAGGGTGCAAGCACCCCGGTGAACATGCACAAGGGTGCAAACAACCTGGTGACCATGCACAGGGGTGCAAGAACCCCGGCAAGCATGCACAAGGGTGCAAGCACCCCAGTGAACATGCACAAGGGTGCAAACAACCTGGTGACCATGCACAAGGGTGCAAGCACCCCAGTGAACACGCACAAGGGTGCAAACAACCTGGTGACCGTGCACAGGGGTGCAGGCACCCTGGTAAGCATGCACAGGGGTGCAGGCACCCTGGTAAGCATGCACAGGGGTGCAGGCACCCTGGTGAGCGTGCACGTGCAGGATGCACCCCAGAGAGTGTGCACCGAGGTGCGTGCACCCCAGGGAGTGTGTCGGAAGGTGCTGTCCCCAGCGTCCCCGCGGGGCTGTGTCGCTCACCCGGCTGTCGGCGCTGGGCGTCATCGTGTCCGTCATCCACGACCCGAAGCGCGAGCCCGACGCTCGGATGGTGATGGGGTTGCTGACGCCCGTCAGCTTCCCGCAGCCTGCGGGGGGAGAGAAAGAGCTTGGAATTGGGGGGGTGGGGGCACCCAGGACCGCGACACTGCCCGGCGAGCATCTCACACCCAACAGGGACCCCCCGGGAGCCAACGGGGACAAGGGACAGGGCAGCGGGATGGGGGTGCTGAAAGAAGAGACACCGCCGGACCCACTTTTTGCACAGGAGGGGGATCGTACCCACTTTTTGCACAGGAGGGGGGATCGTACCCAGTTTTGCATGGGGGGGATCATACCATTTTTGCACAGGAGGGGGAAATCATACCCAGGTTTTGCACAGGATTGGGGGGTCATACCCAGTTTTGCATGGGGGGGATCATACCATTTTTGCACAAGAGGGGGACCGTACCCAGTTTCTGCACAGGATGGGGGGATCATACTCAGTTTTGTACATGAGGGGGACCATACCCCCTTTTTGCACTGGAAGGGGATCATACCATTTTTGCACAGGAGGGGGGACCGTACCCAGGATCATACCCAGGTTTTGCACAGGAGGGGGGATTGTACCCAGTTTTTGTACAGGAGGGGGATCATACCCACTTTTTGCACAGGCTGGGGGGATCGTACCATTTTTGCACAGGAGGGGGAAATCGTACCCAGGTTTTGCACAGGACAGGGACCGTACCCAGGTTTTGCACAGGAGGGGGATCATACCATTTTTGCACAGGAGGGGGATCGTACCCAGTTTTCGCACAGGACGCAGGGACCGTTTTTGCATGGGGGGGGGGAACCATACCCAGTTTCTGCATGCAGGCGTGCAGCCGAGCCTCCAGCATCAGCACCCGCTGCTGCAGCTCCTCGTAGTCGTAGGCGCCCATCTCCTCCTGGATGGCCAGCAGGCTCCCGGACAGGTTCCGCACCTCCTCCTTCAGGTGCACGATCAGCCGCGTGTCCGCCTTGTACTGATCCAGGACGGGCAGCAGGGGCAGCAGCTCCGTCATCTTGTCCTTCAGCTCCTGTTTAAGGGGTGCAAGAGGAAAGAAAACCAACCAAACACACCCCCCTGGCTTAAACAAAGCCCCATCCTGGAGGCTGGTGCTGCTTCTGTCCGTCTGTCCATCTCTCCGGGGGTAACCAGGAGCTTTCCAGCCCCGACCGCAGCCTCGTTAACACACCAGGGACAAGCCCTATTCCCTGGGTTGGTAATTAATAGCAATTACAAGGCTTCGCAGCTTGCGAGCGTGCGGGTGATCGATCACCGGCGCTGTCGCCGAGGGGAACCGAGCAGGATCCGGCCCCAGCGGGGTCTGTGCACGGAGCGATGCAGCAATGAGAGCAACAGGCAGAGCTGCGCGCCGGGGGTGCAGAATCCCCGCTTATCCGAGCGCAAGGAGGAGGTTAAGAGGTTAAGCTTGGCCTAGGAGGCTGGTCCTGGCTGTGAGCAGCTCCGCCAAGTCTCCTTTGCTCAAGGATGCTCTAAATCCACCGTCCCACGGCCCCGTGGGTTTTCACGGGAACATGGCGCCTTCCCTCCCTCATCACCTTTAATTTTGGGCTGGATTTTGGGCCAGCATTCCCGTGCCCCCCCAGCCGCGGGGCTCAGCACCTCCTGCTGTGCTTAAACCAGCCCAGACATCCGCTGTTTAATCAATGCCTCATCTCCACAGCTGTCAGCGTCCACCCGAGCATCCTCCAGCGCCAAGAACCAGCGGCTCCCGAGACACAAACGCTCTTTAGCTGTCAGGACCAAGCTCCGAGCTTCCCAAAATAAACCGGTGCCCCAGCGGGGGGGCAGGCGATGGGATTGCTGGGGGGTGCGGGGCCGCCGCAGCATCGCCTCGCAGGCTCCATCGATCGGCACACGGCGCCCGTCAGGTGGGAATCGTGGCTTTGCCGGGGAAGAGCTGTGTTTTGTTTAATTAGAGGTGTCGATTCGCAGCCAGATGGGCTGGGAATTGGCCATCTCTGCTGTTCTATCACTGCCACGGCTCCCCCTCCATCCCCCCGAGCCCGCAGCACCCAGGGAGGTGGCAGAATGTGGCCCTGGGGATGGGTTGTCTTGTCTGAGCACCTTCTCCTGCACCGCACCCACTCTCCACACTCAGGGCCCACAGGGATGCTCGGCCTTGGGGACACCACAGGGACACTCGGCCCCTGGACCACTGCAAGGATGCTCAGCTCTAGGGACACCACAGGGATGCTCGACCCTGGGGACACCACAGGGATGCAGTGTCAACCCTGGGGACACCGCAGGGATGCTCGACCCTGGGGGCACCGCAGGGACACTCGGCCCCTGGACCACTGCAAGGATGCTCAGCTCTAGGGACACCACAGGGATGCTCGACCCTGGGGACACTGCAGGGATGCAGTGTCAACCCTGGGGACACCACGGGGATGCTCGACCCTGGACCACTGTAGGGATGCTCGACCCTGGGGACACCGCAGGGTTGCAGTGTCAACCCTGGGGACACCGCAGGGATGCTCAGTCCTGGGGACACCACAGGGACCCTTGGCCCCTGGACCACTGCAAGGATGCTCAACTCTAGGGACACCACAGGGATGCTCGACCCTGGGGACACCGCAGGGACGCTCGGCCCCTGGACCACTGCAAGGATGCTCAACCCTGGGGACACCGCAGGGACTCTCAGCCCTGGGGACACCACAGGGACACTCGTTCCCTGGACCACTGCAAGGATGCTTGACCCTGGGGACGCTGCAGGGATGCAGGTCAACCCTGGGGACACCGCAGGGACACCACAGTGATGCTCATCCCAGGGGACACCGCAGGGATGCTCAGCCCCCGGCCCACCCAAAGCAGGACCCTTCCCAGGATGCCCACCCATGTCACCACGTGCCCGTCCCCACCGTGCCAGCAGGTCCGGGGGGGTGCAAGCACCTCGTCGGGGGGGCCGCGCGGGCTCACCTGGAAGCTCTTGGCGTTGAGGCTCCGCTGGCTCTCAGCGGCCACCTTGAGCCGCGAGTCCAAGCCCTTCATCAGCGACTCGGTGTTGCGCACGTACTGCAGGTCCCGGTACGTCCGCAGGTCCAGCACCTCCATGGACTGCGAGATGTTCTGCACCTGCGGGGCGGGACGGGGGGTTAATTACCCCTTGGGCTAATTAACAAACCCTCTACAGCACCGAGAATTTGGGGTGTGGAGGTAGGAAGGGGATGGGGAAGGTGGGGACACGGAAACGCAGGACGGGCATCTTCCATCTCCACCGCGCCGGCATTTATCTAAACGCTTGTGATAAAACTCTTCCCCCCGCATCTTTAACATATAAAATAACGTGGTTTACTCATCCTTCTTCAGCTCCTATTTGCTTTCTTAACCCACCCGAGCGCACATTTCTATGAGCGTTCATTCTTTAATTCCATCTGCCGCAGCCGGCAAAGTTATTATATTTCCAGGCTTCCAAATGGTGCGAACGTGGCCGTGCGCCTCAAACGGTTATTTATTTATGAGCGCCGGTATTTACGGTGCCGCCGCATCGGGAGGGAGCTGCTCGAGAGGCGGCTTTGCGGCACGGTATAATGAAAGTTTAATGGGGTTTGCGGTGCGGACGTGTGAAAACAGGGCGGGGGGGACTAAATGAGGGGAGGGGAAGGTGCGTGGAATCTGTTGATCGGCCCGAAAGGATCACGAGTGAGCTGGAGGAGATTTGGGAACGTCCTATGGAATACAAAACCTCGTATGGATCTCAATGTGTTTTGGATGCGATCGGTGTCCTGGATTCCTGATTCAGATGTGGGTTAAGAAACCGATTGTAATTATTGTGTTGGTAACTGTTCTATTCATATGTTACACCGTAACATGTGGTGGTTGTGTTGCAGTCACTCGAATAGCTTAGAAAAGATGGGAGATATATACATATATATATATGTGCATACATTCAGTCCCAAAGGTGGGAATTGTAGTCGTTACCACTTAAAGGAATGAATCCTGTTGGCAGAATCCTCTTGGTTTTAGGTCAGTCTGCTCCTCTACCAAAGACAGAGCGACTTGCAAAACACCCAATCAGGAATTAACAAGAAACAATAGTAATTAGTAATAAACAACACCTCGTCTCTGTGCGCTCAGATTCAACCGGATCGCACACAGCGAAGAACCCTGGGTTTGGGACGACAGGCAAGGCTGTGTGTCCACCAATTAACAGCCTCGTTAGCGGGTTGGTGATGCCAATTAACAGCTGATTAACCGCTCACCTTCTCCATGAGCTGGCGGAGCTGGTGGCTGCGCAGGTCGCGGGAGCAGGTGCCCTGCACGGGGATGACGGCCGTGCAGAGGCATTTGCCGTCGGGCGCTTGCGCTGAGGTGTAAACCTGCCAGCCCTCGTCGGGGCTCTGGAAAAGGGTCTGCGGGAGAGATAACGGGGTGTCAGAGCCCCCCAAGGGTGCTGGAGCCCACACCGGGCTCCCCACGCCCACCCGGGCTCCCCAAAACCCACAGGGCTGGCGCCGCCTTGGTGAGACACCGGAGCAGCCTTGTCACCCGTGTGGGGACAAGCCAGCAAGGGGATGGGGTTCCGGCATCAGGGTGAGCACCCCAAACCCTTCCTGAAGTGCCACAGCACCGTCACCATCCCCGCTCGGTGCCGGCAAAGCGCATCTGCTCCAGAATACGGCGATTTCAGCTTCCCGCAAGCCCCGTGCTGGCCGCAAAACGACGGTGGGATGGGAGGGAATGGGGAGGAAATGCTCTTCATCATCTTACGCTGCTCTCCATCATCCCCACGGCTCCTCGTCGTCTCCCACCACTCTCCATCGTCTCCCACCACTCCCCATCGTCATCTTCCACCGCTCTCCATCATCCCCATGGCTCCTCATCATCTCCCACCGCTCTCCATCATCCCCATGGCTCCTCATCATCTCCCACCGCTCTCCATCATCTCCCACCGCTCTCCATCATCTCCCACCGCTCTCCATCATCTCCCACCGCTCCCCATCATCTCCCACCGCTCCCCATCATCTCCCACCGCTCCCCATCATCCCCATGGCTCCTCATCATCTCCCACCGCTCTCCATCATCTCCCACCGCTCCCCATCATCTCCCACCGCTCCCCATCATCTCCCACCGCTCCTCATCATCTCCCACCGCTCTCCATCATCCCCATGGCTCCTCATCATCTCCCACCGCTCTCCATCATCTCCCACCGCTCTCCATCATCTCCCACCGCTCTCCATCATCTCCCACCGCTCTCCATCATCCCCATGGCTCCTCATCATCTCCCACCAGCCAGCACCATGTCCCTCCTCTTCCTCCCACAAACCCAGCCCATTATTTCCCCCTAATTGAATTAACGAGACAGGAACTTGCTCCACAACACCATTTCATACAAGTACAAATTGCTAATTCCTTCTTCCCCTTGAATTTTGGGTCCCTTTGGGGAAATACCAGCACACCCCCCTGCACCCCAAGTTGGGGGTGCCCACCGCACGCTCCCTCTCCCCCCATTTCACCCGGCTCCTAAAAACCACGCAGAGATATAAAGAAACACCCCCCTCTCCCTCCCCTTGGGTGATTTATTCGCGCCGTAACGCGGCGTTTTTGCGCTGGGCCATTTAGCATTTCATGGGTAATTCATAATTATTAATTATGGAAATCAAGAGCACGCTCGTCGCTCTCCGAGCGCCTTCTGTGCCGAGCCGGGCGAAGATAAATGACCCGCTCCCCATAACAAGCCGGGGACGACGCTTTGCTTTACACGCGGTGGTTTTAACGTCGTGTTTCCCATCGGAAGGGATTTATTGGACCAAACACCGTTCTCCAGCCTCCAAAATAAATTAACCGGCGGCGTAAAACTCGCCTTTAAGTGGGTAAATTGCTGCGTTATCGCCGGGGGGGCTAAATAGAGGGTTTATTCCAGCGGAGACGGAGCCGACCCCGGTGACGAGTCACATCGGGGGGCAACAAACCCTTAGGAAGGCGCCGGCCGCTCGCTATGGCAGGTGGATTAAATTAATGAGCAATTATCGGCAATACATATTGGGAAGGGCAGTGCGTGGCACAACCGGGGTCCCCACGGCACAACCTCCCACCCCCATGCTCCCGGAATCATCCTGGGCACCAAAACCTTCATTTCTCCCCCCAAAACACAACCGCCTACTGAAATTAAAGCCAAGGCGGGCAGAGCATCCGCAGTCATCAAGGAGCCGTTTCGCCTTCGCCGGGACCCGTCTGGCCGCGCCATAAATACTTGATAGAGGGCTAATGAATAATTAACAGCAGGCAGCTGCCTGTGGCGGGCAGGATGCGGGCGGCGCTCGGAGCCAAACGGCGCCGAGACCCCGCGGTCCAGCCCGGGATGCAGGTGAGCATCCATAGGCCAGAGCCAGCCCCCCGGGGGGATGCTGTCCTGCATCCAGCCCCCCCGCCATGCAGATATAACACCCCCCCAGGATGGAGGGGATGGCTGGGGGTGCGGGGCAGCCCTGGCGGCTGCGGCTCGGCGCCCGCCGGCGCTCTGATGAGGTTAAACGCAGGCTGTGCAATCTGTCGCTGGGTTATTAATTAGAGCTCCCTGGGCAAGATGCCGGAGCCGGAGAGGAGAAATTGCTGACACCCCAGGAGCCGGGACCTGGAGGGGGGGCTGTGAAGCACCCCCACCCTCCCACGGGGTCCCCAAGAGTCCCCGCTCAGCCCCTTGGCTCAGCAAAGCGCCGTGGAGGGGGGCGCGGGGGCAGCACGAATGGGGTGCACCCCAAATCAGTATGGGGGGGATGCAAGAGCCCCTCGGTGTCTCTACCCCCTCATGATGGAGCCGCTGCAGATGCTCCGCTTGCTCCCCATCACCTTGTTCCTCCATGGGAAGGTGGGAGCTGCTGATTGCTCCGGGGTCCCCAAAAGTGGGTGTTCCCAAAAGCGGGGGTCCCCAAAAGCCAGGGGTCCCAGGGGGCCAAGCAGATGGGACCAGCCAGGCCAGGCCTGGGTAAGCCCAGCTCTGGGTGTCCGGGCAGAAACGGAACCGCTGTTTTCTAGGAAGGGGCTTCGGGACCCCCAAAACAACAGCAAAAGGCCCTGCCAGCCAAAGCCTGGAGGATAGAACCAGTTTTGGGTAAGCTCGGCTCATCTCAGCAGGGAAAAGCCCCGCTTTGCTAAACCCAGGTGGGAGATCAGCCCCGTGGGCGGCTGTGCCCGTTCCAGCCGCGTCGGCCGCGCTGCTGCCCGGTGATTAATGGTTTTACACCCAACGCCGAAGAGTGATTAATGATTAGGCAATTATCGGAGAGCGGCGCCCGCGTTACCCCGAGCGCCGCTAATTGCCCTGCAACATGATTGCCTGTTTGGTGGGGATGATGGCGAAGGCCACCGCGCTCATCCTCTGCAGAGGGTCGCTTGGGAATCGACCCCCCAAAACGATCCCGAGGGATCCCCGGGATCCCGCTGCATTGAAGGCTGCGGGGAAAGAGCCTCATGGTTTGGTAGAGCCGGGGGGGCGGGGAGCAGCTTGGTGACCCCCCCAATGACTCTGGGGGGTCACTGCTGGGAGTAGGGGGGTCCAGATGGGCTGTGCCAGCGTCTTCCTTCAACACCCCCAAACTGCATCACACCCCCCCCATAACCGCGATTGGCACAAGCACCCCCATGGGCAGCATTCCCCACAGTGACCCCCCCCCCCCCCCCAAAATGGGGAGCCCCGGTAGCTCTGGCTACCGTGGGGTGGGGGGTTCTCACCACAAAGGACCCCGGTGTCCCCCACTGGGTGCCAACCAGGCCCCACCACCCCCACCCCAGCCCCTGCAGCATCACCCAGAGCTCAGCCCAGCCCCCCAAAACCTGCCCCCCCCCCAGGTCCCAATTGGTTTCACACCCCACATCCACCCCCGCTCTCCCATGGGTGACACCAGTCTGGAGACCCCCAGGGCAAATTTGGGGTGTCCCTGCCTTGGGGCGGGGGGGTCACCCATCGTTCCTATTCAGGAGCCCCCCCCAGAGCCAACACCACTTGGTCCAGTCCCCCCCCCAGCCCCTGGGAACTACCCAGCTCAGATGTACCAGGGGAAAGATGGGGGGCTCCTGACCCCCCTGGGGGGGGGTCTCCTCTATTGGGCGACTCATCCCCCTGACACCACCGCGTTGGGGGGGTCCCTGGTGCACCCTGCTTGGGGGGGGGGCGCTGGGAAGGGGATCCCTGCGCCCTGGCCTCAGAATGCAGGGGGGGGTCCCCACGCCGGGGGAATCCCCAGCAAAGTGGGGGGGTCCTGTATCCTGGGGAAAGCGCAGGAAGGAGGATGGGGGGGGTGCCCGGGGGAAGGCGCAGTGGGGAAGCGAGGGGGGGGTCCCGGTGTGCGACATCCCGGGGTCACCCCGCCCGCCGGTGCCGGTTTCAGTGGCGCAGCTCCGCGCATCCCCCCCCCACAACCCCGCAACCCCTCTTCCCGCCCCCCCCCCCCCCCCAACACCGGTACCCGCAGTACCGGGCCGACTCACGATCTTCTCGGAGGTGCCGGCCCGGGACACGGCGGTGCCGTTGAGCCCCACGAGCGACGGCAGCGTCTGGGACATCCAGTTGGTGACCATGGCCATGGTGCTCAGCACGGCCCCGATCTTCAGCAGCGGCACCGTCATGTCGCCGTCGCCGCCGCATGCCCATCACAGCCCCCCCTCCCGCCCCCCCCGCCGCCGCTGCCTCCCCGCCCGCCGCCCGGTGCCCACCGGGGCGAACCGCGCACCGGCCGCGCCGCCTGCGGAGCCCCCGCGCCGCGCTCGCCCTTTTAACGGGGCCGGCGCCGCTCCGGAGTGACGTCGGCGCCGCTGGCCCCCGGCCAGCCCGGTACGGCCCCGCTTTGGGGCGGGTCTGCTCGGAACGGCTTGGGATGGAGCCCCGGGAGGGGGCGGGAGTGGGATGGGGTGGGGTGGACCAGCCGGTTCGGGGTGGTCCCGGTTCGGGATGATCCCGGTTCGGGGGGTCTCAGCTGGTCCCGCTTCGGGGTGGTCCCGGTTCGGAATGATCCCGGTTCGGGGAGTCTCAGCTGGTCCCGGTTCGGGCTGATCTCGGTTCGGGGAGTCTCAGCTGGTCCCGGTTCGGGCGTTCCAGCTGATGCCGCTTCGGGATGGTCCCGGTTCGGGGAGTCTCAGCTCGTCCCGGTTCGGGATGATCCCGGTTCGGGGAGTCTCAGCTGGTCCCGGTTCGGGGTGGTCCCGGTTCGGGATGGTCTCGTTTCGGGGGTTCCAGCTGGTCCCGGTTCGGGACGGTCCCGGTTCGGGAATCCCAGCTGGTCCCGGTACGGGGTGATCCCAGTTCGGGATGATCCCGGTTCAGGGTGGTCCCACCCAGTCTCGGTTCGGGATGATCCCAGTTCGGGGGTCCCAGCTGGTCCCGGTTCGGGATGGTCCCGGTTCAGGGTGGTCCCACCCAGTCTCGGTTTGGGATGGTCCCGGATCGAGATGATCCCAGTTCAGGGAGATCCCGGTTTGGGGTGGTCCCGGTTCGGTCCGTCCCGGTTCGGGATGGGTCCAGCTCAGGGTGATTCCACCGGCTTCCAGTTCGGGGTGGTCCCGGTTCGGGGGGTCCCAGCAGATCCCGGTTCGGGATGATCCCACCCAGCTCCCTTTGGACCGGCCCCGTACGGACCGGGCCGGGGTTCCCCGGGGGACCCCCAGACAGCCCCGGCTTGGGGGGGCAGGAGCCCCCCCCCAAGCACCCCTGAGACCCCCAAGGTCCCCCCAGACCCCCCAAATCCTCCTCTCCATCCTCAGCCCCCACAGCCGCGGGGACCCTCCCCATGGGTCCCCCGGGGTCCCCCAAACCCTCTGCCTGTGGGTGTCCCCCCCTCCCGCGCCCCCCCCCAGGACCCCCGAGGTTTGGAGCGTCCTCCCCCCGTTCGTGTCGCCGTCCCGCGTGTCGCAGTCCCACAGCGCCACCGCGTGGGGACACCCACGCACAGCACACGGGGGACCACGGGGAACACCCCTTCCCCCCCACCCGCCCAAACAGCCCCCTCCCCACGCGGGTTTTGGGGGGGACTCCTGACACCGGCTCGGGGAGGGCACCCGCAGGGACAATTGTCCCCGTGTCCCCAGGGACAAGGCCCTGGTGGGTGTGGACACCCAGGAGGGACCGAAGCGGGGGGGCTCACATCTGAGACCCCCCCCCTTAAGTACCCAGGGACCCCCCGATTGGGGATCGGGCCCCACGGGGGGATCCACGCTGGGTGCAGCCACCACCCAAGGTGGGGTCCCCACGCTCTGCCCCCCAACAGTGCAGTTGCCACTTAAGGACCCATTTTTGGGGGGGGTGACCCCAAAGCCATAGGGTGGGGCTTCCAACCCCCCCCTCCCCCATGTCCCTACTGCTACAAGCCCTGTGTCCCATGGGGACACCCACAGGGCACCCACGGGGACACCCATGGGGACACCCATGGGGACACAGAGCAGAGCAGCCGTTTAGGGGGGAAAGGGGGAACAACGAGACCCCCCCCGGGGCTCCCCAGGCCCCATCCAGCACCCACATCCCGTCACCCCCCGGATGAGCCCCCGGGTGGGTGGCACCCACAGGACCGGGGTCCCACAGCAGCCCCGTCACCTGGGGCTTGGGGACACGAGCAGGGGAGACCTGTGGGGCTCCGGGGGGGGACAGGGACACCCAGGGTGTCCCCAAACCAGCTGTGTCCCCATGGGGAGTCCCCAAACCAGCCGTGTCCCCAGAGCGGGTCCCCAGACCAGCCGTGTCCCCATAGTGGGTCCCCAGAACAGCTATGTCCCCATGGGGAGTCCACAAACCAGCCCTGTCCCCATGGGGAGTCACCAAACCAGCCCTGTCCCCATAGCGGGTCCCCAGACCAGCCGTGTCCCCATAGTGGGTCCCCAGAACAGCTGTGTCCCCATGGGGAGTCCCCAAACCAGCTCTGTCCCCATGATGAGTTCCCAAACCATCTGTGTCCCCATAGCGGGTCCCCAAACCAGCCTTGTCCCCATGGGGAGTCACCAGACCAGCCCTGTCCCCATAGTGAGTCCCCAAGCCAGCTGTGTCCCCATGGCAAGTCCCCAAAACAGCTGTGTCCCCATAGTGAGTCCCCAAGCCAGCTGTGTCCCCATGGGGAGTCCCCAAAGCAGCTGTGTCCTCATGGTGAGTCACCAAACCAGCCGTGTCCCCATGGGGAGTCACCAGACCAGTCCTGTCCCCATAGCGAGTCCCTAATCCAGCTGTGTCCCCATGGCAAGTCCCCAGACCAGCCGTGTCTCGACAGCGATTCCCCAGACCAGCCTTGTCCCCATAGTGGGTCCCCAAACCAGCCGTGTCCCCATGGCGAGTCCCCCAAACCAGCTGTGTCCCTATAGTGAGTCACCAAACCAGCTCTGTCCCCAAACCATCCACGTCCCCATGGTGGGTCCCCAGACCAGCCGAGGGGGTTGGGAGGATGGAGGCAGCCCCGGGGTCTGGAGGGGACACGGGGACACGGAGCTCCGTCCTCGCACTCTTGCCCCTTGGCACCTCCTCACCCTGCCACCGCTGCCCCGGCACGCGGGCGCTGGGACGGCGTCACCCGCGGTGTCACCGGGAGGTGGTGGCGGATTCACTGGGACACGGCGCACAACCCTGTGGCACCCGCGCAGCTGCCAGCGCCGGGCACAGCTGGAGCACAGCTGGCTCTGGGTGACGAGGAGGAGGCCGGTGCTGCTGCGGTGGCAGCTCTCAGGGCACCCATGTCACCCCCTGTCCCCCCCGGCAGCTCAGCCCAGCGCAGAGGGCCCCAAGCCCACTTGGGGTGCACCCATGGGTGCCTGTTCCCCCCTGGCTGGGCTGGATGCACCCACAACCCCGCGGTGTCCCCAGGGTGGGGACAGCTGGCACCCCGTGTCCACGCGGGTGTTGGGGACAGCCCGGGGGTGTGTGGTGTGACCCGGGTGACATGGGACAGATCCAGGCCATTGTGTGACATCGGGACAAACCCTTCACCCTCGGTGGCCACGTGTTGGTCCCACCAGAGCCACCTGTCACCCATGTGTCCCCATCGCTGGGATGGGGCGGGTGCCCCAGCGTCCAGGGTGCAGTCCGGGCCCCCCCAGGGGTGTCAAGGGAGGGGACATTCCACTGTCCCCACCCAGGTGGCACCGCAGGGGACATTCCACTGTCCCCGCCACAGGCACCCCAGGAGGGCATCGGGACCCCGGGGCTTCACCCAGCGCCCACCTTGCACCCAGCGCCACCCGCAAACCCCCCCAGCGTCCCCCAGCGGGCGCCTCGGGGTGCCCGGTGTCCCCCGGTGTCCCCATCGCGGGGACACACCCATGGCGGGTCCCGGCATCCCCACCGGCCCCGCTGCCAAACGGGCATCCCCGGGGGAGCTGCGGGCAGCGCCCGGCCCCCCCCCGGCCCGCCGTGTCCCCCCGCCCGCCCTCACCTGCATCGCGGGGGAGCCGGCGGAGAGGAGGAGGAGGAGGCCGGGGAGGAAGCGCATCCTGCAGGCACCGACCCCGCCGGAGCCGCCTCACCGGGGGCGCTGCCGGAGGAGCCTCAGCGGGCCGGGGCCGCTCCCCCCGCCGCTCCCGGAGCCGCTCCCGGAGCCGCTCAGCGCCGCCGCAGCCGCATCCCCCGGCCGGGCCCCGCAGCCGCCGCCGCCGCCGCCGCCGCCGCCGCCTTTCTCGCGCCCCCGCCCCGAGCGGGCCCCGCGCGGCACCGGCTGCAGCCGCCGCACCGGCCCCGGTGCAGGGGGCGGCGCGCCCGGTACGGGAGGCTGGAGGAGCCGGGGGGAACCGGGCCGGGCTGGGAGGAAGCGAACCGGGATGGACCGGGAGGGAGGGAGGGAGGGAGGGGGCGGCCAAGCGTGTGTGTCCCCCCCCGCTACCCGTGTCCGCCCCCCGCTACCCGTGTCCCCTTCCCGGTACCCGAGTCCCCCTCCCGGTATCTGTGTCCCCCCGGTACCCGTGTCCCCTTCCCGGTATCCGTGTCGCCCCCCCGGTATCCGTGTCCCCTTCCCGGTATCCGTGTCCCCCTCCCCGGTACCCGTGTCCCCTCCCCGGTACCCGTGTCCCCTCCCTGGTACCCGTGTCACCCCCGCTACCCGTGTCACCCCCGCTACCCGCATCCCCCTCCCCGGTATCCGTGACCCCCTCCCGGTACACGTGTCCCTCCTCCCGGTACCCACATCCCCCTCCCCGGTACCCGTGTCCCCTCCTTGGTATCCGTGTCCCCTCCCCGGTACCCGTGTCCCCCCGGTACCCGCAGCCCGGCCCCGGGGATGCGCGGGGGACGCAGCGGGACGGACGGTCCCACGGGTGGGGCGGCCCCGGGTCCCCTCGCTGTGTCCCTGGGGAGGGACGTTTGGGGGGGGGGATTAGGTGGGCAGCGCCGGGTCCCCCCTCCAGGGATCCTGGGGATGGAGGTTTAGGGGGACAACTCCGGGTCCCCTCTTCTGTTCAGGGTCCCCTCTGTGGGGTCTCTGGGGATGAAGGTTTTGGGGGGGGGACTAGGGAGCCCCCCAGGTTCCCTCTCCTGCTCTGGGTCCCCTCCCCAGGGTGGCTGGGGATGAAGGTTTTGGGGTCCCCACCGGGTCCCCCCTCCTGTCCTGGGGTCACCAGGGATGGAGGTTTGGGGGGAACAGTGAGGGGATCCCCCCCGGTCCCCTCTCCTGTCCTGGGGTCCCCTGGGATGGAGGTTTGGGGGGGCACCCCCTGTTCTGCTCTCCTGTCCTGGGGTCCCTTGCAATGGAGGTTTGGGGGGGCCCCAGCGGGTCCCCTCTCCTGCCCTGGGGTCCCTTGGGATGGAGGTTTGGGGGGGCCCCACTGGGTCCCCTCTCCTGTCCCGGGGTCCCCTGCAATGGAGGTTTGGGGGGACCCCAGTGGGTCCCCTCTCCTGCCCCGGGGTGTTTGGGGTGGGGGGTACCCAGGTCCAGCTACCCCCACGTCCAGGTCCCAACCCTGCCCTTGCAGCCCCCCCAGGGGACCGAGCGTTCCCTGTCCCCCCCAAAACTGCCCCATGGGGACACAGAGCTGGGAGCCCATGGTGGGGGCAGCTCTCTGGGTCCGGGGGGGGCAGGAGGGGCCGGCAGCGGATTCACACCCCAGTGACAATGGGGACACGAGGCCGGCAGCCTCAGGGTGTCACAACCCCCCGTTTTGGGGGGACGGGGACCCCCCCCGCCCGTTTTCATGGGGATCTGCACAGATTTGGGGCGGGGGCCGCGTTCGATACAGTCGGTTTATCGTACAGTAACCGCGACAGCACCGGGCGCGGGGCTGAGCCGCGCGTGTCCCCAACCCCGTCCCACGTCCCCTCTGCCGCGGGGGACGGGCTGTGCCGTGACCCCCCCAAAGCGACGGGGGCTCCCCCCGCCGCCCCACGGAGGGGCAGAGCGTTAGGGGGTGAAGGAGGAGGTTTAACACCCCCCCCGAAGTCCCCCCGGCTCATGTCCTGGCCTGGGGACATGGGGACACTTTGGGGGGGCTGGATTAGGCCCCCCCCGGGCATTGGGCCGACTGGTGGCGTCGCCACATCCAGTGCTTCACTAAGGGGGTTGTTGGGGAGCGTTTTAGCACCACGGGGGGGGGGACCCGGCTCAAAACCCTCCCCCAGACTGGGGTGCCCCACCCCACGTCCCCCCCGCCGGAGTATAAATAAGGGGGGGCAGGAGGGGACGGCACCGCGGCGGCTCCGAGTCCTGAGTTTGCCAGAGCAGGCGCTGGGTCGCTGTCCCTGGCGCAGGGGGGGTGGCAGAGGGACCGGAGACCCCCCCCCCCCAAAAAACAACCCGTCCCTCCCCACGTGGTGTCGGGGGCTCAGCCCGTGAAGCAGACGGGTCCCAGCTCGAAGCCGAATTTCTGGTTGGTGTCACCAAAATCAAGGACGGCCACGTCGGTCAGGGGCAGCCGCTCGACGCGCGACGACGTCACCTCCAGCACCGTCCGCTCCTGGCCGTGGCGGCCCTGCGGGGGGGGACAAATGTGACACGCGGGGTGAGCGATGGGGGGACACATCTACCCTGTGAGGAAAGGGACAAAGAGCTGGGGTCTGGACAAGAGGAGACTGAGGGGTGACATTAATGGGGTTCAATATGGAAAGGGGGGGTGTTGGGAGGATGGAGCCCCGGCACAGCTTCCCCCCCCGAGGAGAAGGGGTCCTGCTCTGTCCCTTAGCACAGAAAAAGGCTAAAAGGCTGAGAAATTGCATCCTGGGGGGGATTAGAAGGGGGCGGTTTGTAGGTTGAGAGGGGTTCTCCTGCCCCTCTATGCCGCCCTTGAAAAAAGGGGTTGGTTCAGATACTATCAGGATATACTTGGGGAACATATATATATACATATATATAATATATACAGCCATAGCACCCTGAGAACGCCCCATCCCGTCTGATCTGGGAAGCTAAGCAGGGTCGGGCCCGGTCAGTGCTTGGATGGGAGACAATGGTACCTGGGATAGATTAGAAGGGGGTGGTCAGTAGGTCAGAGAGGTTCTCCTGCCCCTCTGCTCTGCCCTTTAGTTCAGATACTATCAGGATATACTTGGGGAACACATATATATACATATATATAATATATACAGCCATAGCACCCTGAGAACGCCCCATCCCGTCTGCTCTGGGAAGCTAAGCAGGGTCGGGCCCGGTCAGTGCTTGGATGGGAGACCAGCTGGGAATAGCGGGTGCTGTGGGCTGAGCCAGCACTGGCCCTTGTGGCCAGGAAGCCAATGGGACCTGGGGGGGTTAGAAGGGGGTGGTCAGTAGGTCAGAGAGGTTCTCCTGCCCCTCTGCTCTGCCCTGGGGAGGCCACACCTGGAATAGTGTGTCACATCTGGAATAGTGTGTCACATCTGGAATAGTGTGTCCAGTTGTGGCCCCTCAGTTCAAGGACAGGGACACGTTCCTGTGTCACCTCAGCCGGGTGTTCCTGCTCCGGGGGGTCGCACTGGATGAGCTTTGAGGTCCCTTCAACCCCTGATATCCCGGGATTCCGTGATGGAATCGTCGCATCCGCGGCGCCGGGTGCAGGTTGGGCCACGCGGTTTTTGGGACACGGGGCCGGAACCGTGGTGTCCCGGTGACCCACCTGGCAGCCGTCGTGGAGGGCGCGCACGGGGGTGGCCGGGTGGCCGTGGCCCAGCTCCTCGTCGTTGGCCCCGCGGAAGCGCAGGGCGCGGGCGAAGGTGCCGGCGCGGCCGTCGTACCAAGCGGCGGCGTTTTGGCACAGGAGGGTGAAGTTCTGGCGGGCGCCGGCGCTCAGGAGCCGCAGGAAGGTGAGTTGGGTGACGGGGACGGTGTTCCCATCCGCGTCCACGTAGGAGAACTGCGGCGGGGGGGACGGGAGAGGGGCTGGGACACACGCCCAGGGGACGGGGGTGACGTTGGTGGCCCCCCCGGCACGCGGAGCACCCACCTTCTTGCCCCGTTTGAAGGTGCTGTACCACGTCCCCGGTTTCTCCCTGCTCCAGGCGGCCAGGCGGACCTGGGGGTGACACAGTGTTGGGGACAAAGCCTCTCCAAGCCCCAAGCGAACCCCAAAATTGCCCCCATCATGTGCCCCCGCCCGGGGGGCACATGTACGGGGGGGTTTGGACACCTGGTCCTTCTCAAACTCACCGATTCAAATCTTTTATCGGGGAACAGACACGTCTCGCCGCCGGCGGTGAAATTACAGAAGACGCGGAAGGCGTCGCGGGAGCAGCCCTGGTTGGGGTCAATCCAGTACTCGCCTGGGGAGGACGGACAGACGGACAGATCGGGGTTTGCCCAGGGGCACGTTTTGCTGCGTGTCCCCCCAAACCAACCCCTCACCGTCCTGGAGCTGCGGGTGGCAGAGCTGGAGCTCCCGGCAGACGCGCGCGGGGCTCTCGGGGGTGCCCAGGGGCCGCCGCAGCCGCTCCACGTCGCCGCGCAGGGAGCTGAGCGCCGCGTAAACCTCCTCCAGCCCCTCGGTGCCGCGGGGGGGGCCCTGCTGCTCCCCCCCGGCCCCTTCGGCCGCTCGCCGGTGCCTCCGGCTCGAGGGCAGCGGCTCCAGCAGCTCGGCCGGGGGGCCCTGGATGGATGGGGTGAGTGGCAGGTGGGGGGGAAAGAGGACATTAGAGCCCCCCCCAGGGAGGGGACAGAGTGACGGGGTGTCTGTCCAAAGCGTCCCTTACTCACCGGCGGTCCCGGGGGGCCGGGGGGGCCGGTGTCGCCTCGGGGACCCAGAGCACCCTGTTAAGGGAGAGGACTCAGTCCCGCGGCGCTGGGAGAGGTCCCAGGTTGTCCCCTGGGAGTGTATTTGTCGCCCCCCCCGCTGTCACTGTCCCTCCCCAGCACTCACCGGGGAGCCTTTGGAGCCCTTCTGCCCCAAGGGACCCTGCGGGACGAGAAAAGAGGAGAGGGACACCGGCTGGGCCCCCAGTGTCCCCTCCTTGGGGCTCCCCCCTGCCCCTCCGCGCCCCCCAGGGGGTTAAGGGTGGGCAGGAGCCCCTTGGTGACCCCCCCGGGCACAAGGAGACACTCACCGAGAGCCCAGGGGGGCCGGGGGGGCCGGTGGGGCCGGTGGGGCCAGCCAGACCCTGTGGATATAGACAGCGTCACCCCCATGTCCCCCTGGCCCTCGTGCCCGCCCCCCAAAGCTCAGGGGAGACCCCAAACACTCACAGGGTCTCCTTTGGGTCCGGGGGGGCCCTGGATGCCGGGGAGCCCCTGGTCCCCCTTCTCCCCCATCTCTCCCGGTGGCCCAATGAGCCCGATCAGGCCAGCATGGCCCTGGGGACAGAGGAGTGTCACACAGTGTCCCCCCCCCAATGACTGGGGGGGGCTCAGGGACAAATTGGGGTGACGCTGTGTGACTGTCACCTCCGCTCACCTTGTCTCCTTTGTGGCCGGGGTCTCCCTTGAGGCCAGGCAAACCCACGGGACCCTGAAAGACGAGGGTGTCGCGCACCCCGCAACGTCCCCACCCGGGGGTCCCCACCTCGCTCACCCCGACTTACCAGGGGACCGGGGGGTCCCGCTTGGCCCGGAGCCCCCAACAAGCCTTGTTCACCCTGCAAGAGACCCGGTGTGGGAAAGGGGCCCCCCCTCAACACCCCTGGTGCCCAAGAGGATGTCCCCCAGCTGGAGCTTTGGGGACACGGGAACGTCCCCCCGCAGCCCCCGACTCACGGCGGGGCCGGGGATCCCCCGCAGCCCCTCGGGGCCCGGCCGGCCCGGTGGTCCCTGTGCCCCCACGGGGCCCGTCTTCCCGGGTGGCCCCTCGGTGCCTGGTTGTCCCTGGGGACACGAGGACAGAGTTGGGGGGCTGGCACCCCTCTGCAAGGACGGGGCGGGGTCTGCTCCTGCCCCCAGGGTTTTCAAAGGGGGGGTTTGGGGAGTCGCCACTCACCTTGGCACCCTTCTCGCCCTGCCGGCCCTCGCGCCCCGTCGGTCCCACGGGTCCCTGGGTGAGGGGACAGGGACAGCGGGAGCTGCAGCCGTCACGCGTCACCCCACGCTGTCCCCCCACCCCATGTCACCATCGCCCTTCCCCGACTCACCCTCCGGCCTGGGGGGCCCGGGGGACCCGGCTCCCCTGATGCTCCTGGGGGACCCTGAAATGATTCCAGTGGGAATTTGGGGTGAGGGGACAAGGGGACAATCCCAGAGCTGGGACAAGGGGACAGTCCCACAGCCAGGACCAGGGGACACGTGGAGGGGGGGGAAGGAAGCAGCACGGCTCAGTCACAGCCCCCCCGCTGGGAATGTGACCCCCCCGCACATTCTGCAGCCACAACACCCCCAGTTGTCCCACTCACCGGCAAACCGGGGTCCCCACTGTCACCCTTCTCTCCAGCGGCGCCGTCCAGCCCCTGTGACACAGGGGACAGTGAGCACCCCCCCACTTTACCCCCCTGGACCCCCCCCGGGCTGTCGGGTCACTGAGAAGCACTGGGGAGAGAACAGGGGGGTCTCGGCACCTCCAGACCCCATCGCCACCCAGGGTGACACAGCAGGTGACAGCGCAGTGTCACCTTGGAGGGGCGAGGGGGGGCTACTCACCGGCACGCCGGGGTCTCCGGGGGGGCCGGGGTCACCCGGGAAGCCGATGGGACCCTGTGGGGAGAAGGGGACATGACAGGGGGGCACTGGGAGGGAGCCCCAAACCCTCCGCCTGCTGGGACAGAGGGACGGGAGGGTGAGTGGGGGGGACACGGGGGCTCGGGGCAGTGTGCCCCCCCACTTACCACGTTGCCTTTGGCTCCGTCGTCTCCCGGTGGCCCCTTCTTGCCGGGGGGTCCCGCTGCCCCCGATGGCCCCGCGTCCCCCTTCTCCCCCACGTCCCCTTTCACACCCTGCCGAGGGGCGGGGGGGGGACATCAGAGCAGGGGGGGACACTAAAAACGTCCCCAGGAGTCCCGCCTGTGCTTTGCACGGCCAGGGACAGCAGGATCTGCCCCCCACCCCGTTTTGTCCCTAAAAGACCCCCCCAGCCCCCTCAGGGATACTCACGGGGGGTCCGGGCTCCCCTGGGGCTCCGGGGTCTCCCGCTTCACCCGGTTCACCCTGGGGGGGCAAAAACCAACAGGGCAGACGCTGCTGGGTGCTGGGGGGGGGACACACAGCTCTGCCCCCCATCCCCCCCCCCAACAGTGGGGCTTACCTTTTCTCCCACGGCGCCCGGCTGCCCCACGCCGCCCGGCATCCCCTGGGGGCCCTGAAGCAGGAGGATGGGGTGAACCCCCCCTCAGGGACACCAAACAGCCCCCCCCGGAACCCCCCAGGGCCGTACTCACCTCGGCACCGCTGGGTCCCTGTGGCCCACGGGGTCCCGGTGCGCCGGGGGGACCCTGTGGGGAGCACAGAGGGGGGGTCAGAATGTAAAGGGGGGGGTCAGACTGAAAAGGGGGGGGTCAGAATGTAAAGGGGGGGTTGGACTGAAAAGGGGGGGGTCAGAATGTAACAGGGGGGTTGGACTGCAAAGGGGGGGTCAGAATGTAAAGGGGGGGGCAGACTGCAAAGGGGGGGGTCAGAATGTAAATGGGGGAGGTCGGACTGAAAAGGGGGGGTCAGAATGTAAATGGGGGTCAGAATGCAAAGAGGGGGTCAGAATGTAAATGGGGGAGGTCGGACTGAAAAGGGGGGGGTCAGAATGTAAAGGGGGGTCAGACTGAAAAGGGGGGGTCAGAATGTAAATGGGGGTCAGAATGCAAAGGGGGGGTCAGAATGTAAATGGGGGTCAGACTGAAAAGAGGGGGTCAGAATGTAAATGGGGGGGTCAGACTGAAAAGGGGGGTCAGAATGTAAATGGGGGTCAGAATGCAAAGGGGGGGTCAGAAAGTAAAGGGGGGGCTGAGCCATGCAGCTCAGATTAGGCAGAGGGGGGGGCACAGACTTGGGGGGTTTCCTTACCATGGGGCCAACGTCTCCATTCTCGCCCTTCTCGCCGGGGGGGCCCGGCATGCCCTGGGGGGAGCAGCGGTTAGCCGGGGGGGTCTGCAGGCCCCTCGGGGCAAGGCAGAAGGTGCCCCAAGTTGTGTGTCCCTTGTCCCCCCCCCAGTCCTCACCTGCAGGCCGGGGGGGCCGCTGAGGCCCAGGTGTCCCCGCGATCCCTCGTCCCCCTTCTGCCCAAACATCCCCTGCTGCCCCCGGCGCCCCGGCTCCCCGTCCGCTCCCTGGCAACAGAAAGGGGGGGTCGGCACCGCCTGCCCCATAGAGACCCCAAAGTGTGGGGCGGGGGGGCAGGGGATGAGGAGTTTAATCTGGGGGGGGGTCAGGGTGCTCAGCAGCTACTCACCGCAGGACCGGGGTGCCCCATGGGTCCCTGGATCCCTGTTGGTCCGGGGGGGCCCTGTGGGACAGCAGCACCCACATAGGGTTAGGGCAGCCCCAAATGTCCCCCCCCCCACCCTCTGGAGAGCCCCCCCACATACACAGAGCACCCCCTGGACTCACCGCATCGCCCTTGTCACCTTTGCTGCCCTTTTGGCCGGGGAGCCCCATCTCACCCTGTCCCGAGGGGAAAATGGGGTGAGAGCCTGTGGTGGCGAGGGGGGGGCACATAACAACCTCAGGGAACCGCCCCCCATTTAGGTGAAACCCGCCCCCCCATCCCAAGTGTCCCCCAGATCTGCAAGGGGACTCATCCCCAACACTTGGCCTGGGGTCCGTTCCCTCCGGAGTGACACGGAGCCACTGCTGGAGGGGGGTGTGTGCGCCCCCCCCCTCCACTTACCTTGTCCCCATCCTCCCCGGCAGGGCCGGGGGGGCCACTTGGCCCTGGGAGCCCCCCAGGACCCTGGATCCCGTCCTGCCCGGCCGGTCCCACGGGCCCCCGCTCGCCCTGTTGGGGGGAAGAGGAAAGGGCTGAGGGGCTGGGGGGGGCGACATGCAGCTTGTCCCCTCCCTGCACCCCCCCTGCACCTACCGGGGAGCCCTTCTCGCCAATGGGACCGGGGGGGCCCTGCGCACCCCCCCGGCCCGGCAGCCCGATGCCTCCAGCTGCCCCCGTGGGGCCTCGCTCACCAGGGGAACCCTGGGGAGAAAAGAGACGTGGGGGGGGATGTGGGAAGACCCCCCGTCTTCCTCCTCTCCAAACAAACCTTCCTCTTCCTCAACAGGAATTTTAAGCTGGGGGGGTGCAAAATTGCTCCCCAAGGAGTGCAGATATTCCTATAGACACCCCAAAACTCCAGTAACCCCCTGAACGCCACCACGCTTTGTACTCACTGTGGGGCCGGGGGGGCCGGGGGGCCCTTCTCCCCCCTTCAGGCCAGGCGGACCCTGGGGGGGCAGAAGGATGGTTAGAAGTGCCCCCCCGCCGCGGCCCAGACCCACTTTCGGCGCCCCGAGCAGCACTGACCGTCTCTCCGGGTGCCCCCCGTGTGCCGGGGAAGCCGGGGGTGCCGGGGGGGCCACTCTTCCCGGGGCTGCCGGGGGGGCCGGGGTCACCCTGCGAGGGGACAGGAGGAGCAGAGAGCATTGCCCCACCCCCGCCGAGCCCTGTGGGGGTCACCCCAGCCCCGCCACTTCGTTCTAGGGTGTGGGGGTCCCGGCGAGCGGTGGGACCCCCCCGGTGCGGCTCCTACCTTTGCTCCCTCTCGGCCGGCGCCGCCGGGTAAGCCCTGTTCCCCGGGGGGGCCGGGGGGGCCGGGGTGCCCCCTCTCCCCCACGGGCCCCGTCTCGCCTGATTTACCCTGTGGAGACAGCGCGGGGTGAGATTCTGGGGGGGGGTCCATCACCCACCCCCCAGTTAAACACCCCCTGTGTCCATCCTCACCTGCGGTCCCACCACCCCCGTGGGGCCGGGGGGGCCGGTTTTGCCATGAAACCCCTGCAGAGGAGAGGAAAGCGGGGGGGGGTGAACGCTGCATATTTCCAGTGTCCCCCCCACCCTGGGGAAGTGGGGCACCCACCGGCTCGCCGCGCTGGCCCGGATGTCCTGGCAAACCGTCCTTCCCGGGGGGACCCTGCGCGGAGCAGAGGGGACAGGGTGGGGGACACCCTGCATCAGGGACCCCCCCTCTGCTGCACCCCCTCTGGGCACAGTGAGGGGAGGGGGGGACGCGGCAGCCACTGTCCCCCCACGTCATGCCAGGACCACGCGTGTTGTCACCACTTACCGGGGGCCCTTTGGTGCCTGGGAAGCCATTGGGGCCCTGGGGACCTTGGGGACCCTGCGGGGGGGACAGAAACCCCCTGGTCAGTGGCTCCCCCCGGGGCCCCCCAGCACCCAGGGGATGGGAGGGGGAAACGGGGAATGGGGCTGGGAACTGGGAAACTGGGGTGGGAACTGGGTTGGGAATGGGGTTGGGAACTGGTCCCCATGCCCAGCACCCTGTTGTCCCCATCCTGGGGACATCCCTGTCACCTTCTCGCCCACAGCGCCGGGGGCCCCGTCATGGCCAGGATCTCCCTGTGGGGACAGAAAGAGGCAGAGGGTGACAGCAAAGACCCCCCCCCAACATCAGCCCCACTGGCAGCGCCCCCCCCAAGGCGGGCGATGGGGACGCGGGGACAGTGGGGACAAGGTCAAGGTGCCACTTACCTTGGGGCCGGGTTTCCCTGTGGGGCCGGGCAGCCCCCGCTCCCCCGGGAGACCCTGCGGGCGGGGGGCAAAGAGGTGAGGGGGGGGCACTGGGAAACTGGGAACTGAGGAACCGGGAATGGGGCTGGGAACTGGGAAACCGGGCAACTGGGGAACTGGGAATGGGGCTGGGAACTGGGAAACCGGGCAACTGGGCTGGGAAACTGGGCTGGGAATGGGGATAGGAACTGGGGAACTGGGTTGGGAACTGGGGAACTGGGCTGGGAACTGGGAAACTGGGCTGGGAATGGGGATAGGAACTGGGGAACTGGGCTGGGAACTGGGAAACTGGGCTGGGAATGGGGTTAGGAACTGGGAAACTGGGCTGGGAATGGGGCTGGGAGCTGGAGAACCGGGTTGGGAACTGGGAAACTGGGATGGGAGTGGGGTTGGGAACTGGGCTGGGAATGGGGTTAGGGACTGGGAAACTGGGCTGGGAATGGGGCTGGGAGCTGGAGAACTGGGCTGGGAACTGGAAAACTGGGATGGGAGTGGAGTAGGGAACTGGGCTGGGAATGGGGTCGGGAATGGGGCTGGGAACTGGGGAACTGGGCTGGGAATGGGGTTGGGAACTGGGGAACTGGAGAACTGGGTTGGGAACTGGGAAACTGGGATGGGAGTGGAGTAGGGAACTGAGCTGGGAATGGGGCTGGGAACTGGGGAACTGGGCTGGGAATGGGGTTGGGAACTGGGAATTGGGTTGGGAACTGGGAAACTGGGCTGGGAATGGGGTTGGGAATTGGGGAACTGGAGAACTGGGTTGGGAACTGGGAAACTGGGATGGGAGTGGAGTAGGGAACTGGGCTGGGAATGGGGCTGGGAATGGGGAACTGGGCTGGGAATGGGGTTGGGAATGGGGCTGGGAACTGGGGAACTGGGCTGGGAATGGGGTTGGGAATGGGGCTGGGAACTGGGGAACTGGGCTGGGAATGGGGTTGGGAACTGGGGAACCGGGCAGGGAGTGCGTGACTCACCGGTGGCCCCCGCTGTCCCGTCTGCCCGGCCTGGCCGGCCTTGCCCTGCGGGGACAGAGGAGGTTATGGGGACAGCAGCCCCCCCAGTGTCCCCCAGGGGACAGAGCGGGCCCGAGCGTGTTTGTGACAGCAGGACTGTGGGGACAGAGCCGGATTTGGGGGACAGGGAGGGGGGACAGTGTGACACTGGCACAGGGCTGACTCACTCTCTTGCCTTTCTCGCCCGCCAGCCCTGTGGGACCCTGGAAGCCGGTGGAGCCCTAAGGAGAGAGGGGACAAGTGACAACCTAGGGCCGAGGTGGCACTTGGGGTCGTGGGGACACCCCAAGTCTCCCCTGTGCTCACCTTGGGGCCCTGGCGCCCTGGATACCCCGGGAGACCCGGCACCCCCAGTTTGCCCTGCAAGGGAGAGAGTGGAGCTGAGCTGTGTGGACACGGGGACATAAGGGGACACGGGGACATGGGAGGACACAGGACACGGGGGGACATGGGAGGACATACCAGGATGCAAGAGGAAACGGAGGGACATGGGGGGACATGGGGGGACACGGGAGGACATGGGGGACATGGGAGGACACAGGGGAACATGGGAGGACATGGGGGACACGGGAGGACACGAGAGGACACAGGGGGATGCAAGAGGACACGGGGGGTCATTTTGGGACGCAGGGGGACACAGGGGACACGGGGGGACATGAGAGGACATGGGGGGACACGCGGGTCCCCTCACCTTCTCGCCTGCGGGGCCAGGAGCACCTGGTTCCCCCACGGGACCCGTCTGTCCCTTTAGCCCCTCGGGACCGTCCTCGCCGCGGGGACCCAGCGGGCCCTGGTCCCCCTGCAACGGGAACGCGGAGTGGGGAGCACGCTGGGGGGGACAGGGGTCCCCAGCTGTCCCCCCAAAACACACAGCTGCTCCTCGGGGTCCCCAACTGTCCCCAACAGACACAGGGCCCCTCCCTGGGGTCCCCAACTGTGTCCCCCCCCCGCCTCAACAGAGCTGTGTCCTGCACCTGGGGCTTGGTGGCACTCACAGCCCCCACAGCCCTGAGGAGGGGACCCCCATGAGCCCCCCCAGGACACCCCACTTACCCTGTCCCCCTTGGGGCCCATGTCCCCCTTAAAGCCAGGGAATCCATCTTCTCCCTGAAACAAAGGCACATTTTGGGGGGGGGGTGAGAATGCATTAGCAAGCCCCAGGTCGGGGGTCACAATGTGGAGCTGAGCCCCAAATCCCACCAGAGGGGCTGTCCCCAAGTGTCCCCCCCCCTCGCCAAGGATGAGTGGCCCCCAAGAGCAGGGACAAGGACCCTCCTGTCCCCTGGGGTCCCTCTTACCTTCTCCCCCTTGCTGCCCTTCAGGCCCCGCACACCAAACGCTCCCTGCAGAGGGGACATGGAGGGGACACGGAGGGGACACAGAAGGGCTTGTGTGTCCCCCAACCCACGGGGGACACCCCCTGTCCCCCCCAACACCATGCAGAGGCGGGGGGTCCACTTACCTTCACCCCCCGGGGTCCCGGGTAACCAACGGGACCGGGGGCACCCACGGGGCCCTGGGGACAGAGAGAGAGGTGACAAAAATGGGGACCCCCCCCTAAAAAAATGGGATCCTACCCCCCCCATTTGGGGTGCTGGGGGGGACAGCCCCTCACCTGGAGGCCCTTCTCTCCGGCTGGTCCTTCTCGGCCAGGGTGACCCTGCAGGGACACACTGGGACGGTGACACTGCCCTGGTGTCCCCGCTGTGCTGGGGACCAGAGTGACCCCCCCAGGGGACACAGTGACCCCCCCAGGGGACACAGTGACCCCCCCAGGGGCAGGGGACACAGTGACCTGCCCAGCCTGTACTCACCGGGGGCCCATCGGCCCCAGCCACCCCCTGGATCCCCGGCTTCCCCGGCGGGCCCTGCGTGAGAGGGGGACACATGGGGACACCGAGGGGACACCCCTGGGGCCCCCAGGACCTGCTCGGAGCTGGGGGAGCTCCGGGCCGCCCCCCTCCCCCCGCAAAATCCACTCACCTTCTCCCCCGGGAGCCCGACGGGGCCCTGGGGGCCGGGGAGACCCTGCAGAACAGAGCGGGGTGATGGGGGGGGACTGGGGACCCCCCAGTGCTGTGGGGACACCCCACTGCCCCCCCAACACCAGCGGTACCTGCGGCCCAGGGTTCCCTTGCTGTCCCGGGGGTCCCGGCTCCCCTTGGATTCCCTGGGGGGGGGCAAAGTCCATCAGCGCAGTAAAAAACCCTCCTCAGAGCCCCCCCATGACCCCCAGCACCCCCTAAGAGCACCCAGTAGTGCTGCCCCCCCACTTCCTGGCTTCATTCGGGTTGGGGGGGTCGCGGTGACACCCACCACGTTGCCTTTGGGCCCCGGTGCCCCGTCGATGCCGCTGGCACCCTGCGGAGGAACAGGGGGGTCAGGGTGACACCGCACCCCAAGGTGACGGGTGACAGAGACAAATCCCCTTGGGGACAGACAGACAGACAGACAGAGGGATGGGTGTCTCATACCGGTGTGCCGGGGGGGCCGGGGGGGCCGCGGGTGCCGATGAGGCCTCGTGCACCCTAAGGACAAGGATAGGGGGGTCGGGGGGGCTCAGGTGACCCCAGCACCCCAAATTCCCCAGGGTGGGGGAGTCTGGTGCGCAAATCTCTTCCCCAAAAAGCTGAAGGAAGAAAATGGGGGGGCAAACTTGTCCCCCCGCCGCCCCGCCGCTCTTTGGGCTGGGGGAGAAGCCAGGTTGGGTACTCACAGGTTCCCCTGGTTGTCCCCGAGGTCCTGGGGGGCCATCGGAGCCCTGGGCGGGGACAGAGTGGAACTGAATGTGTCCCCCCCAAAACCAGCGGGGGGCCATGTGTTCCCGTGTGCCCCCCAACTCCTCACCTTGGCTCCTTTCTCCCCGGGGGGGCCAGCTGGTCCTGGCTTCCCCACGTCACCCTGCACAAGAGGGAGGGTGAGGGGGGCGTCAGGACAGGGTGACAGGAGGGGACACACTGAGGCCCCCCCCACGTCACACTGCACAAGAGGGAGGGTGAGGGAGGTGTGGGGACAGGGTGACAGGAGGGGACATGCTGAGGCCCCCCCCATGTCACACTGCACAAGAGGGAGGGTGAGGGAGGCGTGGGGACAGGGTGACAGGAGGGGACATGCTGAGGTCCCACTTACCCGGTGGCCCTTCTCTCCCGGCAGCCCCGGCAGCCCATCGAAGCCCCTGTCACCCTGGGGGGGTCAGACAAGCATCAGGCCAAGCTCTTGTGTCCCCCCCGCCACACCAAGACCCCCAGCACCGATGTCACCCCCCGTGAGAGACCTTGGGGCCGGTGTCCCCCGGGAGTCCCCTGGCACCGTCAGCTCCAGCGCGACCCTGCAAGACAAGTCCGGGGGGGTGGGAAGGGGCCCAGAACTCAGAGCGCCCCCCCGGAAAAGGGGCACTGTGACAGCTGGGCAGGGACATTTGGGGGTGACAAAACCCCAAGCCCTCCAGTTCTTACCCGTCTGCCCAGTTTCCCCGGTGGCCCCGGCAGCCCCTGCAACCCCCGGGGACCCTGATGGAGAAAAGGGGGGGGTCAGTGTTTGGGGGGGGTCAGGGCTCACCAGCCCCCTCCCAAGGGCATCACCCCCGACCCCTCTTCTCTCACCCGTGGCCCCATGTCCCCGGCGTCTCCTTTCAGGCCTGGGTGTCCAGGTAGACCCTACAAAAACAAAGCATGGAGACCCCCCCCGTGAAGGTTTGAGATGTGATTTTTGGGGGGGGACACACTCCACATTGGCCCAGTACTCACCAGTGGTCCCGGGCGGCCTGTCAGCCCCATGGGACCTGGGGGGCCCTTCATGGCGAGCTGGGGGGAGAAGGGAAGAGGGGTTGAGGGGAAATGGGGGGGCTGGTTTTGGGGGGTCATTGGGGGGGTCCTGGGGGGGTCTGTACCTTCGCCTGCTGCAGGATTGCTTGGGCTTGGGCTTCTTGGAAAGAGACGGTGGGGCCCTTGAGGGAGTCCCCCCCAAACTGGAACTGGGGGGGTATGGAGCAGGGTGAGGGGTGTGGGGAGCCCCTGGCCCCCCCCCGGGGACAGCCAGCTTGGTGTCACCTCCAGAGCTGTCCCCGAGGGTCCTGTCCATCCCCAAAACTTACCGGCAACATGATCATGGTCCCCGCGGGGCCGCGGATCCCGTCGGCTCCCGGCAGCCCCGGCCGTCCCGCGGGACCCTGGGGTGGGGGGGCGGGGGGGGATGAGCCGTCACCGCGCTGTCACGAGCTGTCAGCTCAGGGCTTGCAGCTCCAGTGCCCCGGCACGCCCCGGCACGCACCGGGACACCACAGCCCCCCCGGCCCGCCGCGGGGCGGCTCTGACCCTGTCACAGCCCCCCTGCCCCTTACAGCCCCATTACAGCCCCATTACAGCCCCCCTGCCCCTTACAGCCCCATCACAGTCTCCCTGATCCATCACAGCCCCTCCTGCCCCATCACAGCCCCCCCACCCCATCACAGCCCTGTCACAGCCCCCCTGCCCCATCACAGCCCCCCCTGCTCCATCACAGCCCCCCCACCCCTTCACAGCCCCATCACAGCCCCCCCTGCCCCATTGCAGCCCCCTTGCCCTGTCACAGCCCCCCAGCCCCATCACAGCTCCCCCAACCCTTCACAGCCCCATCACAGCCCCCCTGCCCCATCATAGCCTCATCACAGCCCCATCACACCCCCCCCACCCCCTCACAGCCCCCCCACCCCATCACAGCCCCATCACAGCGCCCCCGTCTCCTCCGTACCTGATCGCCGGGGTCCCCGGGCAGCCCTGGTGGTCCCGGTGGTCCCAGGGGACCCGTCTCCCCCTGCACAGAGCACAGCAGTGTGTTAACGCTTCGGCGTCTCCCGTGTTCCCCCCTCGCCCCCCCAGCTCCTCACCGCAGGGCCTGGGGGTCCCGGCGGCCCCTCGAATCGCCGACCCTAAAGGAGATGAGAACGAGCCCCGTCCTGCCAACCGTCTCCCACGGTGGCCCCGGGGTGTCACAGGAGGGCTGGGGGCCACGTGGCCCTTTTTGGGGGGGGGTTGTGTCCCACTCACCGGCTCCACGATGGCTGGTTCGCCCTTCTGCCCCTTCAGGCTGGGCTCCTGAAAAACATGGGGGGGTGAAACGGCTGAGAGCCGGGCTGGGGTGACGGCTTCGAGCCACCTATGTGGTCCCTGCATCCATCTGGTGGCCCTGGACCCATCCTGTGGTCCCCAGACCCATCCTGTGGCTCCCAGACCCATCCTGTACCACCTGGACCCCACCTCATGGCCCCTGGTCCTGTCCTGTGGCCCCTGAACCCCATCCTGTGGCCCTTGACCTATCCCATGGCTCCTGGACCCATCCTGTGGTCCCTGGACCCATCCTGTGGCCCTCAAACTCCATCCCATGGCCCCAGACCCATCCCATGGCCCCTGGACCCACCCTGTGGTCCCCAGACCTGTCCTGTGGCCCCCGAACCCCATCCTGTGGCCCTGGATCCATCCCATGGCTCCTGGACCGCATCCTGTGGCCCCCAAACCCCATCCTGTGGCACCTCAACCCCATCCTGTGGCCCTGGATCCATCCCATGGCCCCTGGACCCATCCTGTGGCTACCCAGACCCATCCTGTGGCCCCCAGACCCCATCCCATGGCCCCTGAACCCCATCCTGTGGCCCTGGACCTATCTCGTGGCCCCCAGACCCATCCTGTGGCCCCTGATCCCGTCCCGTGGCCCCCAGACCCATCCTGTGGCCCCTGATCCCGTCCCGTGGACCCCAGACCCATCGTGTGGCCCCTGAACCCCATCCTGTGGCTCTGGATTCATCTCGTGGCCCCCAGACCCATCCCATGGCCCCGGCTCAGCCGGCCATAACTGGGGGGTCCCTGTCCCCGTCCCCAGTGTCACCTGGATCACCATCCCCTCCCGCTCGGCAGGGCCGAACCGCTCCCGGCTCGCGGGGTCCCCGTCACCGTCGTCCTCGTAGCCCGGCAGCTCCGCGCTGCCACCCCCAGCGTCCCCATCCTCAAGTTCAAGCACAAGCTCCTCAGCAGCATCCTAAGGGATGGGGACGTATTTGGGGGTGACAAGGTGGGGGGAACCTCCCCTGCCTCCCCCAGCCCCCGGCGGTACCTCGAAGGGGCCGGTGCCGTTCAGGGTGACGCTGACGGTGGTGACAAGGCTGGAGGGGACGGCTGACACGGAGCTCTCCTCCGGGGACGGCGCTGTCGGCGTGGGCGCGCTGGCCTTGGGCGATGCGGAAAGGGCGCAGGGTGAGGAAGGGAGCGCTGCGGCAGAGGGAGGTGCTGACCCCTCGGGGGGTCCCGCAGGACCGGGAGATGCTTTTGGGGGGGTCACGGGTGGATTGGGGACATCCCCACCCCACCACAGCCCCTGCTGGGATTGGGGACACTGGTGCCGTTCCCCGTTTTGGGACAAAGCGCTGGGACAGCGAGCCAGGGCTGGGCAGCTGCTGCTCGGGGGCGCGGGGGCGGCCGTTCCCCCCCAAACCTTGGCTCCGAGCAGCACCTGGAGCATGGCCACCCCTCGCCGGGTCTCTCCCCGCTCGCCGGGGCCAAGGCTGAGTCATCGGCAGGAGGGGCCACCGTCCCCAGGGCCACCCTTGGCCAGCAGCACCGTCCCCAGCTGCAGCCCTGACCCATTTCCAGAGCCAACAGGGCCAAAGGCGGAGGTGGCGGGGCTGCCCCCAGGGCCAGGAGCTGTGGGGACAGCTCAGCACCCTCCTGGGGACACGCCAGCCACCGGGCTACCCGAAATCATTGTGAGGAGCCGCTCAAAACCAGCCGGCAGCCATGTCCAGCAGACCCAAAGGTTCGGCTCCACAGGGGCCAGCGTGGCCAAAACCAGCCCGTTTTGCCCCAAATTGTGCGAAGACGAGGCGGGAGCTCCACGCACGGCTCCGGGACGCGGTGGGCTCGGCACCTGCAGCCGCTGGGATTTGAAGCCGGATTTGGGTGCCGGCGCGAGGGGCTGAGCCACGGCACGGCAGCGCTGGCACGTTGCAGGTTGGCAGAGCTGGGTTAACCGGGGCGGGTTAACCAGCTGCAGAGCGGGTTAGTTAGTTGCGTTCTCTACCTGGCTGGCCGTGACGGAGGGTGCGGAGGGCTCGTGCTGCTCCGGCAGCTCCTTGTTCCTCCTCTTCTTGCCCTTGCCCTTGCCCTTCCTTTTCCCCTTCCTGCCCTTCCTCCGTGGGGCGGCCGTGGGCTCCAGGTCACTCTGCAGGGGACAGGGACAGAAATGGGGGTGTCGGGGGCCCTGTGACCCCCCCATGGAGCTCCTTGGGGTCCCAGCCGTCCCCCTCCCCAGTTTGGGCGCTCACCTCCTCCGGGAAGGGCGCGATGAGCGGGTAGAGCAGGGGCTGGTGGCAGTCGGGCATGTAGAGGTGGCAATAGGAGCGGGCGGCCTCGGGGTCGGCCACCAACAGCAGCTGCTGGACGTCACCCTGTGGCAAAGGACAACGGGGGGACACGAGGGGGTGGCGGGTTTGACCCCCCAAATTCGCACCCCGGGTCTGATGGGTGCCAACACACGCCCTGGATACGGGTGCAAGAGCCAGAGGTGGCCTGGGGGGGGGGGAAAGGGGACAAAGGGACACTTGTCTGCCTGCTGGGGACAAAATGGGCTGAGGGGGGCCGCCCCCGCTCGCCTCAATGCCGTCTCTTTGCCTTGACATTTGCAGCGGGCAGGAATGCAGGGAGAGGGATCAGGTCACCCCACGGGGACGGGGACGCCCCTTGGGGACAGGGACACCCCTAGGGACAGAGGGCAGCCCCCAGCACAACCGGGTCCCCCCCTTCCCCAGACCCCTCCCTACCAGGGCCAGCCAAGGCCTCAGGGACGTGGATTTGGGGAGGGACGCACCTCGAAAACCTCCTCATCCAAGAGCCGGGCCCCAAAAATCGTCACCCCCTCGGTGCTAACGAGGGGCTGAGGTCCCCGCTCCAGCGGCAGCGTGGCCAGGAGGTGACAATCCACCAGCAAGGAGACGTTGGTGCCCTCCACGGCCAACGCCACGCGGTGCCACCTGCGGAGACGGGACTCGCTGGCAGCGAGAGGGACCTGCGGACCCCCCCGCCCTGCCCCAAAACGCGTCCCCCCCCTCCTTGTCCCTCACCTGCCGTCAGCCAGGTTGACCCTGCGGAACACGGGGTAGCGCTCGGGGGGGGGCCGCCCCTCCTGGTCCTCGTAGAGGAAGACGGGCGAGAGGCCGATCTCCACACCGAGCTGCTGCACGCCGCGCTCGTCGTACACCGAGAGCAGGAAGGCTTGTCCCCCGCGCCGCGCGCGCACCGTGGCCAGCACCGCGAAGTCCTCGGGGAAGGAGCCGTCTGCGAATAGGGGGACAATCAGGGACCCCCCCAGAGGCGGCTCTGCACCCCCAAAAGGAGATCCAAGCCATGGGTGCCGTACCGGGGAAGAGCTGGCGGGTGGGCGCGCTGAGCTGGGTGCGGTTGTCCACGCGGAAAGCCAAGTCGGGGTCTTGCGTCCCCGGGCGCTGGGGACAGATGCCGGCGGTGACGGTGACGCCGTCGCGGCCATCCTGCATGCCCAGCGTCCGCAGCACGTCCACGGGCACTGCTGTGGAGACAACAGGGGACATTTCAGGGGTGGGGACCCTCCGGTGACACCCCCCCGGTTAGACCGGGGCCGCGGCCCCATCCCCCTGCGTGTGGCGGCCAAGCTGGGCCGGCCCGGGGCCAGGCAGCTGTGTGGGTGCAAGGGCCGGGGGGGCCGGGGGGGCCGTCACATTCCTTCCCTGCATTCCTCCGCCCCTGGGCTCGCTCTGCACCCCCACACGGCATGGGAGCACCCCGTGATAACACAGGAGAACCCCACGACAACATGGGAGCACCCCACAATAACACAGGAGCACCCCACGATAACACGGGAGCACCCCACGATAACACGGGAGAACCCCACAATAACACAGGAGCATTCCACAATAACACGGGAGCACCCCACGATAAGATGGGAGCACCCCATGACAACACGGGAGCACCCCACAATAACATGGGATAACCCCACAACAACACGGGTGCACCCCACAATAACACAGGAGCACCCCACAATAACACAGGAGCACCCCACAACAACACAGGAGCGCCCCACAACACAGGAGCACCCCACAATGACACAGGAGCACCCCACGATAACATGGGATAACCCCACAATGACACAGGAGCACCCAACAATAACATGGGATAACCCCACAATAACACAGGAGCACCCCACAATGACACAGGAGCACCCCACAATAACATGGGATAACCCCACAACAACACGGGTGCACCCCACAATAACACAGGAGCACCCCACAACAACACGGGTGCACCCCACAATAACACAGGAGAACCCCACAATGACACAGGAGCACCCCATGATAACACAGGAGCACCCCACAACAACACGGGTGCACCCCACAATAACACAGGAGCACCCCACAATGACACAGGAGCACCCCATGATAACAAGGATGCACCCCACAACATGGGTGCACCCCACAATAACTCGAGTGCACCCCACAATAACGTGGGAGCACCCCATGATAACATGGGTGCACCCCACAACAACATAGGAGCACCCCACAACAACATGGGTGCACCCCACAACATGGGAGCACCGCACAACACGGGTGCACCCCACAACACGGGTGCACCCCTTGACATGGGAGCACCCCACAACATGGGAGATCCCCACAACACGGGTGCACCCCACAACACGGGAGCACCCCACAACATGGGTGCACCCCACAACACGGGTGCACCCCTTGACACGGGAGCACCCCACAACATGGGTGCACCCCACAACACAGACCCCCCCATCACCCTTCAGCTGCACCCAGCTGGGGGTGTGGGAAGGTTGGGGTGCCGGCGTCGCCCCCCCCAGGGACACAGACCCCAACCGTGGAGGGTTAATCCGGCACAGCCAGGTGTGCGTGGGGGGGCCACGGCTGCAGCCACATCAGAGAACGAGGGGCCCCCCGCCCGCGGCAGCACCCACCCCCCTGCTGCACAGACCTGTCCGGGCAGCCCTGCAGCACGATCGGGGGGTGGGGGGCACCCCAAATTACCCTCACCCCCCCCCCGCAAGCCTGGTTGGGGCCACCAGAGGCCAGGGCTGGGCTGGGAACGCGCTGACCCCCCCGCCCCGGCCCAGCTGGCTCTCAGGCCCTCCTGACCCCTGCACATGGGGCTGGTTTCCTGCCGGGGATCCCCAGGGAGAGGGGGGGTGATGAGGGCCCCCCCCGGGCTGGGAACCCCCCCATAGAGGGCTAATGGGTGGCCCCGGAGCGGCCCCTCCGGATGCCAGAGCCGGGCGTGGGGGGCTCACGGGGGTGCCCTAAAGCCAAGGGGTATTCGGCGGGGGGGGGGCACGGCCCCCCCATGGCCTCGGGGAGCCCCCACACCGGTGCTAATCCTGTTAGTGACGCTTCAGGTGCTCCCCCAGACCACCCGGCCCCCCCCCCGCTGCCCCATGGCCAGCCAAGGGACCCAGGCGTCCGGGGTCCCCCCACCCCACCTGCACCCCCACCCTGGGGATGCCAGGGAACCTGGGGGGTGCACCCTGCCCCGGGGGGGTCCCCCTTTCCCACGGGGAACACCCTGGGTGGGGGTCACTGTCACCCACTGTGCGACCCCACAGGAGACCCCTGAACCCCATATCCCGGCAGGTCCCCCCTCCACGGGTACCCCGACCCCCCCACCGTGTCCGCCGTGGGCCCCCCCAGGCCCTGTCCGTGGTGCTGAAGGCGCTGGCGGGTCCCCCGAGTGGGGGACACCCCACGCGTGACAGCAGCGGGGATCCCTTTGTGGACACCCGTGTCACCCCGCTGGGACCGCGGGGTTCACCCCGCCGGTGGCCCCCGAACCCCCCCGTGGTAGCGGGGTGGGTGGCGATGGGGGACACGCGTGGGCGTGGGGGGGACATGGCGGAGCGCGTTACCTGGCCGGGCCGGGGGCAGCCCCTGCAGCACGGCGAGGAGGGCGGCGAGCACCGGGAGCGGCTCCATGCCCGGCGCGGGGGGGGGCGCGGAACCGCTGCCCGGTACCGGAGCTCGGTGGCCGGTACCGGAGCTCGGAACCCGCCCTGCCCGCTCCAGGCTCGTCGGGGCTGCGGGAGGGGACGGGACGGGACGGGACGGGACGGGAGGGGACGGGATGGGAGGGAGGGGAAGGAAGGACCGGCCCCCCCGGAGCTCCCGCCCCCCCGCGAGCGGCCCGGCCCACCGGCGGGACCCGGCACCAGCGCCAGGATCGGGCCCGGGGGGCTCGGCTGCGGACGGGCCGGGGGCGGCGGAACCCCCAGCCCCACAGATTAGGGGTGAAGAGCCCCCCAAGCTGCCCCCAGCCCCACAGACGGTTTAGGGGTGCAGAGCCCCCCAACCTGCTCACAGCCCCACAGATGGTTTAGGGGTACAGAGCCCCCCAAGCTGCCCCCAGCCCCACAGACGGTTTAGGGGTGCAGAGCCCCCCAAGCTGCCCCCAGCCCCACAGCCAGTTTAGGGTACAGGCACCCCCAAAACTTCTCCCAGCCCCACAGCCAGTTTAGGGGTGAAGGGACCCCCCCCAAACTTCTCCCAGCCCCATAGCAAATTTAGGGGTGCAGAGCCCCCCCACCTCCACAGCAAATATTGTAGATTTTGGGGTGCAGCATCCCCAGGGTGGGGGGGGGTTTTGGGGACCCCCCTGCAGCTGCCACTGGCCACACTGACCCCCAGTGTGGGGAGGTTTTGGGTCCCCCCCCCCGCAGCTGCCTCTGGCTGCACTGCCCCCCAGGGTGGGGGGGTTTTGGGGACCCCCCCACGCAGCTGCTGCTGCCCCCCCCGGGACCCGCCTGGCCCGAGTCCCCCCCATTGCCTCATCCCTGACTCACGGTCCCTCGGTTCCGCTCCCCCCAAATTTTCCACTTCCCAACAAATATTTACCCTCGTCTCTGCAGTAACAGCCCCCCCGGGCCCCCCCAGCCCAGCCCTTGTGTGGTCGTGTCCCCCCCCAGGCTTTGGGGGTGATGCAGCCCCCCCCAAAAAGCCCTCAGCCACTTTGTCCCAGCTCCCCATGGACACCCATGGGGTGGGGGGTCCCTGATGGGTGCGGGATGGGGGGGCCTTTGGGGAGCCTGGGGGGCTCTGGGGGACCTGGAGGTGTTGGGTGGTCTTGGGGGAGGCTCTGGGGAGCCTGGGGGGGAACTGGGGGGCTCTGGGGGACCTTGGGAGCCTGGGGGGCGCTCTGGGGGACCTGGAGGTGTTGAGTGGTCTCAGGGGGGCTCTGGGGGACCTGGGGAGCATGAGGGGGCTCTGGGGGGGCTCTAGGGAACCTACAGGTGTTGGGTGGTCTTGGGGGGACCTTGGGAGCCTGGGGGGGCTCTGGGGGACCTTGGGAGCCTGGGGGGCGCTCTGGGGGACCTGGAGGTGTTGGGTGGTCTCAGGGGGGCTCTGGGGGACCTGGGGAGCATGAGGGGGCTCTGGGGGGGCTCTAGGGAACCTACAGGTGTTGGGTGGTCTTGGGGGGACCTTGGGAGCCTGGGGGGGATCTGGGGACCTGGAGGTGTTGGGTGGTCTCAGGGGGGCTCTGGGGGACCTGGGGAGCACGAGGGGACACTGGGGGGGCTCTGAGGGACCTGGAGGTGTTGGGTGGTCCTGGGGGGGGGGCTCTGGGGAGCCTGGGGGGAACTGGGGGGGCTCTGGGGGACCTTGGGAGCCTGGGGGGGCTCTGGGGACCTGGAGGTGTGGGGTGGTCTGGGGGGGGGGGGCTCTGGGGGTCACCTGTCCCCATTCCACGAGGGGTGTCCCCAAGCACAGGGGAGGGGACCCACGGCCCCGTGGCCCCCCCGGGGCTGTCCCTGGGGGGGGTTGATCCTGCTCCCACGTGACGGCGGGTCCTGATCTCATAAGAGCCTTTGGACCGTGGGCCAGCGCAGCCATGGCCGCCCCCGCGCCCCGCACCGTCCTCGTCACCGGCTGCTCCTCCGGCATCGGGCTGGCCGTGGCCGTCAAGCTGGCGCAGGACCCCCAGCAGCGCTTCCAGGGTGAGAGCTGGGGAGGGGGGGCCCTCCCGCAGTGTCCCCAAGGGGACACATGGCCCCATGTCTGTCCCAGCAAGGAGGGGACAGGTGCAGGGTTTGGGGGGGGCCCTGTTGATCTGTCCCTGGAGGTTTTGTCCCCACAGCCCCCCAGGACTTGATGGCCTGTGGCCCCAAGGTCACAGACCCCCCTTCGGTGAGATGAGGTGTCCCTGTGTCCCCCATCCACTGTCCTGCCAGGTGGAGGGGAGCTGGGGACATGGGACAGACCCTTGGGGACAAGGGACAGCCCCATGGGGACAAGGGACAGCCCCATGGGGACAGGGGATAGCCCCTCAGGGACATGGAACAGCCCCACAGGGACAAGGGACAGCCCCTTGGGGACAGGGGACAACCCATGAGGACAAGGGACAGCCCCTTGGGGACATGGGAAAGCCCCATGGGGATAAGGGACAGCCCATGGGGACAGGGGACAGCCCCAAAGGGACAGGGGACAGCCCCATGAGGACAAGGGACAGCCCCTTGGGGACATGGGACAGACCCATGGGGACACAGGACAGCCCATGGGGACACAAGACAGCCCCAAATGGACAGGGGACAGCCCCTCAGGGACATGGGACAGCCCATGAGGACAAGGGACAGCCCCTTGGGGACACGGGACAGCCCCTTGGGGACACAGGACAGCCCCATGGGGACATGGGAAAGCCCCACGGGGATAAGGGACAGCCCCATGGGGACAAGGGACAGCCCCTCAGGGACAGGGGACAACCCATGAGGACAAGGGACATCCCCTTGGGGAAAAGGGACAGCCCCTTGGGGACATGGGAAAGCCCCATGGGGATAAGGGACAGCCCCAAAGAGACAGGGGACAGCCCCTTGGGGACACAGGACAGCCCCTGATGACACGGCCAGCACGAGCAGCACACGGCCACGAGCGCACACGCGTGTAACCGGAGCGGACACGCACACACGTGTGCGGTCCCCGTACGCCGTCCCCATCCCCGTGCCACCCGCTGTCACACACACAGCACCACGTGTCCCTACAACCCCAGCGCCCACCACCGACCCGGGGGATTAGTCCCAGGGGATAATTAACAGCCACGTTACCCAAGCAGCTTAACGAACATCATCGTCCCCACTTGACCTTGACCCGGTTGGCATCCGGGGTCGCCCCTGAGCTGGTTTTTGGGGTTCGGGGTCCCCCCAGTAATCGCCACCATGCGGGACCTGCGGAAGAAGGAGAAATTAGAGGCGGCGGCGGGGGCGGCGCTGGGCACCACGCTCAGCATCCAGCGCCTGGACGTCTGCAGCGACAGCTCGGTGGCGGAATGCATGGCCAGCATCCCCGGGGGGCGCGTGGACGTGCTGGGTGAGCGACCGGGGGGGCGACGGACCCCACGCGGCGTTTGGGGGGGGTCTCTGAGCTCCCCGTATGGCTCGGCAGTGAATAACGCCGGCGTGGGGCACGTGGGGCCGGTGGAGAGCGTGAGCGTGGAGGAGATGAAGCGCATCTTCGAGACCAACTTCTTCGGCGTGGTGAGGATGATCAAGGCGGTTCTCCCCGACATGAAGCGGCGGCAGAACGGGCACATCGTGGTGGTCAGCAGCGTCATGGGGCTGCAGGGTGAGGTTTGGGGGTCACGCCGCCATGGGGGTGCTATAAAGGGGGGGTCTCGGTGTGCTCAGCCCCTCTGCGCCCGCAGGGATCGTCTTCAACGACGTCTACGCCGCCTCCAAGTTCGCCGTGGAGGGGTTTTGTGAGAGCTTGGCCGTGCAGCTGCTGCAGTTCAACGTCTTGTGAGCACTGGGGGGACCCCAGAGGGGCTCAAAGCGGCTCCGGACCCCCCCTGAGCACCCACCTGCACCCCACAGCGTCTCCATGGTAGAGCCGGGTCCCGTCAACACGGACTTCGAGCTGAAGCTGATGGAGGAGGTTTCGCGCTCCGAGTTCCCCGGCGCCGACGCGGACACCGTGCGGTATTTCAAGGATGTTTATCTGCCGGCGTCCCACCAAATCTTCGCCACGCTGGGGCAGAGCCCGGCCGCCGTGGCCGAGGTTTGGAGCAGGTTTTGGGGTCCCTGGGGTGCTGGAGAGATAAGAGGAGGGAACGGAGCTGGGAAGGGGCTGGAGAAGGAGGGTGAGGGTGGAAATTGGGGGTGGTTTCTTCCCCAAAGGGCTGTGGGGTGTTGAACAGGCTGCCCAGGGCGGTGCTGGAGTTGCCAGCCCTGGAGTGGGAACAGAGGAGCTTCTTGGGGACATTTTAGTGCTGGGGTTGGGTTATGGTTGGACTCGATGATCCTGAGGGGCTTTTCCAAACAAAATGATTCTAAGATCAGCTCGGGGCTCAAAATGGCACCAGAATCACCTCAGGGATCAAAATGGCGCCAGAATCACCTCAGGGGTCAAAATGGCGCCAGAATCACCTCAGGGTCAAAATGGCACCAGAATCACCTCAGGGGTCAAAATGGCGCCAAAATCACCTCAGGGGTCAAAATGGCGCCAGAATCACCTCAGGGTCAAAATGGCGCCAGAATCACCTCAGGGTCAAAATGGCGCCAGAATCACCTCAGGGATCAAAATGGCGCCAAAATCACCTCAGGGATCAAAATGGCACCAGAATCACCTCAGGGATCAAAATGGTGCCAGAATCACCTCAGGGATCAAAATGGCGCCAAAATCACCTCAGGGATCAAAATGGCCCCAGAATCACCTCAGGGATCAAAATGGCGCCAGAGTCACCTCAGGGCTCAAAATGGCGCCAAAATCACCTCAGAACACAAAATGGCGCCAGAATCACCTCAGGGCCCAAAACGAAAAGGGTTTTTGGGCGCTGGAACAGGCTGTCCAGGGCAGTGCTGAAGTCGCCATCACTTGAGGATGAACAGGAGCTTCTTGGGCACGTTTATTGCGTTACGGTTGGACTCCATGATCCCGAGGGGCTCTCCCAACCCCAATGACTCGCCGTCTCTCCGGTTCTCCTCCTTCAGGCCATCGTGGCCGTGATCGGCGCCCGGCGGCCGGCGTTCCGCACCCAAACCAACCGTCTCTACACGCCGCTGGTGGCTCTCAAGTACGCGGATCCCTCGGGGGATCTGTCGGTCGGGACCTACTACCGGTTGCTGTTCCATTACGGGACGCTGTTCCACCTCAGCATGGCCGCCCTGCGCTGCCTCACCTGCGGCTGCTGCCGGCGCAGGGTCACCCCCTTTTGAACGGGGTGGGGGGCACCCCACGCTTGTTGCTCCGCGCCCCCCTCGTGGCAGGACAGACAGACGGCGGCGGCGGATGGATGTGGCCCTGGGTGTGGGAGGGGGGGGAGAGACAGAGAGGGGGGGTCCCGGTGGGGAGATTTGGGGAGGGAATTGGGGGGGTTGGGGGAAGCTGTGGGGTGGGGGAGCCTTGGGGGACATTATTGGGGGGTGTCTGAGGGGCTTTGGGAAGGCTGGGGGGGCTCTGGAGATGTTGGGGGGGCTCTGGGGGACCTGGAGGTGTTGAGGGGGCTCTGGGGGGGCTCTGGGGGACCTGGAGATGTTGGGGGGCTCTGGGGGGCTCTGGGGGACCTGGAGATGTTGGGGGGACTCTGAGGAGACTCTGGGGGACCTGGAGATGTTGGGGGGGCTCTGAGGGACCTGAAGGTGTTGGGGGGACTCTTTGGGGGCTCTAAGGAACCCAGAGAGGGGATCTGGGGGGGCTTTGTGGGACCTGGAGATGTTGGGGGGTTTCTGGGGAGACTCTGGGGGACCTGGAGATGTTGGGGGGGCACTGGGGGACCTGGAGGTGTTGGGGGGGGTCTCTGGGGGGGCTGTAAGGAACCCAGAGAGGGGATCTGGGGGGGCTTTGTGGGACCTGGAGATGTTGAGGGGGCTCTGGGGGAACTGGAGGTGTTGGGGGATTCTCTGGGGGGGCTCTAAGGAACCCAGAGGGGGGATGTGGGGGGGCTTTGTGGGGCACTGGGGAGCCTGAGGGGGCATCCAAAAGGTGCTCTGGGGTACCTGTGTGTGTGTGGGGGTGTCTCTGGGGGACCAGAGTGGGCTCTGGAGGACTTGGAGTTGTTGGGGGGTCTCTGAGGGGTCTCTGGGGGTGTCGATGAGCCCGGGGGGGGGGTGGTTTTGGGGGGGTCTCCAGTAAAGTGTGTGACTCCACCGCCCCCTCGCACTGACCTTAGCGCCGCCGGGGCCGCGGGTTCTCCGGGCCGGGGGGCGGGTGAAGCGGTCCCGGCCCCTCAGGCGTCGCCTCCCCAGCCATGGCGGGAGCGGGAACGGCCCGGGGGGCCCTGGGGGGTCCCAGGGGATCCCGGGCGGGGGGGGCAGAGGAAGCAGCGGAACCGGGGCTGGGGGTGGAGAACAGGCCGCGTCACCATGGCAACGGCGCGGCAAGGACCGGCCGGAAGTGACGCGACGGAAGTAGCCGGAAGTGCCGGTGACCGCATGGTGGCGGCGGCGGCGGCGGGATGGGGCGGCCGGGCAAAGTACGGACCGGTCCGGGGGATCCGGGACACGGGGGGAGCGGCCGGGGCGGATCCGGGACACGGGGGGAGCGGCCGGGGCGGATCCGGGACACGGGGGGAGCGGCCGGGGCGGATCCGGGACACGGGGGTCGCCCGTGAGCGCGGCAGCGGGCTGGCCCGGGATAGGGCCCTTCTGGGGCGGGCGGGCCGGGGGACCCGGTATTACCGGGGATCGGGCCCTCTCGGGGGTCTGGAGGGAACGGGGGAGCCGGTATTACCGAGGATCGGGGGCTCAGAAGGGAACGGGGACCCCGTATTACCGGGGATCGGGTCATCCCGGGGCGGGGTGGGACAGGAAGGGACGGGGCACCCGGTATTACCGGGGATCGGGGGCTCATTCCCTCCTGGGGGGGGACAGAAGGGGACAGGGGACCCGCTATTATCAGGGACTGGGGGCTCATTCCCTCCTGGCGGGGGACAAGGGGATGGGGGACCCGGTATTACCGGGGATCGGGGGCTCATTCCCTCCTGGGGGGGGGGACAGAAGGGGATGGGGGACCCGGTATTACCGGGGACCGGGGGCTCATTCCCTCCTGGGGGGGGACAGAAGGGGACGGGGCACCCGCTGTTATCAGGGACTGGGGGCTCGGACCCTCGTGGAGGGGCTGGGAGACCCGGTATTACCGGGGACCGGGGGCTCGGTCCCTTCCGGGGGGCACAGGAGGGGCTGGGGAGGGGTCTCTCCCCCGTCCCCCCCCCGTTAACCGCGTCCCCCCCAGAGCAAGCACCAGAAGAAGGAGCGCGCGGCCGCGCGGCACCAGGCCCAGCAGGACTTCGCCACCGTCCCCCACTCCTTCGTCTTCCACCGCGGGCGCGGCGGCAGAAACCTGCGGCAGCTGGTGGGCGACGTCAGGAAGGTGATGGAGCCTTTCACCGCCAGGGCCCTCAAGGTGAGCGGGGGGGGCCTGAGCCCCCCACTTCGGTGTCAGATCTCAACGTTCAGCCTCGTTAAACCTCATCCTGTTAATGATTCCTCAATGCTCCGGCCTCTTGAGCTCCCTCACCAGCGTCACCCTGGAGTTTCTTCTTCTTCTCTTCCTCTCCTCTTCCTCTTCTTCCTCTTCCTCCTCTTCCTTTTCCTCCTCTTCCTCCTCTTCCTCCTCTCCTCTTCCTCCTCCTCTCCTCTTCTTCCTCCTCTCCTCTTCCTCTTCCTCCTCCTCTCCTCTTCCTCTCCTCTTCCTCTTCCTCTCCTCTTCCTCCTCCTCTCCTCTTCCTCTCCTCTTCCTCCTCCTCTTCCTCCTCCTCTCCTCTTCCTCTTCCTCCTCCTCTTCTCTTCCTCTCCTCTCCTCTTCCTCCTCCTCTTCTCTTCCTCTCCTCTTCCTCCTCCTCTCCTCTTCCTCCTCCTCTTCTCTTCCTCTCCTCTCCTCTTCCTCCTCCTCTCCTCTTCCTCTTCCTCCTCCTCTTCTCTTCCTCTCCTCTCCTCTTCCTCTCTCTCCACTTTCATCTCCTCCTCTCTTCTCCTCCTCTTTTCTTTTTCCATCTCCTCTTTTTTCTCCTCTTCTGCTTTCCTCAAAAAAATCCCAACTCAACCCAAACCCAACTCAACCCAAACCCAACTCAACCCAACTCAACCGATCCCAGCTCAACCCAACCCAAACCCAACCCAACTCAACCCAAACCCAACTCAACTCAACCCAAACCCAACCCAACTCAACCCAAACCCAACCCAACTCAACCCAAACCCAACTCAACTCAACTCAACCCATCCCAACTCAACCCAAACCAACCCAACCCAAACCCAACTCAACCCAACCCATCCCAACGCAATCCAGCCCAACCCAAACCCAACTCAACCCAACCCAAACCCAACCCAACTCAACTCAACCCAACCCAACTCATCCCAACGCAACCAAGCCCAACCCAAACCCAACTCAACCCAACCCATCCCAGTGCAATCCAGCCCAACCCAACTCAACCCAACCCAACTCATCCCAACGCAACCGAGCCCAACCCAAACCCAACTCAACCCAACCCAAACCCAACTCAACCCAACCCATCCCAACGCAATCCATCCCAAACCCAACTCAACCCAACCCAAACCCAACCCAACTCAACCCCAACCCCAACCCAACTCAACCCAACCCATCCCAACCCAACTCAACCCAAACCCAACCCAACTCAACCCAACCCATCCCACCCAGCTCAACCCAACCCAACCAGCTGAACCCACCCAATGCAACCCAACCCCACCCCACCCCACCCGGTTTTGGTGCCGCAGGTGCGCAAGAACAACTCCCTGAAGGACTTTGTGGCGGTGGCCGGACCCTTGGGGGTCACACACTTCCTGGTTTTCAGCAAATCCTCCTCCAGCATCAATTTTGTGAGTACCGACCCCCCCACACACCCTTTGGGGTTTGGAGGGAGCCCCTTTGGTACCTTCTTGGGGGGGGTCACCCCAAATTTGCAGACGCAGATGATGAGAAAATTGCGCTGAGTTTGTGCCATGATTTTAGTCAAAGTAAACGCACTGATGTGTCTGCGCGGGGGCGACAGTGGTGACCGGGGGGGTCAGTGGTGACCGGGGGGGGTCAGTGGTGATTAGGGGGGGTCAGTGGTGACCCAGGGGGGGTCAGTGGTGATTGGGAGGGGGTCAGTGGTGACCCGGGCGGGGGGGTCAGTGGTGGCTTGGGGGGTCAATGGTGACTGGGAGGGGGTCAGTGGTGACCCGGGCGGGGGGTCAGTGGTGATTAGGGGGGGTCAATGGTGACTGGGAGGGGGTCAGTGGTGGCTTGGGGGGTCAATGGTGACTGGGGGGGGGTCAGTGGTGATTAGGGGGGGTCAGTGGTGATTGGGAGGGGGTCAGTGGTGACCCGGGCGGGGGGTCAGTGGTGGCCTGGGGGGTCAATGGTGACTGGGGGGGGGTCAGTGGTGACTGGGGGGGGGTCAGTGGTGACCAGGGCGGGATAGTGGTGGCTTGGGGGGGTTCATTGGTGACCTGGGGGGGCAGGCCAATGGTGACCAGGGTGGTCAGTGATGATTGTGGGGGGGAGGGGTCAGTGGTGATTGGGGGGGGGGGGGGGGCAGTGGGGACTGGGGGGGTCAGTGGTGATTGGAGGGGTCAGTGGTGACCCAGGGGGGTTCATTGGTGACCCAGGGTGGGGGGGGGATAGTGGTGACCAGGGAGGGTCAGTGGTGACCTGGGTGGTCAGTGATGATTTGGGGGGGGGGGGTCAGTGGTGGCACCACCAGCTCCATTCCCAACACCAACCACCACTTCCCCCCCCCACCCCAGAAACTTTTCCGCCTGCCCGGGGGCCCGACATTGACGTTCAAGGTGCTGCAGGTGGGTCCCCCCTAACTGGACCTCCCCCCCCCCAATCTTCCTCCCCAGCGTCTCCTCCTCATCCTCACCCGTCTCCGTGTCCCCCCCAGTACTCGCTGATCAAGGACGTGGTGTCGTCCCTCAAGCGGCACCGCATGCACGAGCAGCAGTTCACCCACCACCCCCTCCTGGTCCTCAGCAACTTCGGCCTCCAGCAGATCCAGGTCAAGGTCATGGCCAGCATGTTCCAGAACATGTTCCCCTCCATCAACGTCCACAGGGTGAGCCGGGGGGGTCTCGCTCCCTCGGTGTCACTCAGGGGTGGATATATCGATATATCGATCATGGAGGGGGGGGCGCTGGTGAGGGATCTCAAGAGGCTGGAGCGCTGAGGAATCGTTAACGGGGTGAGATTTAATGAGGCCAAATGCTGGTTTGTCCAGCTGAAGTATTCTTGTTTTCTCTTCCTCCTCCTCCTCTTCTCTTCCTCCTCTTCCTCTTCTCTTCCTCCTCTTCTCTTCCTCCTCCTCTTCTCTTCCTCCTCCTCCTCTTCTCTTCCTCCTCCTCCTCTTCTCTTCCTCCTCCTCCTCTTCTCTTCCTCCTCTTCTCTTCCTCCTCCTCCTCTTCTCTTCCTCCTCCTCCTCTTCTCTTCCTCCTCTTCCTCTTCTCTTCCTCCTCCTCCTCTTCTCTTCCTCCTCCTCCTCTTCTCTTCCTCCTCCTCCTCTTCTCTTCCTCCTCCTCCTCTTCTCTTCCTCCTCCTCCTCTTCTCTTCCTCCTCCTCCTCTTCTCTTCCTCCTCCTCCTCTTCTCTTCCTCCTCCTCCTCTTCTCTTCCTCCTCTTCCTCTTCTCTTCTTCCTCTTCCTCTTCTCTTCCTCCTCCTCTTCTCTTCTCTTCCTCCTCCTCTTCTCTTCTCTTCCTCCTCTTCTCTTCCTCCTCTTCTCTTCTCTTCCTCCTCTTCTCTTCTCTTCCTCCTCTTCTCTTCTCTTCCTCCTCTTCTCTTCTCTTCCTCCTCTTCTCTTCCTCCTCTTCCTCTTCTCTTCCTCCTCCTCTTCTCGTCCTCCTCCTCTTCTCTTCCTCCTTTTCTCTTCCTCCTCCACCTCTTCTTCCTCCTCTTCTCTTCCTCTTCTTCCCTTCTCTTCCTCCTCTTCCCTTCTTCTCTTCTTCCTCTTCCCTTCCCTTCTCTCATCTTCTCTCTTCCCTTTCCCTTTCTCCTCCCCTTCTCTTCATTTTCTCCTCTTCTCTCTCCACCTTTTTCTCCCCCTTTTCTCTTCTTTCTCCTTTTTAACTCTTTTTAACTCCTCCTTTGCTTTTCCCATCTCTCTCCTCTTTTCTTGTCTCCGTTTCCTCCTCATGTCCTGTTTCTCTTTCTATTTCTCTCTTTCCTCCTCTTCCTCCCCCAGGTCAACCTCAACAACATCAAGCGCTGTTTGCTCATCGCCTACAACGCGGAGACTCAGCAGCTCGATTTCAGGCACTAGTGAGTGTCACCCCCAAATCTTCGGGGACCCCCCGCGCCCCCACGTCCCAGCTCTTCCTCCCCTTCCTCCTCCTCCTCCCGCAGCAGCGTGAAGGTCGTTCCCGTGGGCGTCAGCAAAGGCCTCAAGAAGCTGCTGCAGGAGAAGTTCCCCAACATGAGCCGCCTGGAAGACATCAGCGAACTGCTGGTCAAGTGCGTGGGGTGACCCGGGGGGGACAAAAGTCCCGGTGACACCTCCCGCCTCGTCCCCAAACGCGTCCCCTCCTCCCGAGCAGGGACATCAACCTCTCGGAGAGCGAAGCCGAGCAGGATGGGACCCACAACACGCTGGAGCTGCCGCAGGCGTACGCCGGCCGCGGCAACATGAAGGCGCAGCAAAGCGCCGTGCGCCTCACCGAGGTGGGTGATGACGGCGACGCCGCGGTCACCATCACGCCGGGGGGGGTCACGGAGCCTGATCGGTGCCCCCTATATCCCCGCAGATCGGCCCCCGCATGACGCTGCAGCTCGTGAAGGTCGAGGAGGGGCTGGCGCAGGGCAACGTCCTCTACCACAGTTTTGGTGAGCACCGCGAAACGCCGGGACGGGAGCTCGCCGGGGGTCGAACCGCGGCGTCTCACCCGCTTTCCCGGCGCGTCCCAAGTGCACAAGACGGAGAGCGAGGTGCGGGAGATGCTGGCGCGGAAGGAGGCGAAGCTGCGGCTCAAGGCGGAGCGGCGGCACAAGCAGGAGGCGGACGTGGAGCGCAAGCGGCGGCAGCGCGAGGCACAGAGGTGAGCGATCCGGTAACGGGGTGATCCGGTAACGGGGGATCCGGCAGCGTCCGACACCGCGGTGGCACCGCAGGGAGAAGAGCCTGGCCGGGATGCGGCGGAAACGGCAACAGGACGGTGACAGCGACGCCGAGGACCCCGGCGCGCCGGAGCAGCCGGAGGCGGCCGAGCATTCAGAGAGCGACAACGATGCCGAATATTACCGGGAGGAGGTGGGCGAGGAGCCCGACAAAGGTGAGTCCGGCGGGGCCGGGTTGTCCCCTCCTCATGCCGGCGGTGGCTGATGACACCAAAACCTTGAGCTCCCGGTGATTTTGGTTCAAAGTAAACGCTCTGACACCCCCTCCCCCCGGTGCCGCGCACCCGCCGCCCCGGTTTTGCCGCTAAACCCCTATTTCTTGTCTTTTCCCCCCAAGATCTCTTCCCCAAGCGGAAGCGAAGCTCCTCGGGCGCTGCGCCCCTGCGGAAGCGCCGCCGGCGCAGCCGACCGGAGGATCCCGGCACCGCGGCGCCGGGGAAGGGAGACGCGGCGCGGAGGGACCCGCTGCACCGCGGCGGTGCCGGGAAGGGGGCGACGGGGCGCAAAGCGCGCCGAAGAACCCAACGGCCGCAGCGGGGGGGGAGCGATGGCGGCGCCACGAGGCCGAAGGGCAGAGGGAAGGTGCTGATGAAGGGGAAGCTGATTTTCCGGCGGCCGGGCCGTGCCAAGGGGAAGCGCTGAAGCTGCGGCCACGCGCCGGGACTGTGATGTGGGGTGGGTGGTGGGGGAAGAGGAAATGGGCCCCCCCTGTGCAATACACGGTGTGGAATGGCGCCTGTGGCTCTGCTGGTTTTTGGGGGCGTTGTGGGGTGTGGCTGTCGCCGAACCCCGTGACTCCGGTTGCTCAGGCAGCCCCTGCCTGCGTGGGCTGGAGGTTCCGGGTGACAAGGGGAAGTGCCACCCCCTGCCAGCCTGTTGTCCCCATAGCGGGACAGGGGGTGGCCCTGGGACTGTCACCGAGGGGAAGGACAGGAGAGGACGCGCAGCCGGAGGGTGAGTGGGGCTGCGGGCGGGAACACAGACCCCCCTGCCTGCGCCCCCAGATCCCTGACTGCACCCCAAGAGTCCTGCCTGTGCCCCCAGATCCCTGACTGCACCCCAAGAGTCCTGCCTGTGCCCCCAGATCCCTGCCTGCACCCCAACAGTCCTGCCTGCGCCCCCAGATCCCTGACTGCACCCCAAGAGTCCTGCCCACACCCCAACAGTCCTGCCTGTGCCCCCAGATTCCTGCCTGCACCCCAGATCCCTGCCTGCGCCCCAACAGTTCTGCCTCCACCCCCATAGTCCTGACTGTACCTGGAATCCCTGCCTGCACCCCAAGAGTTCTGTGTGCATCCCCAGATTACTGCCTGCACCCCAAGAGTCCTGACTGCACCTGGAATCCCTGCCTGCACCCCAACAGTCCTGCCTGTGCCCCCAGATCCCTGCCTGCACCCCAAGAGTCCTGACTGCACCTGGAATCCCTGCCTGCACCCCAAGAGTCCTGTCTGTGCCCCCAGATCTCTACCTGCACCCCAAGAGTCCTGCTGGTACCTGGGATCCCTGCCTGCACCCCAAGAGTTCTGTGTGCACCCCCAGATCCCTGCCTGCACCTCCAGATCTCTACCTGCACCCCAGGAGTCCTGTCTGTGCCTGGGATCCCTGCCTGCACCCCAATAACCCTACTTGCTCCCCCAGATCCCTGCCTGCACCCCAAGAGTCCTGTGTGCACCCCCAGATCCCTGCCTGCACCCCAAGAGTCCTGTCTGTGCCCCCAGATCCCTGCCTTCACCCCAAGAGTCCTGTGTGCACCCCAACAGTCCTGTCTGCACCCCAACAGTCCTGTCTGCACCCCAAGATCCCTGCCTGCACCCCAACAGTCCTGCCTGCGCCCCAACAGTCCTGCCTGCACCCCCAGATCTCTACCTGCACCCCAAGAGTCCTGCCTGCAGCTGGGATCTCTACCTGCACCCTGAGATCCAGGCAAAGGCCGCCCAACGGGCCACATCCTGTCCCAAAAGGCACAAGGTCTCGCTCGCGGCACAAGGCTCAACCAAACCCTCCCCACCGCGTCACCGGCAACTCCACCCACTTCCCTGCCCGCAACCACAACCCCGCAGTCGGGGGGCGACCAGCAGGACCCCCCGGCGCGTCCCCCTCGCCATGGCGGCTCCGCTCACCCGCTGCGGCAACTTCAGCGCCATCCAGGAGTCTCTGTGGCCGGTGCTGGCGGCACAATTCCCTCCGGCGCTGCTGGGCAACGCCGCGGCCGTTTACCGCTTGGCCGCCGCGGCGCGCTCCTGGCACAGCGGCTCCGTCTACTCCTTCCACCTGGCGCTCAGCGGGCTCCTCTACTCCCTGTCGCTGCTGTTTTTAGCCGCGTATTATTACCCGCCCAAGGATTGGCGCTACGGCGCGGCGCTGTGCAAGCTCGAGCGCTTCCTCTTCAACTGCAACCTCTACGGCGGCACCTTCTTCCTCGCCTGCATCAGCCTCAACCGCTTCCTCGCCATCGTGCACCCGCTGCGGACGCGCGGGCGGCTGCACCGCCGGGGCGCCCATGCGCTGAGCGCGGCCGTTTGGGCGCTCGCCGCGGCGCTTTCGGCGCCCACCTTGTTCTTCACCGAACTGCGGGAGGCCGGGGAAGGCGCCACGGAGTGTTTGGGGAGCGCGACGCCGGAGCGGTTGCCGCGGTTCTACCCGTACAGCCTGGCCATAGCGGCGCTGGGCTGCGCGCTGCCGTTCCTCCTCACCGCCGCCTGCTACGCCGCGGTTCTCCGCACCGTTTGGCGCAACCGTCACCTCGGCCCGGTGGAGAAGCGCAAAGTGGGGTTGTTGGTGGGTGCCGGGGTGGCTCTTTACGCCTTTTCCTACCTCCCGTACCACATTTTCCGGAACCTCAACCTGCGGCGGCGTTTGCTGGCACCCGGCGCGGAGAATTGCGGCGTATCCAGAGCCGTTCACGCCGCCGCGCAGGTCTGCAAGATCCTGGTGAACCTCAACGTCTGCCTGCAGCCGCTGCTCTACGCCGCGCTGCCCGACAGCACGCCGAGCTGCTGCGGTGCCACCAACGCCGCCGGCGAGCGCGCCGAGCACGCCGAGATGCGCCCGGTGGCCTAAAAACACCCCAAAGTGGCCGCGATGGGGGTCGGCGCGGCGATTGGGTGCGTTGTGCTCCCGGCAAGGGCTGGGGGAACGTGGGAAAGTGGTGATTAAAGCCGAAAGGGAAAGTGCTGCCGGGTGTTGCCGCTTTTTGTGGCGGAGATGTCTCGTGTTCGTCACTAGAAACCGTCCCCGCGGCGCTGGCTCGGGCGCCACCGGCGCCACCGCGGCGACTGGGGTGGGGGTGAGCTGGGGACAGGGACAGGGTGGGGACAGGGACAGTGTGGGGACACCAACAGTCCCAGTGTGGGGACAGGGACAGTCCCAGTGTGGGGACACCAACAGTCCCAGTGTGGGGACACCAACAGTCCCAGTGTGGGGACAGGGACAGTGTGGGGACAAGGACAGCCCCAGCGTGGGGACAGGGACAGTGTGGGGACAGGGACAGTGTGGGGACAGGGACAGCCCCAGTATGGGGACAAGGACAGCGTGGGGACAGGGACAGCGTGGGGACAGGGACAGCCCCAGTGTGGGGACAGGGACAGTGTGGAGACAGGGACAGCCCCAGTGTGGGGACAGGGACAGTGTGGGGACAGCCCCAGCATGGGGACAGGGACAGTCCCAGTGTGGGGACAGGGACAGTGTAGGGATAGGGACAGCCCCAGTGTGGGGACAGGGACAGTGTGGAGACAGGGACAGCCCCAGTGTGGGGACAGGGACAGTGTGGGGACAGGGACAGTGTGGGGACAGCCCCAGCATGGGGACAGGGACAGTCCCAGTGTGGGGACAGGGACAGTGTAGGGATAGGGACAGCCCCAGTGTGGGGACAGGGACAGCCCCAGTGTGGGGACAAGGACAGCCCTAGCGTGGGGCCAGGGACAGCGTGGGGCCAGGGACAGCGTGGGGCCAGGGACAGCGTGGGGCCAGGGACAGCGTGGGGCCAGGGACAGCGTGGGGCCAGGGACAGCGTGGGGACAGGGACAGCCCCACTGTGGGGACAAGGACAGTGTGGGGACAGGGACAGCCCCAGTGTGAGGACAAGGACAGCGTGGGGACAGGGACAGCCCCAGTGTGGGGACAGGGACAGTGTAGGGATAGGGACAGCCCCACTGTGGGGACAAGGACAGTGTGGGGACAAGGACAGCCCCAGTGTGGGGACAGGGACACCGTGGGGACAGGGACAGCCCCAGCGTGGGGACAAGGACAGTGTGCGGATAGGGACAGCCCCAGTGTGGGGACAAGGACAGTGTGGGGACAAGGACAGTGTGGGGACAAGGACAGCCCCAGTGTGGGGACAGGGGCAGCGTGGGGACAGGGGCAGCGTGGGGACAGGGGCAGCCCCAGTGTGGGGACAGCCCCAGCGTGGGGCCAGGGCCAGGGCGGGGGCTGTTCCCAGGCCAGTGAGACCCACACCTCGCTGCATACCAGACCGTGCGTCTTTATTTCGAAGCGCCAACCGCGCTTTGCCAGGAGCCGGCACCACCGTGTTCAGTTGGTGGAGGGTCTGCAGGGGGGAACAGCGCGGTAAGGACGGGGACAGCTGCATGTAGACCCCCCCAGCACCCCAAAAACCCCCCCGAGCCGCCCCCCGGCACTTACTTGGCCCATTCCACGTTGAGGATCAAGTGGTCGTAGCCAAAACCGGAGACGCCGGCGATAGCCCGCGCCGCGTCCTCGCGGCGGTGGAAGCTGATGAAGGCAAAACCCTGCGGGGGGGGCAGCAAGAGGGTGAAAGGGAGTCGGGGGGGTCTCCCCACAACCCCCCGTAAGGAGGGGGACCCCCCAACACCCACCTTGGACTGCCCGGTGGTCTTGTCCTTGGCTAAATAAATCCTGGAGATGGAACCGAACGGCCGGAAAAGCTCCTGGAGATCAGTCTCCCGCGTGTCCTCGGACAGGTTGGTGACACGGATGGTGGCATTGTCATCAGCTGAAGGGGAACAGGAGCTCAAGGGTGTTATTTAGGGCACGGGGGGACCACCCCCCGCCCCCCGAAACCTGCCGTACCCCTGCGGTTGGGCTGCATGGACTCCCCACGGCGGCTGGCGCCGTCGCGCAGGCTCGGCGGGACGTATTTCCCCGTCTTGCTCGTCTGCGCCTGCACCGGCTCCGGCTCTGCGGGCAGGAAAAGGACAAGCGGGAGGGTCAGGTTGCCCGTGGAAAAGCAGCGACCCCCCCTTTTACCCCCTAAATTTTGGGGTGTCGAACCTCCAGGGAGCTTCTCCTTCTCGCCCGTGGACAGTCCAAGCTGCTCGGCCAACTCCTTCTGCATGGGCCCCAGCGTGTCCTTGTAGGGACAACGCGTCGTCCAGTGGTCGCCTTTGCAGATCCGGCACGAAACGATCTTCTGCCCCTTCAGTTTGTTCATGGGATCCTCCTCCTCCTGGCAGTTCAGGTCCTGGGGGGCCACACGGGGACAGGGCTGAGTGTTGGGGACACCCCCTCGCTGGGTGCGCCCCCTGCACCCACCCACCCACCTCCTTGCTGGTGATGAAGGTCATGAAGACGTCGTCGCTCACGGTGGTGGTGGCGACGTTGGGGCCGGGGGCGTCGAACTCCGAGTTGCCAAATTTCTTCCAGTTCTGGGGGGGGAAACAATGAACAGGGGTGGGGAAAGGGGGGACCCCACCTGCACGCTGCTGGAAATGGAGCAGGAGGGGCCGTGGGAAGGCAGATGAAATGGTCCCTCCTGGAGCACCTACTGCCATCCCTCCTGCCACCCATTTCCATCCCTCTCCCCCATTTCCCTCCCCCTCCCCCATTTCCCTCCCTCTCCCCCATTTCCCTCCCTCCCCTCCCCCATTTCGATCCCTCTCCCCCATTTCCCTTCTTCCTCTCCATTTCCCTCCCTCCTCTCCCCCATTTCCCTTCTTCCCCTCCCCCATTTCCTCCCTCCTCTCCCCCATTTCCCTCCCTCCTCTCCCCCACTTCGATCCCTCCCCTCCCCCATTTCAATCCCTCTCTCCCATTTCCCTCCTCCCCCCCATTTTCATCCCTCTCCGTCACTTCCCTTCTTCCTCTCCCCCATTTTCATCCCTCTCCCCCATTTCCCTCCCTCCTCTCCCATTTCCCTCCTCTCCCCCACTTTCATCCCTCTCTCCCATTTCCCTCCTCTCCCCCATTTCCCTCTTTTTCCCCCATTTCCCTCTTTTTCCCCCATTTCCCTCACCTTCCGACGCGCCACGGCCTTGGACGCCTTCCTGGTTTCGATGCGGAAGGTGCGGATGATCTGGAAAGGCGCAGAGAACCAAATCAAGGCAGGAGGAAGCAACAGACCCTCCTCAGCCTCGCATGGGACGGGTTTGGGGCTGCGAGAAGCGGGGGAGGAGAAACAGGGACCCACGGGGGAGGAGAAACAGGGACCCACGGGGGAGGAGAAACAGGGACCCACGCCGGGGTGGGGTGAGGGTGCCGGAGGGGAAACATGGAGCTTGGTGGTGGGAAGAAGCCCCAATTCCAGGCTGCTCACCTTCACCTTGCGCCCATCCTCCTCCTCGCGATACTCCGTGATGGTTTTGATGTTGCCGTTAATGAGCTCTTTCGGGGAGGGGAGCGGCCCTGCGGGGAGGGGACAGTGGGACAATGTCTGATTCGGGGTAGGAGACCCCAAAACCAGCCCCCCCCGCCCCAAGGCTCTGGCGCTGTTCTCACCTCCCTTCAGCAGCTCGGCCTCGGCGCTCAGGCTGCCCCCCAGCACCCCGGGCAGGGGGATGTCCTTCAGCAGCTCGCTGGTGATGCATTTGTCTGCGGGAGAGAAAAGGGGGGGTCATGGCAGCCCCCCGCCCCGGCACAGCTTCCCCCCCAAGGAGAAGGGGTCCTGCTCTGTCCCTTAGCACAGAAAAAGGGTAAAAGGCTGAGAAATCGCATCCTGGGGGGGATTAGAAGGGGGCGGTTTGTAGGTTGAGAGGGGTTCTCCTGCCCCTCTGTGCTGCCCTTGAAAAAAGGGGTTGGTTCAGATACTATCAGGATATACTTGGGGAACATATATATATATACATATATATAATATATACAGGCATAGCACCCTGAGAACGCCCCATCCCGTCTGCTCTGGGAAGCTAAGCAGGGTCGGGCCCGGTCAGTGCTTGGATGGGAGACCAATGGTACCTGGGGGGGTTAGAAGGGGGTGGTCAGTAGGTCAGAGAGGTTCTCCTGCCCCTCTGCTCTGCCCTTTAGTTCAGATATTGTCAGGATGTACTTGGGGAATATATCTATACGCATATATACAATATATACAGGCATAGCACTCTGAGAACGCCCCATCCCGTCTGCTCTGGGAAGCTAAGCAGGGTCGGGCCCGGTCAGTGCTTGGATGGGAGACCAGCTGGGAATAGCGGGTGCTGTGGGCTGAGCCAGCACTGGCCCTTGTGGCCAGGAAGCCAATGGGACCTGGGGGGGTTAGAAGGGGGTGGTCAGTAGGTCAGAGAGGTTCTCCTGCCCCTCTGCTCTGCCCTGGGGAGGCCACACCTGGAATAGTGTGTCACATCTGGAATAGTGTGTCACATCTGGAATAGTGTGTCCAGTTGTGGCCCCTCAGTTCAAGGACAGGGACACGTTCCTGTGTCACCTCAGCCGGGTGTTCCTGCTCCGGGGGGTCGCACTGGATGAGCTTTGAGGTCCCCACAACCCCTGACACCCTGTGAAACAGCAGCTGCTCCACCCCCAGCCGCTGCAATGGGTGGAATAAGCTCAGTGAGAAGGATCCTGCTCGTTGTCCCAGCTCTGCTCAGCCTTTCTGGAGCCCCGGCCGAGGAGCAGACGCATCTTTGGGCCGTTTTAGGCGCAGCAGCTGCTCTTTTTTCCTCCGGGATAATCCTCCGTGGGAGATAAAATGGGCAGGGAAGCTGCCGGAGACACTCACCGTCCTCTCCGCCCTCCTCTTCCACCTGGTCGGCCCAGCTGGGCTTGGAGCTGCGGGGACAGCGGAGCCTTCAACCCGCTGTCCCTCCCCTCGGGGACCCTTCAGCCACCCCGGTGTCCCTTCACCCCGGGTCCCCGCCACCCCCACGCCGCCATCAAGGGGTTTATAACCGATTTGCCCCCATCAAGGGGTTTACAACCGATTTATCCCCATCAAGGGGTTTACAACCGATTTCCCCCCGTCCCCTCACCGCTCACAGGCCTCACACCCGCGGCCTATCAGGCCTCACCCCCCGGGGGCCCACGAGGCCTCATTCCCGCGACCCGCCGAGCCCCAAACCCGCATCCCAGCGGCCCCCAACCCCCCCGCCCTCCTCCCCGTGCCAAGTCCAGGCCCCGTTCCCGCTCCCCGTTCCCGTTTCCGTCCCCTCACTCGTAGTCGCCGGTCGGCATCGCGCTGCCTCCGTCCTCACACGCAGCGACCGGAAGGAGGCGCCGCACTTCCGGCGTGGCGAGGCAGGCCGCGGTGCATGCCGGGAAGCGGTTGCTAAGCAACCCTGAGGCCTACGCCGGGCCCGGAGAGAGGAAACGCGGGCCAAAGGGGGGTTATAATTTATAGGAGAGATTTATTTGAAGAAATATTACAACATATAAAAACTACATAAAGTATCAATTCCCACTTGTACAAAGCGGCCGATTATTTTCAATACAATGCGGCGTAAAAACGGGGCAGGGCCTGGAGCCCGAGGGGGTCCCAGAGGCCTCGGCCTGGGGGGGGGTGATGGAGTTTGACCAGCACAGACAGCGGCGGGGGGACGGACACGAGCGGGATTTCAAAAAACCCAACGAAATCAAACAAAACAAACCAAAAAGAGGGGTTCAAATAAAGGGGTGCGTGTTTGCGGGAGCAGAGGCTGCGCGTCAGTCGGTTTCCATGGTCTCCATCTTCTCCGGGGCGCTGGGCTCTGTGGGGACATGAGGGGGTGACACCGCTGTACCCCAACCCCATGGGCCCTGGGACCCCCAGACACGGCGATACCATAAAATCATCAAGCTAAGACTCTTAAAATTATATTTTAGCGCTTTAAAAGGAGCATTTAAATGTTTAAAATGACCACCGGGGGTGTCCCTCCGTATTATATTAACAGCAATATCACATATCCATTGCAATTCTTGACAATCATTCTACGCCTGTTCTAATTAAGCAATGCTAACTAACATCCCCATGTTTCTCATTTAATTCTTTTAAAACAGGTAACTGAGAAGATCTCGTAAATCTACGTCAATTTTAAGAGAGGGGGTGACTACTAAGTACAAAGATTCTACGGCTATAAGGTTGGTTGATGCTAAAGGTTCCTGCCTTAATGTTCTACTAAACGATGAGTTCTATAATTCGTTAAAACAGACTAATAATTAGAGATAGAGGATCAAGGGCTGAGCGCGGGCGGCGTTTCAGCCCCCCCGGCGCGGCACCTACCCGCCATGTCCTCCTTCAGCTTCGCCAACACGCACCATTTGATCTCCAGCCCGATGGCTTTGGCTAGAGGAGGAGGCACCGCGTTACCGACCTGCGACGGAACCACAGAGCGGCGGGGTTGGAGGGACCTGAGAGCTCATCCAGTGCGACCCCCCCGAGCGGGAGCACCCGGATGTTACACAGGAACGTGGCCCTGGCCTTGAGCTGAGGGGCCACAACTGGACACACTATTCCAGATGTGACACACTATTCCAGGTGTGGTCTCCCCAGGGCAGAGCAGAGGGGCAGGAGAACCTCTCTGACCTACTGACCACCCCCTTCTAACCCCCCCAGGTCCCATTGGCTTCTTGGCCACAAGGGCCAGTGCTGGCTCAGCCCACAGCACCCGCTATTCCCAGCTGGTCTCCCATCCAAGCGCTGACCGGGCCCGACCCTGCTTAGCTTCCCAGAGCAGACGGGATGGGGCGTTCTCAGGGTGCTATGGCTGTATATATTATATATACGTATATATATATGTTCCCCAAGTATATATCCTGATAGTATCTGAACTAAAGGGCAGAGCAGAGGGGCAGGAGAACCTCTCTGACCTACTGACCACCCCCTTCTAACCCCCCCAGGTACCATTGGTCTCCCATCCAAGCACTGACCGGGCCCGACCCTGCTTAGCTTCCCAGATCAGACAGGATAGGGCATTCTCAGGGTGCTATGGCTCTATATATTATATATATATGTATATATATATGTTCCCCAAGTATATCCTGGCAGTATCTGAACTAAAAACCCTTTTCTCATGCTCATCCTGCTGTCCCCAGGACCCCCAGCTCCCTTTTCACCGCTCTCCAACAGCTCGTTCCCAACCTACACCGGAACCTGGGGGTGTTAACACCAGGTTAATGCCGCGTTCCGTGGGTGCCGGTTTGGCGCCAGCAAACAGCCGTCGCTCACCTGTCTGTGCTTGTCGAGGATGTTCCCGAAGAGGCGATAGGTGTCGGGGAAGCCCTGGGAGCGGGCGCACTCCCTCACGCTCACCACCCGGTGCTGCTCCGGGTGCAGCACCCGACCCTGCGGCAACAAGGAAACACAACGCGCTCGGAACCGCGGCCGCCGTTCGGCAACACCCACCCCTTTCCCGGCACGGGGGCTGGATCCGGCAGCACGGACCAATTTAATGGCACGGAGCGATTTGGTGACATGGACCGAGTTGGTGGCATGGACCAATTTGGTGGCATAGGATTTGGTGGCACGGAGGGATTTGGCAGCATGGAAGGATTTGGTGGCACAGAGGGATTTGGTGGCATGGACCGATTTGGCATGGACCAAGCTGGTGACACAGAGTGATTTGGTGGCATAGGATTCGGTGGCATAGGATTTGGTGGCATGGACGGATTTGGCGGCACGGAGGGATTTGGTGGCACAGAGGGATTTGGTGGCACGGAGGGATTTGGTGGCACGGAGGGATTTGGTGGCACGGAGGGATTTGGCGGCACGGAGGGATTTGGCGGCATGGACGGATTTGGTGGCACGGATGGATTTGGCGGCACGGACGGATTTGGCGGCACGGACGGATTTGGCGGCACGGACGGATTTGGTGGCACGGACAGATTTGGCGGCATGGGATTTGGTGGCACAGGATTTGGTGGCACGGAGGGATTTGGCGGCATGGGATTTGGTGGCACGGACCGATTTGGCGGCACGGACCGATTTGGCAGCACCCACCTGCTTGCCCATGGGCTCGGGGTTGGTGACGGTGGTGCTGAAGAAGCCGTCCCACTCCAGACGCCCATAGAGCCCGGCCCAGTGGTTGTGCCGGTTGCCGGTGTGCGGCAAGCACCACGGGATGAGCGTGTTGAACTGCCGGTCGGCGGGGTCGCAGGGTTTCCCTGTGGAGACGGGGAGGGTAAAGAGCGGCGACGGAAAAGCACCCGCGGTCGTTTTTGGGGATCCGGCACCCACCTTCGGCGCAGCAGCAGACCCCCCGCAACGCTCCGGAGCTGCTGCGGCCGTTCTTCTTCTCGTGGTGCGTGTAGCGCAGCTTGCGGGTGGTCGTGCCGTCCGACAGCCGCACCTCGATGTTGGGCAGGTCGCGCCAATCGGAACCGGGCGCCAAGGGGATGTGTCTCATCCGGGCGGCGACCAGGGCGCTCATGTCCTGCCGACAACGAGCCCGTTGTCACCGCGGGGGGACACAGGGGGACATGGGCCACCCCGAGAGCCCCCGTCACCCCGCCCGGGAAGGCTGGGGGAGAGGGACACGTCCCAGAGCTCCATCACCTTTGGGAGGGCTTGGGGACCATCCCTCTCACCCCACTTCACATCCAACCTGCCCTCGACCCCCATCTCAGCTTGGTTCTCAGTTTGGGGGGGTCCGAGCGCACCCCGACATCCGCACCTTGCAGATATGGTCCCTGAGGATGGGCTGATACTGGGAGCCCCGGATCTGCCGCTGGAACCAAGACTGGGGCTCCCCGTTGTAGGAGATCTCCAAGGCGGAGGCACCGTTCCTGATCTCCGGCAGGTCGGACATGGTGTCGCGCACCGTGATGGTGCGAAAGGGGCCGGAATACGTCCTGGGAGGAACACGGGGAGCCGTGAGCGCCCCAATTGTCACCCCGCTCGGCCGCGGCGCGGCTCCGAGGGCTCACCGCGTGATGTTGCTGACGAACTTCTTGTCGTCCACCACGACGCTCAGCTGGCAGGCGCGCGGCGCAAAGACGTGCAGAGGCTCGGGGAACATGGGCAGCTTCTCGCCGGGCGCCGCGGCGAGGACGATGGCTCGGCGGCGCGTCTGGGCAACGCCGTACTGGCCAGCCTGGGGGGAAGGGACAACTCCCGGTGTCACCGCAGCTTCCCCGACCAGTTTGTGTCCTCAAAGAGCTCAGAACGTCCCCCCAAAACAAACCAAACTAAACCAAACTAAACCAAACCAAACGTCCCCCCAGACCAAACCAAACTAAACATCCCCCCAAACCAAACCAAACGTCCCCCCAAACCAAACGTCCCCCCAAACCAAACCAAACTAAACCAAACCAAAGCAAACCAAACGTCCCCCCAAACGAAACCAAACTAAACGTCCCCCCAAACCAAACCAAACATCCACCCAAACCAAACCAAACGTCTCACCAAACCAAACCAAACCAAATGTCCCCCAAACCAAACCAAACGTCTCCCAAACCAAACCAAATGTCCCCCAAACCAAACCAAACTAAACCAAACTAAACGTCCCCCCAAACCAAACCAAACGTCCCCCCAAACCAAACCAAACATGCCCTCAAACCAAACCAAATGCCCCCCAAACCAAAGCAAACTAAACGTCCCCCCAAACCAAACCAAACTAAACTAAACCAAACCAAAGCAAACGTCCCCCAAACCAAACCAAATGTTCCCCAAACCAAACCAAATGTCCCCCAAACCAAACCAAACTAAACCAAACTAAACGTCCCCCCAAACCAAACCAAATGTCCCCCCAAACCAAACCAAACATCCCCTCAAACCAAACCAAATGCCCCCCAAACCAAAGCAAACTAAACGTCCCCCCAAACCAAACCAAACGTCCCCCCAAACCAAACCAAACTAAACTAAACCAAACCAAAGCAAACGTCCCCCAAACCAAACCAAACCAAACGTCCCCCCAAACCAAAGCAAACGTCCCCCAAACCAAACCAAACGTCCCCCAAACCAAACCAAATGTCCCCCAAACCAAAGCAAACGTCCCCCCAAACCAAACCAAATGTCCCCCAAACCAAACCAAACTAAACCAAACTAAACGTCCCCCCAAACCAAACCAAATGCCCTCCAAACCAAAGCAAACTAAACGTCCCCCCAAACCAAACGTCCCCCCAAACCAAACCAAACGTCCCCCCAAACCAAACTAAACCAAACCAAACATCCCCCCAAACCAAACCAAACGTCCCCCAAACCAAACCAAACGTCCCCCAAACCAAACCAAACGTCCCCCCAAATCAAACCAAACTAAACCAAACCAAACGTCCCCCCAAACCAAACCAAACCAAACGTCCCCCCAAACCAAACCAAACTAAACTAAACCAAACGTCCCCCCAAATCAAACCAAACTAAACCAAACCAAACGTCCCCCCAAACCAAACCAAACTAAACTAAACCAAACCAAACCAAACTAAACCAAACCGAACCAAACCAAACATCCCCGCAAACCAAACCAAGGAGCAATGTGGCCAAGCGCTATGACATTTTGGTTTGAATTGCCGGCTGCACCGTGGTCTTAAAGCAGCACAGAGAGGATTAAAAGGCTGTGAAGCACTTGTTTGGACCTCAAGTGATGGGTGTCTGGGTAACAGAAAAGGGTCTCAGTGGTGATCAACACAAAAGGCCTTTGGGACCCGGCTTTGCCGTCAAGGTGGGATGCAGAGCTTTGCTTTCAAGCCCCTTGTAACGCTATTTCTCCACAAAATCCTCTCAAACATCTCATTTTAGATCATGCTTACGGCGCATTTCTTTGCGCGGTGAGCTCTGGATCTTTGGGGGCTGATTGAATGCTTCTCGAGGGGATCTTTAATCCTGTACACAAGTGCATACGCACTACGAGGAGTCCATTGATATATAAATGTATGTGTATTCTTCTCCTCTTTCCAGTCGCTGCTCCGTACATTGGGCTGTTACAACTACTGACCATTTGGGTTGGTGGATATATTAGAATGCATTTTCACAGAATGACAGCATGACAGGGGTTGGAGGGACCTCAGAGCTCATCCAGTGCGACCCCCCGGAGCAGGAACACCCGGCTGAGGTGACACAGGAACGTGTCCCTGTCCTTGAACTGAGGGGCCACAACTGGATACACTATTCCAGATGTGACACACTATTCCAGATGTGACACACTATTCCAGGTGTGGCCTCCCCAGGGCAGAGCAGAGGGGCAGGAGAACCTCTCTGACCCACTGACCACCCCCTTCTAACCCCCCCAGGTCCCATTGGCTTCCTGGCCACAAGGGCCAGTGCTGGCTCAGCCCACAGCACCCGCTATTCCCAGCTGGTCTCCCATCCAAGCACTGACCGGGCCCGACCCTGCTTAGCTTCCCAGATCAGACGGGATGGGGCGTTCTCAGGGTGCTATGGCTGTAGATATTATATATACGTATATATATATGTTCCCCAAGTATATACTGATAGTATCTGAACTAAAGGGCAGAGCAGAGGGGCAGGAGAACCTCTCTGACCTACTGACCACCCCCTTCTAACCCCCCCAGGTCCCATTGGCTTCCTGGCCACAAGGGCCCAGTGCTGGCTCATGGTCCCCCTGCTGTCCCCAGGACCCCCAGCTCCCTTTCCCCTACGCTGCTCTCCAACAGCTCATTCCCCAACTCACACTGCACCCCGGGCTTGTTCCTGCCCACATCAACACTCTACACTTGTTCTGTTTCACTGAATTTCTCCTCTCCAGCCTGTCCAGGTCTCTGATGGCAGCACAGCTCCAGTGTCACCACTGCTCCAGCTTGGTGTCACCAGCAAACTGGGTGACACTCACTCTATTCCCTCATCCAAATCACTGATGGATATATTGAATAATACAGACCCCTGGGGCTCTGCACTGGATCCAGACCCCAAGTGGCCTCTGCCCCATTGCCCACGACTCTCTGGCTTCTCCCCTTCCCCGGTTCACAGTCACCTCACCACCCGCTCATGCAGACTCAGCTGAGCCCTGAGGATGCTGTGGGACACTGTGTCCTCGTCTGTCCCCACCAACGCTCCCTGGAGGAGCCCAGAAGGGTTTTCTCCCCAATCCGGCTTCTCGGGGGGTCGCAGCCCCTACCTGCAGCACCCCGAAGGTGCACTGGTAACCCATGCGGACGAGGCAGCGCAGGGTGAGCTTTAGCACCATGGAACGCTTGAAGGACACGAAGTTCCTGACGTTCTCCAGAAGGAAGAACCGCGGTCTGTAGTAGTCGCAGTAGCTGCGAGGAGGAAAAGGAACGAGGGCAGAGCGATATATAAAGCGGGGGGTCATATTAAGCCCCCCAACAGCTCCTCGCCAGCTCACCTGAGGAAGGAGACGACCAGGGAGTTCTTGAACTTGGAGTAGGTGCGGGAGTTGAAGCGGTTCATGCCGCTGAAGCCCTGGCACGGGGGGCCCCCGCACAGCATCTCCACGTCGCCTTTTTGGGGCAGCTTCTGACCCAGCGAGTTGGTCTTTTCGCCCGACATCACCAGCTTGAGCAGCACGTTGCAATCCTCCGTGAACACCGTGGTGCTGGGGTTGTTCAAGCGGAACGCCTGCGCCGCCGGTTCCCACATCTCGATGGCCCAGAGCGTCTCCGACACGCCTGGGGACACAAAGCGGGGGGTCGGGGGTCTGGGGGGAGGAGGGGAGCGCTGCCTCGGCACAGGGAAACAGCGGTGGGGATCCCAAGGGACCCCCTATGGAGACACAGAACTATAGAATATCAGGGATTGGAAGGGAACACCCTATAGAACCATAGAACTATAGAATCAGGATATTAGGGATTGGAAGGGAACAACCGTATAGAGCCATAGAGTGATAGAATAAGAGAATGTTAGGGATTGGAAGGGAACAACTGTATAGAGCCATAGAATCAGAATATTAGGGATTGGAAGGGAACACCCTTATAGAGCCATAGAGTTATAGAGTAAGAGAATATTAGGGATTGGGAGGGAACACCCTTATAGAGCCATAGAGTTATAGAATAAGAGAATATTAGGGATTGGAAGGGAGCACCCTATAGAACCATAGAACTATAGAATCAGAATATTAGGGATTGGGAGGGAACACCCTTATAGAGCCATAGATTTATAGAATCGGAATATTAGGGATTGGAAGGGAACACCCATATAGAGCCATAGAGTTATAGAATATTAGGGAGTGGAAGGAACACCCTTATAGAGCCACAGAGTTATAGAATCACAGAATATTAGGGACTGGAAGGGAACAACCGTATAGAGCCATAGAGTATAGAATAAGAGAATCCCGGGATATCAGAGGTTGAAGGGACCTCAAAGCTCATCCAGTGCGACCCCCCAGAGCGGGAACACCCGGCTGAGGTGACACAGGAACGTGTCCCTGTCCTGGAACTGAGGGGCCACAACTGGACACACTATTCCAGATGTGACACACTATTCCAGATGTGACACACTATTCCAGGTGTGACACACTATTCCAGGTGTGACACACTATTCCAGATGTGACACACTATTCCAGGTGTGGCCTCCCCAGGGCAGAGCAGAGGGGCAGGAGAACCTCTCTGACCTACTGACCACCCCCTTCTAACCCCCCCAGGTCCCATTGGCTTCCTGGCCACAAGGGCCAGTGCTGGCTCAGCCCACAGCACCCGCTATTCCCAGCTGGTCTCCCATCCAAGCACTGACCGGGCCCGACCCTGCTTAGCTTCCCAGAGCAGACGAGATGGGGCGTTCTCAGGGTGCTATGGCTGATATATATGTATATATATATGTTCCCCAAGTATATCCTCATAGTATCTGAACTAAACCCTTTTTTCAAGGGCGGCATAGAGGGGCAGGAGAACCCCTCTCAACCTACAAACCGCCCCCTTCTAATCCCCCCCAGGATGCAATTTCTCAGCCTTTTAGCCTTTTTCTGTGCTAAGGGACAGAGCAGGACCCCTTCTCCTTGGGGGGGAAGCTGTGCCGGGGCTCCATCCTCCCAACACCCCCCCTTTCCATATTGAACCCCATTAATGTCACCCCTCAGTCTCCTCTTGTCCAGCTCCAGAGCCCCAGCTCTTTATCCCTTTCCCCACAGGGCAGATGCTGCACCGGCGCTGGCACCGGTGGCCGCGGCGCCGCCGCTCACCTGCCTGGTGGAAGCCCTCGGACAACCCCCCGCAGCCCGAGAACACGTCCAGGGTGCGCAGCTTGGGCAGCTTGAGCTCGGCCGGTTCCTGCTCGCTCTGCTCGCAGCTCAACGACGATTTCCCTTTGCCTTTGCCTGCGAACGGAACCATCGACACGCGCACTCGTTTCCTCCTCAATGTGCTTACGACGCAAATTTTCCTCCCCCTCCTCCTCCGCGGTTATAACATCAGCTTCCAGCACCTCTCTGCTCCTTTTCCACCCCCATTACCAGGATACAGCGTTGAATTTGGAAGGGAAACCTCTCATCTTTCCCCCCCTTTCCATCCAAGCACCCATGGGCGCAGGCAGTTTTCAGGGTCTGATGGGCGCGGTGATAACTCGCATTGGGAGCGCGGCACGAAGCCCAATGCGAGGGCTGGCAAGTGAAAAGCTTTGCAATGTCTCCAGGCCCAGGTGCTTTGGCTACGAGGTTGTGTTTTGAAGAGCTTTAAAGCCGAGAGAGCCGCATCCTGTCGGAGCGGGAGAGGAGCACAGAGACGTCTGCTGGGCGCTAGATCTTATCTCTGCTTATCTCTGCACGGCAGCGCGAACCGGTTCACCCAGCCGAGCCCCCTCCGCGCAGACACACTCACCTTTCCCTTTCCCTTTCCCCTTCCCTTTATTGCCAGAGCTCCGAGCGTGGTTGGGAGGATCCTCAAAGCTCTTGGTTTTTGCGTTATAAGCCTGGGGAAGAATCACAGAATCACAATGTCAGGGGTTGAAGGGACCTCAAAGCTCATCCAGTGCGACCCCCCGGAGCAGGAACACCCAGCTGAGGTGACACAGGAACGTGTCCCTGTCCTTGAGCTGAGGGGACACAACTGGACACACTATATTCCAGATGTGACACACTATTCCAGATGTGGCCTCCCCAGGGCAGAGCAGAGGGGCAGGAGAACCTCTCTGACCCACTGACCACCCCCTTCTAACCCCCCCAGGTCCCATTGGCTTCCTGGCCACAAGGGCCAGTGCTGGCTCAGCCCACAGCACCCGCTATTCCCAGCTGGTCTCCCATCCAAGCACTGACCGGGCCCGACCCTGCTTAGCTTCCCAGAGCAGACGGGATGGGGCGTTCTCAGGGTGCTATGGCTGTAGATATTATATATATGTATATATATATGTTCCCCAATATATCCTGATAATATCTGAACTAAAGGGCAGAGCAGAGGGGCAGGAGAACCTCTCTGACCTACTGACCACCCCCTTCTAACCCCCCCAGGTCCCATTGGCTTCCTGGCCACAAGGGCCAGTGCTGGCTCATGGTCCCCCTGCTGTCCCCAGGACCCCCAGCTCCCTTTCCCCTACGCTGCTCTCCAACAGCTCATTCCCCAACTCACACTGCACCCCGGGCTTGTTCCTGCCCACATCAACACTCTACACTTGTTCTGTTTCACTGAATTTCTCTTCTCCAGCCTGTCCAGGTCTCTGATGGCAGCACAGCTCCAGTGTCACCACTGCTCCAGCTTGGTGTCACCAGCAAACTGGGTGACACTCACTCTATTCCCTCATCCAAATCATTGATGGATATATTGAATAATACAGACCCCTGGGGCTCTGCACTGGATCCAGACCCCAAGTGGCCTCTGCCCCATTGCCCACGACTCTCTGGCTTCTTCTCTTCATCCAGAGCAACAACTCACGACGTTTCGAATACCAAGAGCTTTTCCAGCTCCGAAACACCCGCGCTATCACCAGCACCCCAAAGCGACACAGACACAGACTTAGACCCATCGCCCTCACCTCCAAGAAGTAGAAGCGGTCGAGCCCACCGGCGGAATAATCCTGGATGCTCTCGGTCAGGTCCTCGCCGTACACCACGGTGCAGCGGCCCTGCACGGCGCGGAAATCCACCGTGGCCTCCTCGTCGCTCCAATACAGGAGGTTGATGTCGGCGTGGTAGCTGGCTTTCACCGATTTGTGCGTGTTTTCGGGTCTGCGGGGGGGGAAGCATCCAAACCATGAATGAAGGACGTGTTTTTGGCAAGATGCTCACCAAGCAACCTCCATCTATCTCCCCAGAGAGAGGACGGTTGGTTTCCCCCCGCTGCAAAGCACCAAAGGCATTTGTTTCATACCAAAGAGTATTTCAGGGAGGTTTTTAAGAGGAGGGAGAATTGGCACCGGAGCTGGTAAATGGATTTAAAGGCAGAGAGATGTACAGTGTGAGCGTCAGCACCTTCCTCTCCCTCGACGCCTCCGCAAGCACAAGATTTGGGTAGAAAAACCCAGATTGCGGGACGGCAACTGACCTATAGAACTTGCAGATCCGCAGCTTGATGTCGGCCTCGTTGGGCTTCCCGTTGCTGCGGATGTTGCAGAAGATCTCCTTGATGCGGCCCACGCGATACGGGTCGGGGGCGTCCAGGTTGCTGCCCTTGATGTACTCGGAGTACTTGCGGTAATGCTCCGGGTACAGCTCCTCGTCCACCGCCTCCTTTTTGGGGCGCTTGGCGGGGCTGGCGGGTTTCATGCTGGGGAGAAGGGGAAGGAAGGTGTTAGGGGATCCCTATTGCCCCCCAAAAACACCCCAAGCAGCACTGAGCGTCCTTCTCCACAACACATAACCAAAGGGTTTGGAGCTGCAAAGCGAGACGCCAACCCCCAACCTATTCACCGAGAGATTTGCCATTTCTCCCGTAATTAAAGGCTCTTGTTTCATCTTTTCCACCTATCCAGCCTCACTCTTTTGAGGGAAAATAGGATTCCATCTACCAAAACACGGCAGCTCAACAGCCAGGACCGTCTGAGCAGAGAGAGCCGCTCGGTTTAATAATAGGAGGTGAAATTGGGGTTGGAGGCGCCTTCATTTCTAAGCTAAACTTTGAGGAATAAGGGTGATGAGTGGGATTCACCCCCAAAGATCACGGCTCCTGCACCTAAAGCTCAACCCAAGGAGCATCCTGGAAGCGTTTCCAGCCTCCTGCAAGCACCAACCTGAAGGAAAAGGCGTCGGGCAGGAGGTAGACGCCGTCGCCCACGCGGTACTGCACCCCGTTCTTGGTGGCCACGCCGTAGAACATCTTCCCATCCCCTTCTTCCAGGGGTTCGGCCACTTTGGGGATCTCCTTCTGCCGCACCTCGTCCAGACGCGTGCAGCTCATGCAGAACCTGGGGGGACACGGGGGACGCTGCCGAGGCCGCTCGCGGTGCCGTTTCGGGCAGCGGGGCCGCCCCGCGCACACTCACTTGTATTTATTGTCCTCCGCGGGCTGCGTTTTGGGGGGCGATTCGAAGCGGGCGTATTCCTGGTCGTACCACATCTGGTAAAAATAAGTCCTCCCGTCGTCTTCCACCATCTTGATCTCCATATCCAGCCCGCCCTGCCGGGAGAGAGCGCGTTTGCCGGGAGCTGCGCCGGGAGCCGCGGCGGCGGGGGTTCGCGGGGCCGGCACCCACCTCCATGGACCAGTTCTCCGAGGGAGCCTTGTAGATGACCTTGACTTTGCCGTGGATGTAGGAGAGCTGCATGTCCTCGCACTCGTCCACCAGGAACAGCTCCAGAGGGTCGGACGTGGCTCCCAGGACGGTGTCGGAGCCGGGGCAGAACCAGTGAGCGTGGAACATCTGCCCGCTGCTGTCCTCCCACATGGCCGTGACCCTGCGGGGGGACGCGCGGTTACGGGGCGGCGGGAAAGTCGTGGAATCACAGAATCACAGCGTGTCAGGGGTTGGGAGGGACCTCAAAGCCCATCCAGTGCAACCCCCCGGTGGGGGAACGTCCAGATGTTACACAGGAACGTGTCCCTGTCCTTGAACTGAGGGGCCACAACTGGACACACCATTCCAGATGTGACACACTATTCCAGGTGTGGCCTCCCCAGGGCAGAGCAGAGGGGCAGGAGAACCTCTCTGACCCACTGACCACCCCCTTCTAACCCCCCCAGGTCCCATTGGCTTCCTGGCCACAAGGGCCCAGTGCTGGCTCAGCCCACAGCACCCGCTATTCCCAGCTGGTCTCCCATCCAAGCACTGACCGGGCCCGACCCTGCTTAGCTTCCCAGAGCAGACGGGATGGGGCGTTCTCAGGGTGCTATGCCTGTATATATTATATATATATGTATATATATATGTTCCCCAAGTATATCCTGATAGTATCTGAACTAAAGGGCAGAGCAGAGGGGCAGGAGAACCTCTCTGACCTACTGACCACCCCCTTCCAACCCCCCCAGGTCCCATTGGCTTCCTGGCCACAAGGGCCCAGTGCTGTCCTCCAACAGCAGCACAGCCAACTAATTAGTGTTCTTTAATTAGGAACACCAGCTGTCCGCACCAACAGCCCCCCCAGCCCCGCGGCACTGACCTGGCGAGGTAGAGGGGTTTGGTGGGATCGTCGGGGCTGACGGAGACACAATCTCCCACCTCCAGCGTCTCCGAGTCGATGCAGACCCTCTGGTAATAATCCTTCTTCCCATCGCTCTGCAGAAGCGGAGGGGACGCTTATACCCCCCCGTTGGTGCACAACGCAGCCCCCGCGCCCACCCCGGCGAGAGGGGCAGCGGCTTCCCGCCCCAAACGCACCTTGATGGGTTCCCCCACCCAGGAGATGCGACTCTTGTTCTGCTTCTTCTTCCTCCCCTGCAGCATCTTCTTGGGCGACGGCATCTCGGGGATGTTGTCGTCAACCTCCTCATCCTCATCGGCTTCCCGGACGGCCAAGTTGGGACACCTGGGGACACGGGGACAGTCGCTGCAGCGGGAGGCGGCGCGGGGACCGTGTCCCCTCTCTCCAGGGGGGACAGAGCTTTGGTGGGGGGGGGACGCACCTCCTCTGCAAACACGCCTGTTTACTCCGCCCGCTGCCCCCAAATTTCACCATGTTCTGGCAGGCTTTGCACTTCCCGCACTCGGGCTGCTGGCAAACCTGGAATGGGGACAAAGGGACACGCTGAGCACGGCCAAACAACCCCGGGTAGGAGCCACAGGGACCTCAACGGCCTCCCCGTCCCCATGGGAGTGAGCCCAGAAAGGGACACTCACAGATGGAGGGGACAGAGGGGACACCGGGGCTTCACGTCCCCCCCGCCGTTACCTCGCAGACGCCGCAGCGCCGGCGCTTCATGGCGTTCTCCTTGTCGTCTTCCCTCTCGTCTTTCTCGATCTGCTCCGAGAAGAAGGTGTCGAAGATGTGGTACACCAGTTTGGTGGTGGTGGCTTTGGTGGGCCCCTTGTCCTTGTCTATTTTGGTGGGGTGCCGGATGGCTTGGCGCCTGACGGCTCGCCTGCGACCAACGGGAGAGGGGACCCTGTGCCTCGGATCGACGGAGCTACAGCCCCAACACACAGCCCAGCACCCCAGGGGGGTCCCCACAGCTCAACCCGGAGCACCCCAAAAACCACCTCGAAGGGACAACGAGCAAAGCCGGGCTCTGGGGACCCAGGTTTCCCCAATTTGGGGAGGATTTCTGCTCGCACGTCCCAGCCGCTGTCCTGGTTTTGTTCAAAACGAGTTTCTCTTGTAGCGAATTTGTCAGCTAAAGTGCTTTCCTGAAAGCCACATACATGTTTTGGTAGCCATAGCAATGGATCGCGAGGTCACCGATAAGGACGGACGCACGTCCCGCGAGAAACAGGTGACCAAAAGCTGACGACGGCGTATAACGTCCCATTCACGTAAATATTTCACAGAGAAGTGGGAGATCACGAGGATCTCGTTGCTTTTCCCTATGGCCGAAATTAGGAGAGGACCCTGCGAGTCGTCCCTGCGAACTGAGGCCAAGTGAGAGACTGAATCCAGCTCCGCTTGGCTGCAGAGTCCAGTCCGGGACTTGGGGTGCCTGCCCTGCAGCTGCCGGGACTTTCAATATCGGTTTTGTGTATTTTGTGTTATTTTCTCTATTTTTATCAGTAAAACATGTTTAATTTTTCCAACTCTGTCCTTCTCCCCCTCCCAATCGCCCGTAATTAGTGGGAAATGGGGAGAGGGGGTTAATGAAACATCCGTCACCCCGCAATCAAACCGCAACAGCCGCCGAGCGCAACCTTCCCATCAACCGGGAACAACCTAAAGGCTCTTCCTGGAAGGAAAATGATGGGTGATAGACCCCCAAAAGGGGCGACATGGGGCTCACCTCTTCCCCAGGGTGACGCCGGCCAGTTTGATCAGATCCCGCATGCAGGGGGTGATGAGGACGGGGGGCTCGTCGCTGTCGCCGGCCTCGTCGTAGCTCTCCACCTGCTCCACCACGAACTGCGCGTGCCGCAGCAGCGAGTCCTCCGTGAAGCGGTTGAAGTTGAGCCCGGCGGGGGGAACCGTGGTCTGCGAGGAGTTTCGGGGGGGGTCACAACCCCGAAACGCCCCCCGCGTCCCGATTAAAACGACGTTACGCCTTCAATATCTCGTTATTGACACACAGAGTGGATACACTGGGTGTTTCTTTTTTCCAAAGACGCTAATTTAACCATTCCCAGTCCTTCCTCCTGGTGAATGAGCTCCTAATCCCCACCTTTTGCAGCTGGATTCATTTTTTGCCACATCAGCTCCCCGTCCGCTTCACCGCGCGGCTGCAGACACGGCTGTCGCTGCCTGGGGAAATCACTGCCCAGGCTTTCCCGAGCATAGGATGGGGTTTGGACCCCTTGGGGGCGATGTGTGCATGTTGGCCCTGAGCACATGAGCGCTCTGGATCCCTGAGCTCACAAAAATACCCCCGGAGAACCGTAAAACAGGCAGCGGAAAGCACTTTGTGGCAGAGGCTGTTTGGTGGGTGCGGAGTGCGTGTACTACGCAAATGCCTGTTGCTGGGAGAGCCAGAGTAGGAGCACGAGGAGGGAACCACCACGGTCTCCTTTCCCAGCTGTTGTGCTTTGCAGGAGCCTTGCTCTGACTTCTTCTCAGCTATTCTGGTCTCGGCTCTAAAGGCTGTTTTTACAATGGTTTGTAATCTAACTTCTCCATGTAAAATACTTCAGCAATTGCAGCGATGATCAGCACCCTTCTCCAGCATCCTTGGGCAGACGCAGCCAAGCCAAACTCATTCAGTCCCTTATCCCAGCAGCTCTTGAGCGGCCTCATGAACCCATCGAGACGCTCCCACCCTGCCCCTGCCTTTGGGCTCTGTGGATCACACAAGGTGGAGTGAGCAGGTCTCAATGTGTCGAGCGGGTCCTAATCCCACCCGCTGGGACAGGATGGGGGTCCCCAAACGACCCCCCAATCCCACCAACCCCCTGGTGCAGGCGACTCACCTTGATGTATTGAGCAGGTCCTAATCCCACCCACTGGGATGGACTGGGGGTGTCCAAACAACCCCCCGTCCCACCGACCCCCCCGGCTCACCTCGATGTGTTGAGCAGGTCCTAATCCCACCCACTGGGACAGGATGGGGGTCCCCAAACGACCCCCCGTCCCGCCGACCCCCCCGGCTCACCTCGATCTTGTTGAGCAGGTCCTAATCCCATGTGCTGGGACAGGATGGGGGTCCCCAAACGACCCCCCGTCCCGCCGACCCCCCCGGCTCACCTCGATCTTGTTGAGCAGGTCCTAATCCCATGTGCTGGGACAGGATGGGGGTCCCCAAACGACCGCCCGTCCCGCCGACCCCCCCGGCTCACCTCGATCTTGTTGAGCAGGTCCTCGTAGCTGACGTCGCGGTTGTTCTGCAGGAACTCCACCACGATCTTGCTCATGTAGATCTTCTCCTGCATGAGGGCGAAGATGGGCGCGTACTCCTCGCTGGGCTCCATCAGGATGTAATCCGCAAAGGCTGCGGGGCGGTTAAACAACTGAGCGGTATTTAAGAACGAGGCAGTTTAACCCCCCCATATCACCCTTATTCGCCTGATTTGGCAAGAGCCACAACACAGATGGTACCGGACGCTCCTCCATAACCTTTTTAACACAAACCCACCCAATTTTTGGAGCAAGAGTGCGAGAGTCGCTCTAAAGATGGAGCAGTATCTGCCTGACCCATCGCCATGAAGAACTTAGAGGACTAAGCTGGGAGTGGTGGTGACACTGGAGCTGTGCTGCCATCAGAGACCTGGACAGGCTGGAGAGCTGGGTGGGGAATAACCTGATGAAATTTAACAAGGGAAAGCGTAGAGTGTTGATCTGGGCAGGAACAAGCCCAGGGTCCAGTATAGGTTGGGAAATTACATATTAGAGAGCAGCGTAGGGGAAAGGGAGCTGGGGGTCCTGGGGACAGCAGGGGGACCATGAGCCAGCACTGGGCCCTTGTGGCCAGGAAGCCAATGGGACCTGGGGGGTTAGAAGGGGGTGGTCAGTAGGTCAGAGAGGTTCTCCTGCCCCTCTGCTCTGCCCTTTAGTTCAGATACTATCAGGATATACTTGGGAACATATATATATACATATATATAATATATACAGCGATAGCACCCTGAGAACGCCCCATCCCGTCTGCTCTGGGAAGCTAAGCAGGGTCGGGCCCGGTCAGTGCTTGGATGGGAGACCAGCTGGGAATAGCGGGTGCTGTGGGCTGAGCCAGCACTGGCCCTTGTGGCCAGGAAGCCAATGGGACCTGGGGGGGTTAGAAGGGGGTGGTCAGTAGGTCAGAGAGGTTCTCCTGCCCCTCTGCTCTGCCCTGGGGAGGCCACACCTGGAATAGTGTGTCACATCTGGAATAGTGTGTCACATCTGGAATAGTATGTCCAGTTGTGGCCCCTCAGTTCCAGGACAGGGACATGTTCCTGTGTCACCTCAGCCGGGTGTTCCTGCTCCGGGGGGTCGCACTGGATGAGCTTTGAGGTCCCTTCCAATCCCAAACTAACAATGGCTGCTGTGTGGACTTCGCCTGTTTCTCCATGCAAACCAGCCCCCACCTCCTGAAAGTGATAGTTATGAGGGTCTCTTTGACCCGGGGACAACAGCTGCCGTCCAGATGTGTCTCACCTGCAGCCTCAGCTACACGTGTCCCCATCTGCTCCCCAAACAATGACAAGGAGCACGCCCAGCAGCTCGCCAAGGGCCCTGAGGTCCCCCAATGGACCACAGAGAGACCCCGAGTGCTGGACACGTAAGCGTTGGCAAAGGAAAGCGTGAATCTTTTGAGCCTGCGTGGTTAAGCCTGGGTTGCGAAATTGAGACTGGCCTAAAAGAATGGGAGCGAGGGGGGTGAAGAAGCATAAAAGGTGACTCTAGAATGGACACCGTTGAAGATCTTCCCACCAGAGGATCCTGAAGCACAACTGAGGACCAGCAGGACGCTTCTGGAACTCAACTGGTGATAAACGCAACCTCACTTCTCATCTTGACCTTTACTTTGCCCCATTTCTTTCCCCTTTCTTTTCTTACTCTATCGCGTGCCGCTTTACGGGCAAATTAATGAAGTAACGCTGATTGAGTTACAACCCCTCGGCACTTTGGTGGCCTTAATTTTGCGCTCTGAGATGAAGGTAAAAGAACCATCACGAGTCCATCATCGAATGGACCGAAGAGCAAAGAGAAAACTCCCTCCCAGAGCAACGTGACCCGGTTGTGCCGACGGTTTCCCGCAGGACGGATCCTGCGAGCACAGCACAAGCCTGGGTGGTGCTGAGCTTAAGTAAACCCAGATCCAAGCTTTGGCTTGACGGCGCAAGTTCCCGGCAGCACCAAAGTCCAGCAAGACCAATAAAGCTCCTCCGCATGCGGTAAAGGCTTCAATGCCAAAGTGGGCGCCCAACGCCCCCATCCTGGCTCACCCACCCGTGCTGAAGCCGATCAGCGCCTTCTCCCCTCCGTCGAAGCCCGTGATCCACCAGGCGTTGATGGGTCCCAATTTCTTGGCTCTCACCCCACCTGAAAGCGAGAAAACACCCATTTCAGTCTTCGGCGCCCCCCGAAATACAAAAATCAAGCAGTTATGGGTGACAAAGCGCCACCCGGATCTGATTCTGCACGTGGCGTTGAGCTGAAATTGAAGGTGACAAATGTTTAAGGTGACAAATGTTTCGGGTGACAAACGTTTCGGGTGAAAACTGTTTAAGGTGACAAACGTTTAAGGTAAAAAATGTTTCAGGTGACAAATGTTTAAGGTGAAAAACGTTTAAGGTGACAAACGTTTTGGGTGACATAAACATATGTCACCTGAAATGTTTTTCACCCAAAACGTTTGTCACCTTATGTTTACGGTGACAAACGTTTCAGGTGACAAATGTTTAAGGTGACAAACGTTTCAGGTGACAAATGTTTAAGGTGACAAACGTTTCAGGTGACAAAGTTTTCAGGTGACAAATGTTTAAGGTGACAAACGTTTCAGGTGATGAAGTTTTAAGGTGAAAAATGTTTAAGGTGACAAACGTTTAAGGTGACAAACGTTTCGGGTGACAAACGTTTTGGGTGACATAAACATATGTCATGTGAAATGTTTTTCACCTGAAACATTTGTCACCTTATGTTTACGGTGACAAACATTTCAGGTGACAAACGTTTCAGGTGACAAACGTTTAAGGTAAAAAAGGTTTCAGGTGAAAAATGTTTAAGGTGACAAACGTTTCAGGTGACAAATGTTTAAGGTGACAAACGTTTCAGGTGACGAACTTTTAAGGTGAAAAATGTTTAAGGTGACAAACGTTTAAGGTGACAAACGTTTTGGGTGACATAAACATATGTCACCTGAAATGTTTTTCACCCAAAACGTTTGTCACCTTATGTTTACGGTGACAAACGTTTCAGGTGACAAACGTTTCAGGTGACAAACGTTTCAGGTGACAATGGAGGCGTCCGACTCACCGTCCAGACACGGGTTGTCGTCGTAGATGGGCTTGACGGCGCCGCTGAAATACAGCTCGATGTTCCTCTCGATCAGGCCGGTGTCAAAGGGACACAAGTGACCCCGCTTGTCGTAGACGCTGCCGGGGGACAGAAGTGGGGTTGGGGGTGTCGGTCTGTGGGGTCTGCGACTCCCGTGGGGTTTTACACCCCGCGTCTCACCTGAAAGAGGTGACTTTGTGCTGCGGAAGGTCCTCGTAGCTCTCGAACCCGTCCTCGTTGGCGTCAAACAGGGACAAGCGCTCGTCCGTCAGCATTTCGGGTTCCTCCAGCTGCGCCGGGGGGAGAGAAGGATTAACGAGCCTTCCGGCTAACGAAACGTCCCCCGCGCCCGCAGAAGGAACGTTAAATCCCTTACGGCGTCGCCGGGGTCCCCTTGGAAGAACTTGAGGTCGGGATCGTCGAGGTATTGCCTGCAGTCCATGCACTTGGGAGGGGTGGTCTGCGAGAGAGGGGACACGGCGTCGGCTCCGAGCTCCTCCCCCACCGCGCTTCGTTAGCGCGACCCTCGTTGATTAAAGCGTGCGGGCAGCAAAATAAGAAGCTAAACAATGTCAGTTTTTCATTCTAGGGGAGATTTCTGAAAGGTCGGAAAGTTTCTGAATAGAATGCAGTAGGGCATGAACAATACAGTTCAAAATATCTAAAATCATCGTCAGTGGTTGAGTTTACACAATATTTGGAATTATTAGACTCTACATAAGCAAGAGGCGTTCTCATAAAATAAGCAGGCATCTAAATCTAGAGAGTTCTTATGAAATAAAAAGACAGGATTTAGATTTATAGCCTCAGTCTTTCTTCATAAGGGAGATGCTCCACTCCCTTAATCATCTTCGTTGCCCTGCGCTGGACCCTCTCCAGCAGTTCCTGTCCTGCTGGAACTGAGGGGCCACAACTGGACACGCTATTCCAGATGTGACACACTATTCCAGGTGTGGCCTCCCCAGGGCGGAGCAGAGGGGCAGGAGAACCTCTCTGACCCACTGACCACCCCCTTCTAACCCCCCCAGGTCCCATTGGCTTCCTGGCCACAAGGGCCAGTGCTGGCTCAGCCCACAGCACCCGCTATTCCCAGCTGGTCTCCCATCCAAGCACTGACCGGGCCCGACCCTGCTTAGCTTCCCAGAGCAGACGGGATGGGGCGTTCTCAGGGTGCTATGGCTCTATGTATTATATATATGTATATATATATGTTCCCCAAGTATATCCTGATAGTATCTGAACTAAAGGGCAGAGCAGAGGGGCAGGAGAACCTCTCTGACCTACTGACCACCCCCTTCTAACCCCCCAGGTCCCATTGGCTTCCTGGCCACAAGGGCCCAGTGCTGGCTCATGGTCCCCCTGCTGTCCCCAGGACCCCCAGCTCCCTTTCCCCTACGCTGCTCTCCAACAGCTCATTCCCCAACTCACACTGCACCCCGGGCTTGTTCCTGCCCACATCAACACTCTACACTTGTTCTGTTTCACTGAATTTCTCCTCTCCAGCCTGTCCAGGTCTCTGATGGCAGCACAGCTCCAGTGTCACCACTGCTCCAGCTTGGTGTCACCAGCAAACTGGGTGACACTCACTCTATTCCCTCATCCAAATCACTGATGGATATATTGAATAATACAGACCCCTGGGGCTCTGCACTGGATCCAGACCCCAACTGGCCTCTTAAGTGTATCTCGATGATACGCTTAAGATTAAGTGAGAAGAATGTGGACTGAAGCAGCTGAGAAAGCAGCCCAAGGTCATCCAGGCTGTGCTGCTCCCGCCTTGATTGGAACCGGCTTTATCATCCCCGTATGGAAGATCTAAGCGCTCTTTAAAAGGAACCAAACAAGCCCCCAAAAGGCCAAGATGGAGGGAAAGGAACTCACTTTAGCAAGCGTCGTAGTTTTAACCTGAGTGATTTCATCTTTAAGCTCCAACCTGCGCAAAGACATCACAAAGGGATGAAGAGCGGCACAACGCCGTCGTTCCCCCAGGGAAACGGCACCGGGGCGGCAACGCTACGTCCTCCTTACCCTTCTTTGGCTTCCATTTTCAACCTCTTCTCGTCTTGTTCCTTGCGGGAGGATTAAAAGGCGTTAAGGGGGAGTCGGAGGGCACGACGCCCCCCAGGACAAGATAAAGTTGGGCACCAAATGGCGCCGGTACCCACCTTCTCCTCCAGCTCCTCTTCCTCCTTCTCCACGCTCATGGTTTCCTGCTTCACGTCGCCATTCGCTTCCTCCGATTTCCGCTTGTTGGACCTGTGGGTTTGCCAACGCAACGGCTCAACCCCAGAGGAGCCATTTCCCTTATCCTCAAATGATTTTGGTTGGAAAACACCCTCGAGGTCACCAAGTCCGACCGCGAACCCAACGCATCGCTAAGGTGTCGCCGGCACACGATCGCTTCACCGGATCGTTAATAAAGACGCTAAAGCGGTCCCAGTACAAGCGGCCAACTGGATTTCCCTCCACTCGCCACAATTCTTGGGGTCCAGCGCATGTTTTACCCGGCGCGGAGGCTTTTTGTGGCATCACCGGGTCCCCGAGGTGCTTGGAGCCCCATTTTGGGGGTGGGAGAGGGAGGAAGAAGAGGGTGACCCTGTCCCCACGGTCACCGCGTCCCCGTGGTCACCGCGTCCCCATGGTCACCGCGTCCCTATGGTCACCGCGTCCCCATGGTCACCGCGTCCCCATGGTCACCGCGTCCCCGTGGTCACCGCGTCCCTATGGTCACCGCGTCCCCATGGTCACCGCGTCCCTATGGTCACCGCGTCCCCATGGTCACCGCGTCCCCGTGGTCACCGCGTCCCGCACTGACCTCTTGGAGAACAGGCTGAGGATGGTCGGCTGGCGGCCGGAGCTCCGTGTCACCCGCGAGCGCCCGGGGGACTCTGCCAATTAACACAGCAAAGGGTCGTGTTAACGAGGGGGACACCTCCTCGAACACCCCGCAGGGCTGGGCCAGTGGGGTGACAGCAGTGGGGTGACAACAACGGGGTGACAACAACCTCCTCGAACACCCCGCAGGGCTGGGCCACTGGGGTGACAGCAGCGGGGTGACAACAACGGGGTGACAACAACCTCCTCAAACACCCCGCGGGGCTGGGGCCACCGGGGTGACAGCAGCAGGGTGACAGCAGTGGGGTGACAACAACGGGGTGACAGCAGCGGGGTGACAGCAACCTCCTCAAACACCCCAAGGGGCTGGGGCCACCGGGGTGACAGCAGCAGGGTGACAGCAGCGGGGTGACAACAACATCCTCGAACACCCTTCGGGGCTGGGACTACTGGGGTGACACCAGTGGGGTGACAGCAATGGGGTGACAACAACGGGGTTACAACAACCTCCTCGAACACCCCACGGGGCTGGGACCACTGGGGTGACAGCAATGGGGTGACAGCAATGGGGTGACAACAACAATGGGGTGACAACAACCCCCTCGAACACCCCGTGGGGCTGAGGCCACTGGGGTGACAGCAGCGGGGTGACAACAACGGGGTGACAACAACCTCCTCAAACACCCCGCGGGGCTGGGGCCACCGGGGTGACAGCAGCAGGGTGACAGCAGTGGGGTGACAACAACGGGGTGACAGCAGCGGGGTGACAGCAACCTCCTCGTACACCCCACGGGGCTGGGACCACTGAGGTGACACCAATGGGGTGACAGCAATGGGGTGACAACAATGGGGTGACAACAACCTCCTCAAACACCCCAAGGGGCTGGGACCACTGAGGTGACAGCAACAGGGTGACAGCAATGGGGTGACAACAACGGGGTGACAACAACCTCCTCGAACACCCCGCGGGGCTGGGACCACTGAGGTGACACCAATGGGGTGACAGCAATGGGGTGACAGCAGTGGGGTGACAGCAACCTCCTCAAACACCCCAAGGGGCTGGGGCCACCGGGGTGACAGCAGCAGGGTGACAGCAGCGGGGTGACAACAACATCCTCGAACACCCTTCAGGGCTGGGACTACTGGGGTGACACCAGTGGGGTGACAGCAATGGGGTGACAACAACGGGGTTACAACAACCTCCTCGAACACCCCACGGGGCTGGGACCACTGGGGTGACAGCAATGGGGTGACAGCAATGGGGTGACAACAACAATGGGGTGACAACAACCCCCTCGAACACCCCGTGGGGCTGAGGCCACCGGGGTGACAGCAGCGGGGTGACAACAACCTCCTCGAACACCCCGCGGGGCTGGGACCACTGGGGTGACACCAGTGGGGTGACAGCAGCGGGGTGACAACAACGGGGTGACAACAACCTCCTCGAACACCCCGAGGGGCTGGGACCACCGGGGTGACAGCAATTGGGTGACAACAACGGGGTGACAACAACATCCTCGAACACCCCGCGGGGCTGGGACCACCAAGCTGAGAACAACGGGGTGAAAGCAGCGGGTGACACCATCGGGGTGAAAGCAACGGGGTGACACCATTGGGGTGACAGCAACAGGGTGACACCATTGGGGTGACAGCAAGGGGGTGACAGCAAGGGGGTGACAGCAACCCCATCCCTGCACCCCAGCAAGGCCACCCCAAACCCCCCCGGGGGGCTGATCTCTGCTCTCAGTCCCCTGGATTTGATATTGAATTATTTGCTGTTATATGTATCATTATTTTATTTCCTTTCCTATTATTATTTGAGCTAGATAGCAAACTGGTTTATCTCACTTTGTGTTATTTGGTTATAGAACCAGTTTGAGTTTGTAGGACTATTTTTCTATTATTATTTTACTTATACAATTACTTTTCTATTATTTTACTTATACAATTACTATTCTACTATTTTACTTATACAATTATTTCTATATTATTTACTTATACGATTATTTTTCTATTATTTTACTTATACGATTATCTTTCTATTATTTTACTTATATGATTATTTTTCTATTATTTTACTTATACGATTATCTTTCCATTATTTTACTTATACGATTATTTTTCTATTATTTTACTTATACGATTATCTTTCTATTATTTTCCTTATACGATTATCTTTCTATTATTTTCCTTATACGATTATCTTTCTATTATTTTACTTATACAATTACCTTTCTATTATTTTACTTATACAACTATTTTTCTATTCTTTTACCTACACAATTATTTTATCTCTTTTTTATATTATTATCTCATTTACTTACACGCTTGTTATTTCTTTCCCATCTAATTATTTTATATACACGATTATTCTATTTCCTTACCGTACTATTACTTACCAACGCGATTACTTTATATCATCTTACCTCCTTCCACAATGACTTTTTCTCTTCTATATTATTATTATACCTATTACATAATTATTTTATCCCTTTTTACATCAATATTTCCTTCTAGAACCATTTCCCCCATGAAACAACCCACTCTCTAACAGGGCACGGGGGGCGCGGGAGGAGCGAGCGTTACTTTTGCCGTCGCCGTTGGACCGGCTCCTGCGCGCCTTGCGTGCCGGCGCGGTGGGTGCCGAGGAGGAGGAGGACGACCCGGCCGCGTCCTCCCCCTCGCCGCCGCCGTCCTCGTCCCCATCGCCGCCCGCTCGCTCCGAGTCGTCGTCGCTGCCGTAGGCGCCGTTCTTGGAGCAGCCGTTGGACGCCGGTGCCGCCCCGTTCGCCGCCAACAGCTCCTGGCGCAGCAGGGCCTTGACCTTGGCCAGGTAGCGCTCCTGGTGGGGGGGGGAATGGGGGTGTTAAAGCCGAGGGGTGGTGGCTGGCACGCCAGGGGGCTGCGCTGCCATCCAGAGACATGCACAGGCTGCACGGTTGGGCGGGGAGGAACTTAATCATATAGAACAAGCAGAGAGTGTTGTAACTGGGCAGGACAACCCCAGGTTCCGGTGTAGGTTGGGAACGAGCTGTTGGAGAGCGGTGAAAAGGGAGCTGGGGGTCCTGGGGACAGCAGGATGAGCGTGGAAAAGGGTTTAGTTCAGATACTGTCAGGATATACTTGGGGAACATATATATATATATATAATATATAAAGGCATAGCACCCTGAGAACGCCCCATCCCGTCTGATCTGGGAAGCTAAGCAGGGTCGGGCCCGGTCAGTGCTTGGATGGGAGACCCATAGTACCTTGGAGGGGATTAGAAGGGGGTGGTCAGTAGGTCAGAGAGGTTCTCCTGCCCCTCTACTCTGCCCTTTAGTTCAGATATTATCAGGATATACTTGGGGAACATATATATACACATATATATAATATATACAGGCATAGCACCCTGAGAACGCCCCATCCCGTCTGATCTGGGAAGCTAAGCAGGGTCGGGCCCGGTCAGTGCTTGGATGGGAGACCAGCTGGGAATAGCGGGTGCTGTGGGCTGAGCCAGCACTGGGCCCTTGTGGCCAGGAAGCCAATGGGACCTGGGGGGGTTAGAAGGGGGTGGTCAGTAGGTCAGAGAGGTTCTCCTGCCCCTCTGCTCTGCCCTGGGGAGGCCACATCTGGAATAGTGTGTCACATCTGGAATAGTGTGTCACATCTGGAATAGTGTGTCCAGTTGTGGCCCCTCAGTTCCAGGACAGGGACACGTTCCTGTGTCACCTCAGCTGGGTGTTCCTGCTCCAGGGGGTCGCACTGGATAAGCTTTGAGGTCCCTTCAACCCCTGACACTCTGGGATCCTGTGAACCCCCAACTGGCACCACCGGGATCCGGTGGGGACCAACAGCCCCAAACCCTCGCAGATCTCACCTCCGACAGCTCCTCGCAGCGCAGTTTGGCTTCCAGCTCACTCAGCTGGTTCTGCACGTCGGCCTGCAGGAAGCCATGGATGAGGCTCAGCTTCTCCCGGACACACTCCTGCGGGGACACAGGGGACACTGAGGGGACACGGGGACACTTAGAGGACATGGGGACACTGAGGGGACACGGGGACACCGAGAGGACTCGGGGACACCGAGGGGATGCTGCCCATAGGCATGCCGAGCCCAACCACCCGGTGCTCCCGCTCGTCCTGCTGGGCGGTGATGGAGGTTTGGATGTGACAAAGGGACACGGCGCCTGCGGCCCCCAGGACTCGCGGCTTTTCCTCCCCAGGGGACGGTCACTGCGCCGGTCCCGCTGGCCACAGCGCTGGTGACACAAGCCAAGACGCTGGTGGCCTCTTGGCCACCTCCTGGTTGCCATTCAACACCCCCAGGTCCTTTTCCAGCCTGGGGACATGGGACAACGCTCTTCCCCGAGCCTGGAGCGTTCGTGGGGTTGTTGCGACCCAAACGAGCCGTTCGGCAGCACCGAGGAACCGCAGCGCCGGTGTCACGTCCCGGAGCTCCACCGACCCCACGGCGGCACCGGCGGCATCCAAACCGGCTGGAAACGCGGCTCCCGGCGCGCTCACCTTCTCGCTCAGGGCGTCCTCGTCCCTCTCCAAGTCCTGCAGCCTGCAAAGAGAAGAGCGTTGGGGACCAGAGCGACGGGGGGGACACCCATGGGTCCCCAAAATCACCGCGGCGGCTCCAGAAACGGCACCCGGTGCCGGCCGCAAGGATGGACCGAACACCCTCGGTACAAGAGGGATGCTCGGCGCCCGCGCGGGGGACGGCAAAGGGACGGCAAAGGGATGGCAAAGGGACGGCAAAGGGACACGGGTGCCCCGGGGACCCCCCGAGGGCGCAATGTGGGGGTCGCTGTCCCCCGGCGTGGCGATGGCACAAACCCCCACGGGGGAGAAGCCACGTGTCGCCTTCCCACGGCGCCGGCGGCACAAAGCGGCACCGGAGGGTGGGGGGAAGCGGCCGGCGCGGTGCCGGGGGGGGGCGACCAGCCCCCAGCCCCACGGCGAGGGACAAACCACATCACCCGGGGGGGCTCAGTGTGACCCCCCCACCGAAACGGGGAGCCCAACCGCCAAAGCGGGGCCATGTGGCCGCCCCCCCAGGAACGCTTCCGCCTGCCGGGACGGGGGCCGGGACGTCTGCGGTGCCAGCGGCACGGGCGGCTCTCCCGTCGCTGCCGTCTCACCGGGGCTCCTGCCGGAAAGGAAGGAGACGGGGTGGGGGGGGGGGGGTCCCCATCGCTCACCCACCACCCCCAAAAAAATACCAATAAAGCCGGCGGGCGATATGGCACCTGGGTTTGAGGACGGCCATGCCGGCGGCGCTCCGGCAAACGCCAACGGCGGGACGGGGAAAGGTCGGGGCGCGCCGAGGCCGTGCCGCGCGCCCGCCGCACCGGAAGAGGGGACGCCGAAGCGGGGAACGGCTCCGGCGGGGGCCGGCGAGCGCCGTGACCCCCCCCAACTGCTTCCCGCCGGCCGGGGGATGCCGGGAGGAGAGCGGAAGGGACAATAGCCGGGCGGCGGGGAATACGGCGCAGGAAACGCCGAACCCCGGCGCGTGCCGGGGAGGGGGCGCCGGGACGGTGCCGGATGGCTCAGAACCGCCCCCCCATCCCCGTTGCGCCCCACTTTGGTTCACCGCCCCCCCCCCCCCCGCAATGGATTTTGGGCCCCACACCCTGTGGAAAGGTGGGGGGCACCCACGGACCCCCTGACGCCAAGTGGGTGCCGCGAGCGGCACCGTGGGGACAAAGCCACGCGGGGGCAAGGCCCCGGTGTCCCCAATGCCACGTGGGGATGGAGCGCCCTGATGGGAGCCCCCCCCCAGACTGTGGCCCCCCCACAAGTGGGGGACAGGGCTGTCCCATAGGGTGGGGGGACGGGGTGCTGAGCACCCGTGGGGGTCAGCGACAGTGGGGGGTTTAGGGTGGTGCTGGGGGGGTCTAAGCAATGGGTGGGGGAGCAGGACGCGGCATGGGGGGGTCAATGCAGTGTTGGGGGGTCAGTGCAGTGCTGGGGGGTTCAATGCAGTGTTGGGGTCAGTGCAGTGCATGGGGGGGTCAGTGCAGTGTGGGGGGTCAGTGCAGTGCATGGGGGGTCAGGGAAGTGCTGGGGGGGTCTATGCAATGCATAGGGGACCAGGACACTGCATGGGGGGTCAATGCAGTGCATGGGGGACCAGGACACTGCACGGGGGGGTCAATGCAGTGTGGGGGTCAGTACAGTGCATGGGGGGGTCAGTGCAGTGCTGGGGGGTCTATGCGACGGATAGAGGACCAGGACGCTGCATGGGGGGGGTCAATGCAGTGTTACAGGGTCAGTGCAGTGCATGGGGGGGTCACTGCAACAGAGGACCAGGACACTGCATGGCGGGGGTTGGGGGGGGCGGTCAATGCAGTGCGGGGGGGTCTATGCAACGGATAGAGGACCAGGACACTGCATGGGGGGGTCAATGCAGTGTGGGGGGTCAGTGCAGTGCATGGGGGGGTCAGGGAAGTGCTGGGGGGGTCTATGCAATGCATAGGGGACCAGGACACTGCATGGGGGGGTCAATGCAGTGTGGGGGTCAGTGCAGTGCTGGGGGGTCTAAGCAATGGGTGGGGGACCAGGACACTGCATGGGGGGGGTCAATGCAGTGCTGGGGTCAGTGCAGTGCATGGGGGGGTCTATGCAATGCATAGGAGACCAGGACACTGCATGGGGGGGTCAATGCAGTGTTGGGGGGTCAGTGCAGTGCATGGGGGGGTCAGTGCAGTGCTGGGGGGGTCTAAGCAATGCATAGGGGACCAGGACACTCTATGGGGGGGTCAGTGCAGTGCGAGGTCTGTGCAGTGCACGAGGCGGTCAGGGCCATGCAGTGTATGGGGGGGCAGTGCATTGCAAACCGGGGGGGGGAGAAGGGTGTCCACACACTGCAAGGGCTGCAACACTGGGGGGGACACTGCAGTGCAATAATGGGGGGGCTGTCAGTGCAGCGCAGCACCGGGGCAATGCACTGCAATGCTGGGGGTGTCAGTGCAGTGCTGGGGAGCTGTCAGTGCATTCCCGGGGGGGGGACAGTGCAATGCAGTGCAGTGTAGTGCAGTGCTGGGGGGGGGGCAGTGCAATGCAGTGCAGTGCAGTGCAGTCTGGGGGTGTGCAGTGCACTGCCAGGGGTCTGTCAGTGCACTCCTGGGGGGGGGTCAATGCAATGCAATGCAGTGCTGGGGGGGTCAGTGCAGTGCTGGGGGGGTCAGTGCAGAACCAGGGGGCTCATGGCAGTCCCGGGGGGGTCAGTGCAGTGCAGTGCTGGGGGTTGTCAGTGCACTCCTGGAGGGGGGGTCATTGCAATGCAGTGCAGTGCTGGGGGGCTGTCAGTGCAGTCCTGGGGGGGTCAATGCAATGCAGTGCAGTGCTGGGGGGCTGTCAGTGCAGTCCTGGGGGGGTCAATGCAAAGCAGCGCAGTGCTGGGGGCTGTCAGGGCAGTCCTGGGGGGGTCAGTGCAATGCAGTGCAGTGCACTGCTGGGGGGGGTGGGGCTGTCAGTGCAGTCCCGGGGGTGTGTAGCGCACTGCCGGGGGGGCTGTCAGTGCAGTGCCGGGGGGGTCAGTGCAGAACCGGGGGGGTCAGTGCAATGCAGGGCAGTCCCGGGGGTGTGCAGCGCACTGCCGGGGGGGCTGTCAGTGCAGAACCGGGGGGGCCAGTGCAGAACCGGGGGGGTCAGTGCAATGCAGGGCAGTCCCGGGGGTGTGCAGCGCACTGCCGGGGGGGCTGTCAGTGCAGAACCGGGGGGGTCAGTGCAGAACCGGGGGGGTCAGTGCGATGCAGTGCAGTCCCGGGGGTGTGCAGCGCACTGCCGGGGGGGCTGTCAGTGCAGAACCGGGGGGGCCAGTGCAATGCAGTGCAGTCCCGGGGGTGTGCAGCGCACTGCCGGGGGGGCTGTCAGTGCAGTGCCGGGGGTGTCAGCGCCGTGGCCGGGCTCAGGGCCGGGCCGTGCAGCGCAGTAACGGCCCCGCCGGGCCCGGGCGGGGCGGGCCGGTGGCGGGCCCGGGCCGGGGGGCCGGGGACTCACCGTCGGCGCAGCTCGGCGGGCAGCGGGGCCGGGGGGGGCAGCGGGGCGGCCCGGGCCGGCATCGGGGCGGCGGCGGGAGCGGCGGGACCGGGCGGCGGATTCGCGCGGAAACCAGCGGCGGGGGCGGGGCGGCGCCGGGCGAGACCATGGCAGCGGGGGGGGGGGTGGGGGGGGCCGAGGAGGAGGGCGGGAAAGACCATTCCGTGTGGTTTGGGGGGACAGACCATTCCGGACTGGGGGGAGGAAGCCACTCACGGGGAAGGGAAAACGGGGGGACCCCCCCCGACCCCCGCACCGGGCCGAGGGGGGGCTGCGGGCCCGGGCCGGCGGGGCGGTACCTGTGCGGGGGCGGCCGGAGCGGGGCGGCCCGGGGAGAGCGGCCCGGAGGGGCCGGGCCGGGCCGGGCGGGCGGGGCCGCCTCAGGGGGGACCGTACCACTGCGGGACGGGACGGGGGGGGGGGGGGAACGGCGGGACCGTACCACTGAGGCACCGGGGAATGTAGCACTAAGGGGCTGGGGAGGGGACACAGGGGCCGTACCATGGGGAAGGCTGGGGGGGGGGGCACACGACCTATAACACTGCAGGGGACTGGGGAGCGTGGGCTGTACCACTGTGGGGACGGGGGGGGGGGGACACAGGTCATACCACAGCATGGATGGCGGGACGGGCTGTACCATGACAGCGACAGGGGGGGACGGGCTGTACCACTGGCCGGGTGCAGCCCCAGGGCTGCTCTGTGCCTCCCAACACCCAATGACCCCAAACTGGGACAATGGTGCAACAGGGACCCCCCACCCCCCAAAACCCCATATCCCAGCCCCATGTTCCCCCCCACGCCTTGGCGAGGAGGCCCCAAGACCACTGAGGCCGAAGGAGCCCACGCCAACGAGCCTGACCCCCCTTTTAGTGGCCCCAAAGCCACCAATGCCCCCCCGGGGTTGCGATGAATCACCCGCAGCCCTTCCCGCTCCGGCGGGATTCCCCGTCCATTGCCATCACCATCCCCGTGCATCCCCATCACCACCCCGGTGCTGCCATCGCCATTGTGGGGGGGTCCATTGGGGGTCCCCCTATGGTGACATGGCGAAACACCAGAGTTTCCAATGTGGGGACCCCGGTGCCATGGGGGCGGCCGAAACCCCGCGGGTCATCAATGGGGCGCCAAGATGGGGACCCATCCCAACGGTGGCCTGGGGGGGGGGGGAGGAAACAAACCCCCCTCCTCGTTTCCTCTGCACCCCCCAAGGGAGGAAACGGGGCCAAATTGGGGCACGAAACCTTTGGGCGCCGGTGGGGGGGACAAAACAACAGGTTGGGGAGCGGGGACAGGGGGCTGTGGGGGGGGGACATGCATGGCCCCCCACTTCCCCTTCTCCGAAATGCCGCCGCCGTGGGGAAGCAGTTGCGGTTGAACCGAGGAAGCTCCAGCGCCGGCGTCACAAAGGGAGGCGGCAAAAGCCTCGTCTGGCCAAATTGTGGGACTCCCCCCTCCCCCCCCCAAGCCCCATCCTCTCTGTCCCCCCCCACAAGGAGCTGGGGGGGGATTTGGGGTTCCCCATCCCAGGCTGGGAAGAAGGTGGAGACGAGTGGAAAAGCGCTGTTTTAATACAACCATCGTCCTTACCGGGGGGGGGGGGGGGGGGCGGGGGGGGTGTCGCTGGGTTTTGGGGGGGTCCTGGGGGGTCACAGGGAGGGGGGGAGGCCCCGGCAGAGCCGGCTGCAACGGGGCCCCCCCGCCGCGTGCCAGCACACGGCAGGACCACGGAGCAGGGTGGGGGGGCGCGGGGGGGTCCCCCCCTCCATGGCGAGCGCCCCAGGCCCGGCTTTATTGGCAAACCCCCCCCCCGGGCCAGGAGCAGCGGTCGGTGCCACCCACGGTGCCGGCGAGCAGCCGGGGGCAGAGGATTTGCCACTGGCGCCATGGGGTGCCGTGGGGAGGGGCCCCGGGACCCGTCCGACAGGTCCCGCGGGGGCCCCGGGGCTCGGGCTGGGCGTGGGAAGAGAAACACGCGTGTTCAGCCCCCCCCGAACACGCAGCGGTCACGGAAACCCCGGCCGGAGAGTGGGGAGAACATGCGTGTCCAGCCCCCAACATGTATGTTCAACCCCCCCCAAACATGCACCGGTCATGAAAACCCCGTCTGGAGAGTGGGGAGAACACGCATGTCCAGCCCCCAACATGTATGTTCAACCCCCCCCCCCCGAACACGCACCGGTCACGGAAACCCTGGCTGGAGAGTGGGGAGAACACGCATGTCCAGCCCCCAACACGTATGTTCAACCCCCCCCGAACACGCACCGGTCACGGAAACCCCGGCCAGAGAGTGGGAAGAACACGTGTGTTTGACCCCCCCAAACATGCACCGGTCGCGGAAACCCCGGCATCACCACGGGGAAACCCGGAGGGGATGCCCCAGTTTGGGTGGGGGGGGATGAAGGTGCAATTGTCCATCCGTACCTATAGAAATATCCCCCTCCCCACCGCGTACCCACCACCCCACGCGCGGGGCGTCCGTGGGACGTGCGCCCCCCCCGCTAGACCGAGGTGGTGCAGTCGCGGGTGATGGGCGAGGTGGGCAGCTCGTATTTGGGGGTGCAGCGGTCCAGCGAGCTGGATGTGCGCGGGGGGAGCGCGCAGCGCCCGGGGGGCCGGTCCCGGCGCCCGGCGCCGCAGCAGCACAGCACCCGCAGGAACTCGCGCCGCATGTCCTTGCTCCGTAACGTGTAGATGATGGGGTTGGCGGCCGAGTTGAGCGTGGCGAAGGCGAAGAAGTAGTTGGCCTTGTAGAGGACGCGGCACGCCCGCACGGGGCACGAGGCGTCCATGAGGAGGATGATGAAGGCCGGCAGCCAGCAGACGATGAAGGCTCCCAAGACGATGGTGACCGTCTTGAGCAAAGCCAAGGTCTGGGCGCTGGCGATCTCGGCGTGGCTGGAGCGCACGATGCAGTAGATGCGGCTGTAGAGCCCCACGATGGCGAGGAGGATGAGGGTGAAGATGGTGATGACGAAGAGGATGTAGCGTTTGGAGTAGAGCGGGAGGACGGTGGAGCAGTCGCCCAGGTCGCTCATGCAGTTCCAACCCATGATGGGGAGGCTCCCGATGGCGGCGGCGATGACCCAACACGCGCCGATCAGCAGCACCATGCGGCAGTTCTTGTCGCTGCTGTACACCTTGACCTTGGTGATGGCCACGTGGCGCTCGATGGCGATGGCCAACAAGCTGAAGACGGACGCGGCCAAAGTGGCGAAGGCCGTGCCCTCCCGCACGAACCACTGCACCGGCGTCAGGTTGAACGTGGTGGCTCCGGACAGCAAGATGTTGGCCATGAAGGCCAAGCCGGCCAAGAGGTCGGAGAAAGCCAAATTGCCGATGAAAATGTACATGGCCGAGTGGAACTTCTTGTTGCGGCAAACGGAGATGAGCACCAAGAGGTTCTCCAGCACGATGAAGCAGCACAGGACGACGATGAGGATGGACACCACCCAACGGGAGGTGGTGGGCGAGCTTTCCGTGCCCTCCTTGGTGTAGTTGTAATGCTCCCGGATCTTCTCCGTGTTGAAATACTCCTTGTAGATGCTCCCCATGGCTCCTCGCCGGCCGCGGCTCCGCCGGCCGCCCGTCGTGCCCAGCTCAGCGCCGCCGGGGCATGGCGACGGCGATTCGGGGCTGCGGGGACCTGGGGGGGACAGGAGGAACGGGGTGGGAATGGTGTCGGCGCCCCCGGATGGCGGTGAGATGGGGGGAGCGGGAGGGGGGGGCGCACATCTGGGCGCACATCTGGTTCGGTGCGGCAGAAATGACTCGGAAAGGAAATCCTGATGGTACATAAGAGACGCACCGTGGAGTGTCCCGGGGGTGCCGGGGGCACCGGGCTGGGGACGCCGCGGGGGACACCGGCGGCTGGAGGTGACACCGCGGCAAAGCGGGTTGGGGGACACTGGGGGGGCTGGGGGTGAAGCGTTTGGGGGGGGTCTTCTCCAGGGGGGCTGGGATGGGTGGGACACCCCCACACCCACCATGGGGAGGGACGGGGATGCGGTATTGCCCCCCATTAGTTTGGGGGGGGGTGGTAATGTCTCCCCTTGCAGTTGGGGCAGTTGGGGTGGGGGACTCTGTGCACCCCCCATTTAGGGACGGGGGGACACAGTAATGTCCCCTTTCCCTTGGTTTGGAGGGGGGACACCCGGTACTGTCCCTCCTTGGTTTGGGGGGGGTGGTAATGTCTCCCCTTCCAGTTGGGGTGGGGGGGACACAGTAATGTCCCCTTTGCCCCAGTTTGGAGGGGGGACACCAGTACTGTCCCCCCCTGTTTTGGGGGGGTGGTAATGTCTCCCCTTGCAGTTGGGGTGGGGGGGACTGTGCACCCCCCATTTAGGGACAGGGGGACACAGTAATGTCCCCTTTGCCCTGGTTTGGAGGGGGGACACCCAGCACTGTCCCCCGCCCCGGTGAGGGTGGGGGACACCCGATACTGTCCCCCCTCCATGAGGGAGGGGGTCTCTGTGTCTGCCCAGCTCGCACGGGGCACCCAGTACCATCGTCCCCCCCCCCATTAGGGACGGGACACCCAGTACCGTGATTCCCCCCCTTAGTTAAGGATGGGACACCCCGTACTGTCCCCACCCCCCAAATTAGGCCCAGGACCCCCCGTTAGGGCCCCCCCGGTCTCCCGGGACCCTGCAGGGAGCGGGTGGGTCCTGGGGCGGGACCGGGGACCGGGGTTGGGGGGGGGGGGGGCGGGAAAATGGGGGGGGTAGGAGCCCCGAGCTCCGCCGCACCTCCAGCCGCCGCCCGCGCCGTCCCGGGGCCGTCCCGGTGCTCCCGGTACCGTCCCGGTGCTCCCGGTGCCGTCCCGGTGCCCTCCCGGTGCTCCCGGTACCGTCCCGGTGCTCTCGGTGCCGCCCCGGTGCTCCCAGTGCCCTCTTGGTACCGCCTCGGTGCTCTCGGTGCTCCCGGTACCGTCCCGGTGCTCTCGGTACCGTCCCGGAGCTCCCGGTGTCGCCCCGGTGCTCCCGGTGCCCTCTCGGTACCGCCCCGGTGCTCTCGGTGCTCCCGGTGCCGCCCCGGTGCTCCCAGTGCCCTCCCGGTACCGTCGCGGAGCTGCCGGTGCCGCCCCCGCCGAGCGCTGCCGCCCGCCCGGGCTCCTGCGCAGCCGCGCCCGGTGCCGGGGGCACCGCCCCTCGCTCCCGCCGCTCCGGGACCCCCCCCCGGTCCCCGCCGGTGGCCGGAGGAGCCGCCGCCGCCGCCGCCCCGAGCGGAGGTTCGGCCGCCGCTTCCCCTTCCCCGGCACCGGCCGCCCCCGGGCCCGGCGGCTGCGGGCGGAGCCACCGGAGGGGAGGGGAGGGGAGGGGAGGGGAGGGGGCGAGGGACCCGCGGGGACGCGGCGCGATGAGCAACCGGGATCCCGAACCGGGATCGGGAACCGGGACCTGCACCGGGATCCTCACCCGGGATCGGGAACCGGGAACTGCACCGGGACCCTCAACCGGGATCCTCAACCAGGATCCCGAACCGGGGTCCTGAACCGGGATCCTGAGCTGGGATCCAGCCCCGGGAACTGCGCTGGGATCCCGAACCAGGATCCTCAACCGGGAGCTGCACCGGGATCCCAAACCGGGATCTGGTACCGGGAACTGCAACAGGATCCCGAACCGGGATCCTCAGCCGGGGTCCTGAACCGGGATCCTGAACTGGGATCCAGCCCCGGGAACTGCACCAGGATCCTCAACCACGATCCCGAAACGGGAACTGTACCGGGATCATCAACCGGGATCCTGAAACGGGATCCAGCCCCGGGAACTGGACCAGGATCTTTAAATGGGATCCTGAACCAGGATCATCAAACGGGATCCTGAACCGGGATCCAGCCCCGGGAAGTGCACCGGGATCCTGGGCTGGAATCCTGAACCGGGATCTGCCCCGGGATCCTGTATTGGGATCCTGCACCGGGATCCTGAACCCCCCCAGCCCCTACACTGGGATCCTCCCCCAGGACACCCCTCCCAGCACCCCAAAGCACCCGGGGGGGTCCCAGCACCCCAAAGCACCCAGGGGGTCTCCAGGACCCCAAAGCACCCAGGGGGTCCCAAGACCCCAAAGCACTTGGGGGGTCCCAGCACCCCAAAGCACCCAGGGGGTCCCAGCACCCCAAAGCACCCGGGGGGCCCCAGCACCCCAAAGCACCCGGGGGGGCCCAGGACCCCCAAGTACCCAAGAGGGCCCAGGACCCCAAAGCACCTGGGAGGCCCCAGCACCCCAAAGCACCCAGAGGGGGTCCCAGTACCCCCAACTACCCCAGGAGGTCCCAGGACCCCAAAGTACCCGGGGGGTCCCGGAACCCAAAGCACCCGGGGGGGTTCCCAAGACCCCAAAGCACCTGGGGCCCCCCAGCACCCCAAAGCACCCGGGGGGCCCAGGACCCCAAGGCACCTGGGGGTCCCAGAACCCCCAAGTACCAGGAGGGTCCCAGGACCCCCAAATACCCCAGGGGGTCCTGGGCTGGCGGGGGCGGGGGGGTGCGGGGGCTGGGAGCCCCCGGCTGCGGGGGAGGGGCGGCGGGGGCGCACACAGGGCCCCTTGTTCCCAAAATAACCCCCCGGCTCTGGCGCGGCAAATTGGATCAGCGGTGCCGGCCTGGCCGGGCTTAGCGCCGGGGTCAAGCGGGCGCGGGGGCGGCTGCCAGATGGTGCCGGTGCCGGACGTGGCCCCGCGGGGTGGGGGACGCGCCGTGGGCCCCACCGGCACGCGGGGACACGCGGGTGGGCGCCCAGGCACGGTGCGGCATGGCACGGTGCGGCATGGCACGGTGCGGTGGCACATGGGACCCCCCAGCCAGCTGCTGTCACCAAAGCATCACTTGTCACCAAACCAACCTTGTCACCAAACCAAACCAACCCTTGTCACCAAAGCAACTCTTGTCACCAAGCATCACTTGTCACCGAACCAACCCAACCCTTGTCACCAAACCTACCCTGGAAGCCTCGGGGACCCCCGAGCCGCGCGGTGTCACCGGTGTCCCCGCGAGGCGGCGCCGCCCCAGCCTGGAGTGTTTGCCGACGGCGGCAATGAGGGTGCTGGAGCCCCGGCGGCGCCGAATGCACCAAATTCCTCCGGGTCTGGGGGTGGGAGGTGCGGGCGGCAGCACCCAAGGGTGCGGGGATGAACTGGGTGCAATGGGACACTGGGGAGGGCACGTGGTGGGTGTCACCAAGGGCACACGGGTGCTGGGACGCCCTGGGGGTGCTGGTCCATCCTCAGGGTGCTGGTGATGGCAGGTGAGTGCTGGACACCCTTTGGGTGCCACCAAAGGCACACGGGTGCTGGACACCCTGTGGGTGCCACCAAGGGTACATGGGTGCTGGGACACCCTGTGGGTGCTGGTGATGGCACACGGGTGCTGGGACGCCCTAGGGTGCCACAAAGGCACATGGGTGCTGGGACACCCTGGGGGTGCTGGTCCATCCTCAGGGTGCTGGTGATGGCACATGGGTGCTGGGACACCCTTTGGGTGCCACCAAAGCACGCGGATGCTGGGACACCCCCATGGGTGCCACCAAGGACACACGGGTGCTGGGACGCCCTGTGGGTGCTGGTGATGGCACGTGGGTGCTGGGACACCTGTGGGTGCTGGTGATGGCACACGGGTGCTGGGGACACCCTAGGGTGCCACCAAGGGCACATGGATGCTGGACATCCCTGTGGGTGCTGGGACACCCTGGGGGTGCTGCTGATGGCACATGGGTCCTGGGACACCCCAGTAGGTGCTGGGACACCCCAGGGGTGCCACCAAGGACACACGGGTGCTGGGACACCCTGTGGGTGCTGGTGATGGCACACGGGTGCCAGCACCCCAGGGCACAGCCCCATGGGCACCAGCAGCACCCAGAGCCGGTGCCACCCCCCCCCTTGTACCATCACTGTCACCCCCATACTGGTGTCACCCCCCCTGTGCCATCACTGTCACCCCTATACCGGTGTCACCCCCTCCATGACATCACTGTCACCCCCATACTGGTGTCACCCCCCCCATGACATCACTGTCACCCCCATACTGGTGTCACCCCCCCCATGACATCACTATCACACCCATACTGGTGTCACCCCTCCCCGTGCCATCACTGTCACCCCCATACCAGTGTCACCCCCCCTGTACCATCACTGCCACCCCCATACTGGTGTCACCCCCTCTGTACCATCACTATCACCCCCATACCGGTGTCACCCCCCCTGTGCCATCACTGTCACCCCCCATTCCAGTGTCACCCCCCCGTGCCATCACTGTCACCCCCATACTGGTGTCACCCTCCCTGTGCCATCACTGTCACCCCCATACTGGTGTCACCCTCATACCGGTGTCACCCCCATTCCATTGTCACCCCCCCGTGCCATCACTGTCACCCCCACACCGGTGTCACCCCCCTGTGCCATCACTGTCACCCCCACACCGGTGTCACCCCCCCGTGCCATCACTGTCACCCCCACACCGGTGTCACCCCAATGTGCCATCACTGTCACCCCCACACCGGTGTCACCCCCCCGTGCCATCACTGTCACCCCCACACCGGTGTCACCCCCCCCGTGCCGTCACTGTCACCCCCATACCGGTGTCACCCCCGGGTGCTCCCGCAGCCGTTACCGGTTGCACAAGCCGGGGGGGGGGTGGGGGCGGGGGTGTGGGTGTCACCACCCCCCATCCAGCTGTGCCCCAGATGTTGGTGACAGCCAAACAGCTGCACCCGCTTCCCGCCACGGGGACAATGGCCCGGGGAGGGGGGGACGGGGGGGGGGGTGACACTGTCACTGTCACCACCATGGGACCGGCACCCAAAACCCCGCAGCCATGGGGGGGTCCCGCACCCTGAGCCCCCCCCCCGGGGTGTCACCCCCCACTTTGTCACCACGGGGCTCCTCGTTTTGTCACCGCGGGGGGGACGAGGACACCCCTGGGTGTCCCTCTATGGGTGCCCCCCCCGGGGGGGGTGGTTTTTGGGTGGGGGACACGCGTGGGGGGGCATCAGAGTCTTACCGGCCGTTTTCTCGGTCCCGTTGCAACATGTGGAGCGGGGGGGGGGTGGTGGGAAGCGGGGGCGGGGTAGCCCCGCCCCCCTGAGGGGGCGTGGCCTTTTGTGTCCACACCCCCACCCGAACGCCTGGGTCCTCTGTGCTCGGAATTGGGGGGGGGAGACCCCAAAAATGGGGCTGGGGGAGGGCCCAGGACCCCCTCCCCCCTGCCGCCGTGTTCCCCATAAGGGACACGTCAAAATTTAGGTGGGGGGGTCCCCAGACACCCCCAGGTCCCCCCTTTATTCCACACACCCCCCCCCCCCAAAATAAAAGGGGGTCCCACTATTGCTGTCGCTTTCTGGCCCTAAAACCAAACCCTTTTTGGGGGGGGGGGAAATTGGGGTGCAGGATCGGGCCCCCAAACCCCACTCGTGGTTTTTTTTTGGGGGGGGGGTGTGGGATTTCCCCCCCCGCAACGTGATTTTGGTGCCTCCAAACACTCCACAGAGGAATTTAGGGGGATGGGGGGCAAGAATTCAGCCAAGGGGGGGGCTGTGAAGGGCCCCCCCCCTAAAATGGCCCCCGGATGTTGGGGAGGGGTTGGGGGGGTCCCACCGCCCCCCCCCCGCCATGAAGAGGCCGCAGCGAAGGGGCCGGGAAGGGATTTAATTGGAAACAGGCGTTGGGATGGGGGGGGGAGGGCGGCGGGGCCCCCCCGGGACCGACTTGGCCGGAGGAGCCCCCCCCCCCCCTCCCCCGCCCCCCCCCCGCTCCCGGATCCGCTGCCCAAAACGGGGGGGGGGGGGGCGAAAAGTGGGGCCAGATGGTTGTGAACCCCTCAAATCTCAGCCTGGACCCCCCCGAAAGGCAGTTTGGACCCCCCCCCAATCCCAATGTGGATCCCCCCCCCCCAATCCCAGCCCGGACACCCCAAATTGCAGCCTGGGGGTGATGGGGGTGATTGGGGGGCACTGGGGGGGTTATGGGGGCACTGGGGGGTGATGGGGGCACTGGGGGGGCACTGGAAGTGATTGGGGGGCACTGGGGGTGATTTGAGGTACTGGGGGGCACTGGGGGTCATGGGGGGGCCCTGGGGGGTCATGGGGGGCACTGGTGGTGATTGGGGGACACTGAGGGGTCACGGGGGGCACTGGGGTGATTGGGGGTCTCTGTGGTTCATGGGGGCACTGAGGGGTCATGGGGGGCACTGGGGGGTCATGGGGGGCACTGGTGGTGATTTGGGGTACTGGGGGGGACTGGGGGTGATGGGGGGCACTGGGGGGTCATGGGGGGCACTGAGGGGTCATGGGGGGCACTGGGGGTGATGGGGGGCACTGGGGGTGATTGGGGGGCACTGAGGGGTCATGGGGGGCACTGGGGGGTCATGGGGGGGCACTGGGGGGTCATGGGGGTACTGGGGATGATTAGGGGGGCACTAGGGGGTCATGGGGGACTCTGAGGGGTCATGGGGGGGCACTGGGGGGTCATGGGGGGCACTGGGGGTGATTGGGGGGCACTGGGGGTGATGGGGGGCACTGGGGGGTCATGGGGGGCACTGGGGGTCATGGGGGGCACTGGTGGTGATTGGGGGGCACTGGGGGTCATGGGGGGGCACTGAGGGGTCATGGGGGGCACTGGGGGTCATGGGGGGCACTGGGGGTCATGGGGGGCACTGCAGGTCATGGGGGGCACTGGGGAGGCCCCTTTCCCGCCCTCCTCCCTTCCCCACCCTCCTCCTTCTTTCCCGCCTCCTCCCACTTCCGCCGGAAGCCCCGCCGCGCTCTTTGGTGACGTCACCGCGGCGCGCCGGGCGCTGCCGCCATGCTCCGGGCGGGCGGGCCCCGCGTTGCCGCCGTTGCCGCCGGTTCCTCCATTACTTCCGCCGTTTCCTCCGTTACTTCCGCCGTTTCCGCCGCTCTCAGGGGCCGCGCCCGGGCCGGGGCCGCGGGGGTGAGGGCGGGGCCGGGGGCGGGGCCGGGGGCGGAGCTCGGAGGCCGCCGCCCCCCCCCCCCCCCCGCTGACAGCCGCTTTCCCACAGGTCTCGTCCGGCCCCGCCGCCCCCGCCGGGACCCCCGCGGTCACCGGGACCCGCACGGGTGAGGCCGGGACGGGACGGGTGGGCCTGGGGCTGGGGACAGCTGGGGACATTAGGGACGGGGTGTCCGTGGGGCTGGGGACATCAGGGATGGGGTGTCTGTGGGGTGGGGGACAGCGGGGACAGTGTCCCTGGGGCTGGGGACACCTGGGGACATTAGGGACGGGGTGTCCGTGGGGTTGGGGACACCTGGGGACATGAGGGACAGTGTCCTTGGGGCTGGGGACACCTGGGGACATCAGGGATGGGGTGTCTGTGGGGTGGGGGACACTGGGGACAGCGGGGACAGTGTCCCTGGGGTTGGGGACACCTGGGGACATCAGGGACGGGGTGTCCGTGGGTCTGGGGACATCAGGGATGGGGTGTCTGTGGGGTTGGGGACACCTGGGGACATTAGGGACAGGGTGTCCGTGGGGTTGGGGACACTGGGGACATCAGGGATGGGGTGTCCGTGGGGCTGGGGATATCAGGGATGGGGTGTCTTTGGGGTTGGGGACACTGGGGACAGCGGGGACAGTGTCCCTGGGGTTGGGGACACCTGGGGACATCAGGGACAGGGTGTCCGTGGGTCTGGGGACACCAGGGATGGGGTGTCTGTGGGGTTGGGGACATCAGGGATGGGGTGACCCCTGGCCTTGGGGTGTCCCCACTTTGTCACCTGCTGCTGCCCCTCTGTCCCTGTCCCCAGAGGTACCGGTGTCCCCAGTGTCCCCGGTGGTGCCACCACTGTCCCCTCTGTCCCTGTCCCCAGAGGTACCGGTGTCCCCGGTGTCCCCGGTGGTGCCACCACTGTCCCCTCTGTCCCTGTCCCCAGAGGTACCGGTGTCCCCAGTGTCCCCAGTGGTGCCACCACTGTCCCCTCTGTCCCTGTCCCCAGAGGTACCGGTGTCCCCAGTGTCCCCGGTGGTGCCACCACTGTCCCCTCTGTCCCTGTCCCTAGAGGTACCAATGTCCCCAGTGTCCCCAGTGGTGCCACCACTGTCCCCTCTGTCCCTGTCCCCAGAGGTACCGGTGTCCCCAGTGTCCCCGGTGGTGCCACCACTGTCCCCTCTGTCCCTGTCCCCAGAGGTACCGGTGTCCCCAGTGTCCCCGGTGGTGCCACCACTGTCCCCTCTGTCCCTGTCCCCAGAGGTACCGGTGTCCCCAGTGTCCCCGGTGGTGCCACCACTGTCCCCTCTGTCCCTGTCCCCAGAGGTACCGGTGTCCCCAGTGTCCCCGGTGGTGCCACCACTGTCCCCTCTGTCCCTGTCCCCAGAGGTACCGCTGTCCCCAGTGTCCCCGGTGGTGCCACCACTGTCCCCTCTGTCCCTGTCCCCAGAGGTACCGGTGTCCCCAGTGGTGCCACCACTGTCCCCTCTGTCCCTGTCCCCAGAGGTACCGGTGTCCCCAGCATCCCCAGTGGTGCCACCACTGTCCCCTCTGTCCCTGTCCCCAGCAGTGCCGCTGTCCCCAGTGTCCCCGGTGGTGCCACCACTGTCCCCTCTGTCCCTGTCCCCAGCAGTGCCGCTGTCCCCGGTGTCCCCGGTGTCCCCGGTGTCCCCGATCCTGCGTCCCTGCGCTGTCCCCGTCCCGTGTCACCGCTCCCCGGTCCAGGCCTGGGTGGAGTCCCTTCGGCACCACGATGACGAGTTTCGGGGTCTCACCGACCTGCACCCCGACGTCTTCGCCGTCAGACCCAGGTGGGGGGGCCCCTGGGGACACGGGGGGGGTGTCCCCAAGTCGGGGGGGTGACCTCGCTCAGTGTCCCCATGTCCCCAAGGCTGGACATCCTGCACACAGTCGCCATGTGGCAAAAGAACTACAAGAGGATCGTGAGTGTGGGGGGAGGTTTTTTGGGGGGGTCTACAGGGTTTTGGGGGGGGAACAGGGGGGGTTGGGGGGAGAAAAGGGGGGGTTAGTTTTTTGGGGGGGTAGTTGGGGGGCAGAGGAGGAATTGGGGGGCCAGAGGGGCATTTAGGGTTTTTTGGGGGGTAGGGGGCATTTTGGGGGGCAGGGGGGCTCTACAGGGTTTTGGGGGGGGTACAGGGGGGTTTGGGGGGAGAAAAGGGGGGGGTAGTTTTTTGGGGGGGTAGCTGGGGGGCAGATGAGAAATTGGGGGGCCAGAGGGGCGTTTAGGGTTTTTTGGGGGGTAGGGGGGATTTGGGGGGCAGGGGGGGGGATTAGGGTTTGGGGGGGGCTTTGGGGGGTCAGAGAAGGTTCTGGGGGGCAGAGAAAGATCTGGAAGGGGCAAAGGGTCTTTACGGGGGGGGACAGAGGTTTTGGGGGGGCAAAAGGGAGGACAAAGTGTTTTTTTGGTGGGGGGGGGGGGCGGCCCCTTCCTGCAAAGGCACCAGGACTCCTGGTTGTCCTCCCTGTGTACGGGGAGGGGGACAGCGGGGGGGGGTCCCCAACTGTCCCCCCATCGCCATGTGTCCCCTCCCCCCAGAGCTACGCCAAGGTGAAAACACGGGCAGAGGTGCGGGGGGGGGGCAGAAAACCCTGGCGCCAAAAAGGCACCGGCCGGGCCCGCCACGGCAGCATCCGCTCGCCGCTCTGGCGCGGGGGTGAGTCCTGGGACCCCCCCTCGGGGGGATTTGGGGGGGTCTGACCCTCCTAGGGGGTGCTGAGACCCTCGTGGGGGGGGTCACCGAGCTGTACATCCCCCCCATAATCAGGTGGTATCTCCCACGGCCCCCGCGGTCCCACCAGTTACTACTACATGTTGCCCATGAAAATTCGGGTGCTGGGGTTGAAAGTGGCTTTGACCGTGAAGCTGATGCAGGTACGGGGGGGTCATACGGGGGGTTGGGGACACAGTGGTGACCCCCCCCGGTTAATTATGTCCCCCCCCCCTCTCCTCGCAGGACGATCTCCACATTGTTGACAACCTGGAGATCCCCACCAGTGACCCCCAGTATCTACTGGACCTGGCGCGGTACCGGCACTGGGGCCGCTCCGTCCTCATCGTCGATGTGTGAGTGGGGTTTGGGGGGTTAAAAGTCCAGGGGGGGTCTCTAGGGGTGCCCCCCCCTCTTAATTCCCCCCCATTCCCCCCCCAGCAACGAAATCCCAGAGAAAATCAGCACCGCGGTGGCCGAGCTGAAAACCATCAATTTGATCCCGGCGCTGGGTGAGAGCTGCGCTTTCCCCCCCGGGACCCCCCGAAATGCGCCGGGGACCCCCCAAAATGTGTCGGGGACCCCCAGACATGTAGGGGGGGCCTCTCCTAAATGTGTTCCCCCCCCCTCCGCGTCCAGGGTTGAATGTTCACAGCATGTTGAAGCACGAGACGCTGGTGGTGACGCTGGACACCGTCACCTTCCTGGAGAAGACGCTGCTGTGGCACGACACCCGGTACTCGGCGCTTTACCCCTTCTCCATGCCCTACAGCGACTTCCCGTGACCCCCCCCGCAAAGACGAGACCCCCCCCGGTTATGGGGAGCCCCCCCCCAAAAGCAGAACCCACCCCCCATCCCATGGGACGGGGGGTTTTGGGGGGACAGCCGGGGGACATTAAACGGAGTTTGTGCGGCTGTTGCGTCGCTTTGTGCTGGGGGGGTGATGCCACTGCCCTTTGTGACCCCCCCATGTTTTTACAGCCCCTTTTGTGCCCCCCCCCAATTTTTCAGCCCCCCCATATTCACAGCGCTCTAGTACCTCCCCATTTTCAGTCCTTTTGCAGCCCCCCCATTTTCAGCCCCTTTGTGCCCCCCCCAATTTTCAGCCCATTCCAGCCCCCCCATTTCCAGCCCCTTTTGTGGCCCCCCCAATTTCCAGCCCCTTTTGTGGCCCCCCCAATTTTCAGCCCCTTTCCAGCCCCCCCATTTTCAGCCCCTTTTGTGCCCCCCCCCAATTTTTCAGCACCCCCATATTTTAAGTCTCCTTGTAGCCCCCCCATATTCACAGCGCTCTAGTACCCCCCCATTTTCAGTCCCTTTGCAGCCCCCCCATTTACAGCCCCTTTGTGACCCCCCCATTTTTACAGCTCCTTTTGCCCCCCCCCATTTTCAGTCCCTTTGCAGCCCCCCATAATTTTGGTCCCTTTGTGACCCCCCCGTTTTTACAGCCCCTTTTCGTACCCCCCCCATTTCCAGCCCCTTTGTGCCCCCCCAATTTTCAGTCCCTTTCCAGCCCCCCCATTTCCAGCCCCTTTTGTGCCCCCCCCCAATTTTTCAGCCCCCCCATATTTTAAGTCTCCTTGTAGCCCCCCCATATTCAAAGCCCTCTAGTACCCCCCCATTTTCAGTCCCTTTGCAGCCCCCCCTAATTTTGGTCCCTTTGTGACCCCCCCCATTTTTCCAGCTCCTTTGTGCCCCCCCCATTTTCAGTCCCTTCACAGCCCCCCCATAACTTTGGTCACTTCCCAGCCCCCCCATTTCCAGCCCCATTGTGACTCCCCCATTTACAGCTCCTTTTGTGCCCCCCCCTAAATTTTCAGCCCCTTTCCAGCCCCCCCCATAATTTTGGTCCCTTTCCAGCCCCCTCATTTCCAGCCCTTTTGTGCCCCCCCAATTTTCAGCCCCTTTCCAGCCCCCCCATTTCCAGCCCCTTTGTGACCCCCCCATTTTCACCATCCTTTTGCCACCCCCATATTAAATCCCCTTGTAGCCCCCCCCATATTCCCAGTCCCCCCACCCCCCACATTCACAGGACCCTGTTCTGTCACCGGCATTTGGCGTTGGGGGGTGACCGGGCTTTTTGGGGACACTCCGGGCGGGGGGGGCAGGTCGGCGTCCCCCATTTTTGGGGGGGTTTTCCCGGTTGTTCCCAGTTTTGCTGCTCCGGAGCGGGAAAATCCCGCGGCGTGGCCGCTTCCTTTGGGCGTTAACGAGCCGCCCTCGTTAGCAGGACAGACGGACGTGGGGGGGCACAGGGGACACCCGGGGGGGGAGACACGTGTGGTTGAGCCAAGTGCCGGCGGGGTCGGGGACACCGGGGCGGCCACCGGATGCCGGGGAAGAGGCTCAAGGGCCGCGGTGTCACCGGAGCCACCGCGGTGGCCTTGGGGGGGTGGTGGCACGTGGGCCTGTCCGGCGGGGGGGGGCGGCGGTTGTGTCTTGTCCGTCTGTCCCCCGTGTCCCCCCGTCCGTCACCATGTCACTGTCCCCCCATCTCTGCCAATCTGTCCCCATGTCCCCTGTGTCCCCCCAAGTGTCCCCATGTCCCCCCTACCCCCCAATCCACCCCCATGTCCCTGGTGTCCCCCAGGTCCCCCCATCTCTGCCAATCTGTCCCCATGTCCCCCATGTCCCCCCATCCATCCCCATGTCCCCCATGTCCCTGTCCCCCAGGTCCCCCCATCCATCCCCATGTCCCTGTCCCCCATCTCTGCCAATCCGTCCCCATGTCCCCTGTGGTCCCCCAAGTGTCCCCATGTCCCCAAGGCCCCCCCATCCATCCCCATGTCCCCCATGTCCCTGTCCCCCAGGTCCCCCCATCTGTCACCATGTCCCTGTCCCCCATCTCTGCCAATCCGTCCCCATGTCCCCAGTGTCCCCCCATCCATCCCCATGTCCCCCATGTCCCTGTCCCCCCATCCATCCCCATGTCCCCCATGTCCCTGTCCCCTCGTGTCTGCCAGTCCGTCCCCATGTCCCCAGTGTCCCCAAAGCCCCCCCATCCATCCCCAGGTCCCCTGTGTCCCCCAGGTCCCCCCATCCATCCCCGGGTCCCCCCATCCATCCCCATGTCCCTGTCCCCTCATCTCTGCCAATCCGTCCGTCCCCATGTCCCCTGTGTCCCCCCATCCGTCCCCATGTCCCCCATGTCCCTGTCCCCTGTGTCCCCCCATCCATCCCCATGTCCCCCCCATGTCCCTTCCCTCTGCTGAGCCAGCACAGGGGCAGGAAGCACCTTTGTCCTGCTCCGGTGACACCGGGGCCGGCGAAGGTCCCCGGCGCCATAACCGGTTCCTGCGGGAGCCCAAGGGCGTCCCGGCGCTGCCACCACGGGGACAGGTGACAAACCCACCGTGGGGGGGGGTGGTGGCACAGCCGTGGGGACGGGGACGAGCGCGGGGGACACTGTGGGAGCTGGGGACATGGGCACCGCGTCGTGGCGTTTTGGTGACAGCACAGAACCAACCTCCGTCCTGGCACCGTGGGGACACAGACACCACGATGGGACAGTTTGGTGACACAGAGGAACCTCAGCCCCGGGACAGCGGGGATGTGGCCACCAAGATGTTGGTGACACTGAGGAACCTCAGCCCCCGGCACAGCGGCGACACAGACGCCAGGATGTGTGACATTTTGGTGACAAACCCTGCTCGGCGCAGTTTCCATCACATCATGGGTGCAGAAGTGAAACTCGTGGCCACGAGAAGCCGCGCCACATTTCCCCCCCCCCCCCACCCCCCACCACCGCGGCAGTGCCGGGCCGGCGTGGGGGGGGACACGCGGTAACAACCCGTGTCGGTGTCACCCTCTGGACCTTGCGGCCGGCCGTGGCAGGAAAAGCCAGTGCCGGGAAGCCGGGGGCGGGTGGTTGGCATAGGGAACCGATGGCATCCTGGCTGGGTTGCCAACGTGGGCAGGGACCCAGGGGCCCGTGGGGGACACACAGAGGTCTGTTGTCCCCAACCCGGGGCACCCCCGCGGTTCCTGGGGGTGACCGATGGTCACTGTGTCCCCATGGGGACGGTTCCCACCCTGAGTGACCCCCTGACCCACTTTGGTTTGGACCACATCGGTATAGGGACACTGGCGGGAATGAGGACATGGGTGGGGATGGGGACACTTGGGGGGACAGGGACATGAGTGGGGATGGGACCCCCTTGGGAACGGGGACAGAATGGAGACATTGGGGGGGGGAAAAGGGACACGGGTGGGGACGGGACCCCCATGGGAATAGGGACAGAATGGGGACACCGAGGGGAAAAAGGGACACGAGTGGGGACAGGACCCCCTTGGGAATGGGGACAGAATGGGGACACTTGGGGGGACAGGGATGCGGGTGGGGACAGGACCCCCTTGGGAATGGGGACACTGGGGGGGAAAAGGGACACGAGTGGGGACAGGACCCCCTTGGGAATGGGGACACTGGGGGGGAAAAGGGACATGGGTGGGAACAGGACCCCCTTGGGCATGGGGACACGGGGGACAAGGACAGTGGGGGGACATGGGACCCTGTTGTGCAGGGGGACAGAATGGGGACGTGACAGGGGGACAGGGACAAAGACACAGGTGGGGACAGGACCCCCAGGTTGGGGACAAGACCCGCCCCCCCCCAGGGCTGGGGACACACCACATGGGGACATGGCCCGAGGGGACACGCTGGTGTCCCCAAGCTCCTGTCGCTGTCCCTTGTCCCCCCCCCCAGCCCCCAGTTCCCACCAACCAAAAACTTCCCCTCGCATCAAAACTCAAGTGAAAACCCAAAGAGGAAGATGCGTTTTGTGTCACCGCCCCCGGATCACGCGCTGGGGGGGTGGGAGGTGCTGCCACCCCCCCCGGGTTGGGGACACAGGGAGGGGACCCTCCGGTCACCTCCCAGCCGGTGGCACCGGGCGGTGACCCCTCGGCAGCTGGGACGGGGCAGGAGAATCGCCCCATCCGGGGCAATAATGCGGAACTGCCCCATATCGGGGTAGCAGGGCCGGTGTGGGGCAGGACCCCCTGCGCCCCCCCCGAACCCCCCCTCGACCCCGGGGTCGCTGCTGCCCGGGGAAACCCGGCCCCCAAGTCCCCGCGGCACCGGAATTCCCCCGGGGCCGGGACGGGAGGGGCCGGGCTCTTAAAACACCGCCCGGGGCGGGACCAACCGACCCGCGGACGGACGGACGGACGGACGGACGGACGGAGCGTGCGGTGCGCGCCGAGCCGGTGAGCGCGGGATCGGACCGAGCGGACCCGGGGATCGGACCGAGCGGACCCGGGATTGGACCGAGCGGATCCGGGATCGGACCGAGCGGACCCGGGATCGGACCGAGCGGATCCGGGATCGGACCGAGCGGACCCGGGATCGGACCGAGCGGACCCGGGGATCGGACCGAGCGGACCCGGGGATCGGACCGAGCGGGCCCGGGAAATCGAACCCCGGGAGATCGGACCGAGCGGACCCGGGAGATCGAGCCGAGCGGACCCGGGAGATCGAGCCGAGCGGACCCGGGAGATCGGACCGAGCGGACCCGGGAGATCGGACCGAGTGGACCCGGGAGATCGGACCGAGTGGACCCGGGAGATCAGACCGAGCGGACCCGGGAGATTGAACCGAGCGGTCCCGGTGCTCACGGGAGAGACTGAACCGACTGATCCCGGGGAGTCTGAACGGATCCATCCCGGTGCTCCCGGGCACCCTGAACCGACCGATCCTGAGAGGCTGAAATTGACCCTGCCCGGTGCTCCCGGAGCCCCTGACCGGAGCCTTCCCGGGGCTCCCGGGGGAGCCGGAACCGACCGACCCCGGGGGAGCCGGAACCGACCGACCCGGGGAAGCCCGACCGGCCCCGTCCCGGCGCTCCCGACCCCCCCAAGTGCCCTATGGACCCCGCGGTGCTGCCGCTGCTCCTGTGCGCCCTGGGGGCCACCGCAGGTGAGGGGACACAGGGCTGGGGGTGACACTGAGTGGGTGGGGGGGGCGGAATCTGGGGACCCCCCCGGGGTGTGTCCCCAAGCGCTAGGCAGCTGTCACCATGTTGGTGGCATCGCGGTGTCACTGCATGAACATGTCACTGTGAGCGCGAGTGTGTGCTACCTGTGTCACGGGTGGGGGGACACACGTGTCCCCATCTGTCCCCCATATGAGTATGAATGTGTCACTGTGTGTGCTACCAGTGACACGGGTGGAGGGACACGCGTGTCCCCATCTGTCCCCCATATGAGCATGAATGTGTCACTGTGTGTGCTACCAGTGACACGGGTGGGGGGACACGCGTGTCCCCATCTGTCCCACATATGAGCATGAATGTGTCACTGTGTGTGCTACCAGTGACATGGGTGGGGGGACACGCGTGTCCCCATCTGTCCCACATATGAGCATGAATGTGTCACTGTGTGTGCTACCAGTGACACGGGTGGGGGGACACGCGTGTCCCCATCTGTCCCACATATGAGCATGAATGTGTCACTGTGTGTGCTACCAGTGACACGGGTGGGGGGACACGCGTGTCCCCATCTGTGCCCCATATGAGTATGAATGTGTCACTGTGTGTGCTACCAGTGACACGGGTGGGGGGACACGCGTGTCCCCATCTGTGCCCCATATGAGTATGGATGTGTCACCGTGTGTGCTACCAGTGACACGGGTGGGGGGACACGCGTGTCCCCATCTGTCCCCATATGAGCGTGATTGTGTCACCGTGTGTGCTACCAGTGACATGGGTGGGGGGACACGCGTGTCCCCATCTGTGCCCCATATGAGTATGAATGTGTCACCGTGTGTGCTACCAGTGACACGGGTGGGGGGACACGCGTGTCCCCATCTGTCCCCATATGAGCATGAACGCGTCAGGCTGGGTTGGGGGTCCCAGCCCCACGGCCCCCACCCCGTCCCCACGTCCACGCCGCGTCCTGGCGCGGGGCCCTGGGCGTCTTGCGAAACTCCTGGATGTGATTGCTTCCTTCCCGGCACCGACGGCCATTCCAGGAAAGGGCCCGATCCTGCCCATGACTTGGGGGGGAATCACGGACCCACGTGGGGAATCCCCCACCCAAAGGTGCCGCTGACTCACCATGGGGGGGTCCCAGGACCACCGGGGTCTCCAGGACCCTTGGGACCCACAGGAGCCCACAGGCACCCGAGAGCCCTGAGACCCTTGGGACCCCCAGGACCCCTGAGACCACTCAGACCCCTGGGACCCCCAGACCCCTGGGATCCCCAAGGACCACCAAGACCCTTGAGATCTCCATGACCCTCAGGACCCCCAGGACCCCTGAGGCCACTCAGACCCCCGGGACCCCCAAGGACCCCCAGGACCCCCAGGACCCCCAAGACCCTTGAGATCCCCATGACCCTCAAGACCCCCAGGAGCCCCCAGACCCTTGGGACCCCCAAGGACCCCCAAGACCCCCAGGACCCCTGAGACCCTTGAGACCCCCATGATCCTCAGGACCCCCATGAGCATCCAGATCCCTGGGATCCCCAAGACCCCCATGACCCTTGAGATCCCCAGGACCCTCAGGACCCCCCAGACCCCTGGGACCCCCAAGGATCCCAAGACCCTTAGGACCCCCAGGCCCCCCGCCCCCACTCACCATTACACGGGTGGGCTCCATGACTGGGACTTCACCAGGAAAGCACCGGTGATGGGGACAGTGGGGACGATCTCAGGGGTCCCCTTGATTTCCTCCCCCATATTGGGGACAATCTCAGGGGTCCCCTTGGCTTCCCCCCCATATTGGGGACAATCTCAGGGGTCCCCTTGGCTTCCCCCCATATTGGGGACAATCTCAGGGTCCCCTTTACCTTCCCCCCCATATTGGGGACAATCTCAGGGTCCCCTTTACCTTCCCCCCCATATTGGGGACAATCTCAGGGTCCCCTTGCCTTCCCCCCCATATTGGGGACAATCTCAGGGTCCCCTTGCCTTCCCCCCCATATTGGGGACGATCTCAGGGGTCCCTTTGGCTTCCCCCCCATATTGGGGACAATCTCAGGGGTCCCCTTTACCTTCCCCCCCACACTGGGGACAATCTCAGGGTCCCCTTGCCTTCCCCCCCATATTGGGGACAATCTCAGGGTCCCCTTTACCTTCCCCCCCATATTGGGGACAATCTCAGGGGTCCCCTTGCCTTTCCCCCCACATTGGGGATGGGGCTGAAGCCGGGGGTCCCCTCACCCCCCCGTTTCCCGGCAGGGCGGGCGGGCGCCTCGTTGGCGTTGTCGGTGGAGCCGGCGATGCCGGCGGTGGAGCACGGGGGGTCGCTGCTGCTGACGCTGCGCAGCACGTGCCAGGACCCCAGCGGCACCGGCAACGTGGAGACGTCGGCGCTGAAGCGGCTGGTGAAGGCGACGCCGGAGGAGACGGTGGTGGAGCTGCTCAACGTCACCGAGTGGAACTCCAGCGTCCTCTGCTTCTACCGCTGCCACGGCCGCAGGGAGGTGGTGACCACCAAAATCACCGTCTACCGTGAGCACCGCGCGGCCGCGTCGCCGTGGGGGGAGTCCTGGGGACCATGGGATCATCACCAGTATGGGGGGAGTCATGGGGACCATGGGATCATCACCAGTATGGGGGGAGTCATGGGGACCATGGGATCATCACCAGTATGGGGGGGAGTCATGGGGACCATGGGATCATCACCAATATGGGGGGGAGTCATGGGGACCATGGGATCATCACCAGTATGGGGGGAGTCATGGGGACCATGGGATCATCACCAGTATGGGGGGGAGTCATGGGGACCATGGGATCATCACCAATATGGGGGGAGTCATGGGGACCATGGGATCATCACCAGTATGGGGGGGAGTCATGGGGACCATGGGATCATCACAAATATGGGGGGGAGTCATGGGGACCATGGGATCATCACCAATATGGGGGGGAGTCATGGGGACCATGGGATCATCACCAGTATGGGGGGGAGTCATGGGGACCATGGGATCATCACCAGTATTGGGGGGGAGTCATGGGGACCATGGGATCATCACCAGTATGGGGGGAGTCATGGGGACCATGGGATCATCACCAGTATTGGGGGGGAGTCATGGGGACCATGGGATCATCACAAATATGGGGGGGAAGGTCAAGGGGACCCCAGAGCTCATCCTCAATATGGGGGGGAAGTCGTGGGAACCCTGGGATCATCACCAGTATGGGGGGGAATGTCATGGGGACCATGGGATCATCACCAATATGGGGGGGAGTCATGGGGACCATGGGATCATCACCAGTATGGGGGGAGTCCTGGGGACCATGGGATCATCACCAGTATGGGGGGGAGTCATGGGGACCATGGGATCATCACCAATATGGGGGGAGTCATGGGGACCATGGGATCATCACCAGTATGGGGGGGAGTCATGGGGACCATGGGATCATCACCAATATGGGGGGGAGTCATGGGGACCATGGGATCATCACCAGTATGGGGGGAGTCATGGGGACCATGGGATCATCACCAGTATGGGGGGGAGTCATGGGGACCATGGGATCATCACCAATATGGGGGGAGTCATGGGGACCATGGGATCATCACCAGTATGGGGGGGAAGGTCAAGGGGACCCCAGAGCTCATCCTCAATATGGGGGGGAAGTCATGGGGACCATGGGATCATCACAAATATGGGGGGGAGTCATGGGGACCATGGGATCATCCCCAATATGGGGGGGAGTCAAAGGGATCCTGGGATCATCGCCAGTATGGGGGGGAATGTCATGGGGACCATGAGATCATCACCAATATGGGGGGGAGTCATGGGGACCCTGGGATCATCACCAGTATGGGGGGAGTCCTGGGGACCATGGGATCGTCCCCAATATGAGGGGGAAGCCAAGGAGACCCCAGAGCTCCTCCCCAATATGGGGGGAAGTCATGGGGACCCTGAGCTCATCCCCATCCCAAATATGGGGGGGAAGGTCAAGAAGACCCCAGAGCTCCTCCCCAATATGGGGGGAAAAGCCAAGGGGACCCCAGAGCCACCCCCATCCCCAACATGGGGCGGAAGTTAAGGGGACCCTGAGCTCATCCCAATATGGGGGGGGAAGGTCAGGAAGACCCAGAGCTCCTCCCCAATATGGGGGGGAAGCCAAGGGGACCCCAGAGCCGCCCTCCCCATCCAACCGCCTTCGTCCCACCACCACCCGCTGTATTTCCCCAGGCGCTCCGGATCCGCCGGTGCTGGAGCCGGTGCCGCCGCTGGCCGTGGGCGCCGCCCACGAGCTGGCGTGCGTGGTGTCCGGCGCGGCGCCGCTGCGGTTGCTGACGGTGACGCTGCGGCGCGGCGCCGAGACGCTGCGCACCGAAACCTTCGCGCGGCACGGGCGCGACGAACCGGCGGCCGTGCGGGTGACGCACCGGCTGACCGCGCGGCGCGGGGACCACGGCCACAACGTCACCTGCCAGGCGCTGCTCGACCTGTCCCCCTACAACCACTCGCGCTTCACCAGCACCTCCAACCCGCAACAACTCTCCGTTTACGGTAAGGCCACACCGGCGGCTTCGCGGTGTTTGAGCCGCGCGGCGACCGGCTCATGGCGGGTGTTTCTATGCGGTGATAGAGTTCCCGGAGGATCCGGTGATGGAGCCGCAGATCTACCTGGAGACCGGCGAAGCGGCCAACGCCAGCTGCGCCGTCACCGGCGTCTTCCCGGCGGCGCAGTTCAAGCTGGCGCTCGCCGACCGCCCCCTGCCGCTCGCCATCAGCCGCGACGGCCACCGCGCCACCGCCGAGCTGGCCCCTACCCACGCGGGCGCATTCACTCTGGTTTGCGCCGTGACCGTGGGACCCATGGAGCGGCGGACGGAGGCGACCGTCCACGTCTACCGTGAGTAACGGCGGCACCGGCGAAGACCCGGGGACGCGGGGTTGGTTTGACGCCGCGGCGTCACCGCGGCGTTGTCACCCGCAGGTTTCCCCCCGCCGCAGCTGGACGTCGGCAGCGCCAGCGCGCTGGCCGGCACGGCGCTGGGCGGGCGCTGCGTTTTGGCGCCCGGTCACTCGGCGGAGATCCGGCTGCGCGTCCGCGCCGGCCGCCGCGTGCTGGCGGAGTGGGGCCCGGCGCCGCTGGCCTTCGCCATGACGGCGCGCGAGGAGGATGATGGGCTGGAGCTGAGCTGCGACGCCAAACTCCCCGTGGGCGGCAAAGCGCCCAAGAGCAGCGCGCCCGTGCGGCTCAACGTCACCGGTGAGAGCGCGGCGGCCGGGGGGGACGTTTCAATATGTTCATCAATGACTTGGATGAGGGAATAGAGTGACTGTCAGCCAGTTTGCTGGGGACACCGAACTGGGTGACGCTGGAGGCTGCGCTGCCACCCAGAGACATGGAGAGTTGGGTGGGGAGAATGGAATGAAATAGAACAAGCGTAGAGTGTTGTAACCGGGCAGAACAACCCAGGTGCCAGTGTAGGTTGGGAACGAGCTGTTGGAGAGCGGTGAAAAGGGAGCTGGGGGTCCTGGGGACAGCAGGATGAGTGTGAGAAAAGGTATACTTGGGGAGTATATATATATATATATATATATATATATATATATATATATATATATATAATGTATAGAGCCATAGCACCCTGAGAACGCCCCATCCCGTCTGCTCTGGGAAGCTAAGCAGGGTCGGGCCCGGTCAGTGCTTGGATGGGAGACCAGCTGGGAATAGCGGGTGCTGTGGGCTGAGCCAGCACTGGCCCTTGTGGCCAGGAAGCCAATGGGACCTGGGGGGGTTAGAAGGGGGTGGTCAGTAGGTCAGAGAGGTTCTCCTGCCCCTCTGCTCTGCCCTGGGGAGGCCACACCTGGAATAGTGTGTCACATCTGGAATAGTGTGTCCAGTTGTGGCCCCTCAGTTCAAGTTCAAGGCCAGGGCCACGTTCCTGTGTAACCTCAGCTGGGTGTTCCCACAGCCGCTCCCCGCATGGACAACAAGAGCTGCCCCCCCCAGCAGAACTGGACGGAGGGGCAGGATGAGACCCTGCAGTGCTGGGCGCGGGGGAACCCCCGCCCTGAGGTGACGTGTACCAAAGAGGGGGAGCTGTTCCCCCCCGGTGTGCCGCAGCCGGTCACCCGCGCCCACGCCGGCACCTACCGCTGCCTCGCCACCAACCCGCTGGGGACAGACAGCCGGGATGTCACCGTGGGGGTGGACGGTGAGTGGGGACGGGGGGGCCTGGGGGTCACAGATGTCTTGGGATCCTTGTGGGTCCCAGCGGTCTGGGTGCTCATGGGGGTCCTGAGGGTCATGGGGATCTTGAGGGTCTCAGGGGCCCTGGGGGTCTTGGGGATCTTGAGGGCCTTGGGGGTGCTTGGGGGCCCCAGGGGTCTGAGTGGTCTCAGGCGTCCTGGGGGTCTTGAGGGTCATGGGAATCTCAAGGGTCTTGGGGGTCCTGGGCGGTCTTGGGGATCCCAGGGGTCTGGGTGCTCTCAGGGGTCCTGGGGGTCCTAAGGGTCTCAGGGGTCTTGGGTGTCTGTGGGATCCTGGGGGTCATCCCAAGAGTCCTGGTGGTCTTGGGGGTCTCAGGGCTCCTCATGGTCTTGGGGCTCCTGATGCTCTTGGGGAGCTCCCAGGGGTCTTGGGGGTCCTGAGGGTCATGGGGATCTCAAGGGTCTTGGGGCTCCTGATGCTCTTGGGGATCCCAGGGGTCTGGGTGCTCTTGGGAGTCCTATGGGCTTTTGGGTTCAATTTGGGGGGGTCCCATGCATTCCCCTGACCCCCTACCCCTTTCCCTCTCTCTCCATCAGCCCATGACCCCATCGTGCTGCCGTGGGTGCTGGTGGCGCTGGTGGGGGCCGCCCTGCTGGCGGCCGCCGCGGGGGGCTACGGCATCTACTACCGGCAGAAAAAGATCCGGCACTACCGGCTGCGGCAGCGGCAGGAGCTGGAGCGGCTGCGCTCGGAGGCGCCGGCCGCGCTCAACGGCTCGGCGCGGGAGCCTCAAGCGTAACCGGGGGGAGCCCACGGCACCGGGAGGCGGGGGGGAGCAGCAGCCCCCTGCCCATCCACCTCACCACCTCTCAGTGACATTGGGGACCGAATGGTGGCCGCGGTGGCGAGCTGGTGCTTGTTGGTGGAGGTGGCGGCTCCCATAGGGATGCGGTTGAGATGCTGGCGAGGGGGAGGTGCTGACCTCAGCGCACAACCAGGACTCGAACCCGTAACCCCTGATTGATCGGGGCGCCTGCTGGGAATGGGACGTGGGGACCCAGCGCAGCCGGGATTCGAACCCTCAATCCCTGATTGATCGGGGCGCCTGCTGGGAATGGGACGTGGGGACCCAGCGCAGCCGGGATTCGAACCCGCAATCCCTGATTGATCGGGGCGCCTGCTGGGAATGGGACGAAGGGACTCAGAGCAGCCGGGAATCGAACCCTCAACCCCTGAGTGATCGCGGCGCCTGCTGGGACGCGGACGCGGGGACTCAGCGCAGCCGGGACTCGAACCCGAAGCCTCCGGGTGACGAAGCCACTTCCCACCCAGGGCCCCTTGCGCACCTGCCGCAGGTGGGACTCGAACCCACGATCTCCGGTTTCCGGGGCCAGCGCTGGGAAGCTCCGTTGCTCACCGAACTTTGTCCCCTGGGAGACGCGGAGCCGGCGTTGGGGTGACACCAGGATTTGGGGACCCCAAAGGAGTTGAACCCCGGGGTTTCGGTGCTGGGGGGGCCATGGTCCCCTGGTGCGGTGACGCCAGGATTGGGGGCCCCAGAGAAGCTGAACCCCGGGGTTTCGGTGCTGGGGGGGCCATAGTCCCCTGGTGCGGTGACACCAGGATTGGGGACCCCAAAGGAGCCGAACCCCGGGGTTTTGGTGCCGGGGGGGCACCGCGGAGCTGGAAGATGCTGTCACCATATGTCTCTGCAATAAAAGCCGTTGGCGGCAGCTGCACCACAACCCGCTGCTTTTATTTTGCCTACTTCTTGTTTTCTTTCTGTTTTTTTTTGTGCTTTTTCCTTAATTTGCTTGTTTTGGTTCCTTTTTTGCCAGTTTTATTTTTCTTTTAGAGGTTTTGTGACTTCTTTTTCCTACCTACTCTTTTTTCGGGGTTTTATTGCTTCTTTAATTTGGTTTATTTCGCCCGCTTCCCCTCCTGCAGGGGGCAGCAAGTGCTCCCAGTGCTCCCCGTTCCTCCCCCAGTCCCGCGTTCCCCATCCACGTACCCAGCGCAACCGGGACTCGAACCCTCAATCCCTGATTGATCGGGGCGCCTGCTGGGAATGGGACGGAGGGACCCAGCGCAGCCGGGAATCGAACCCGCAGCCCCCGGTTGACACGGTCACTTCCCCACCCAGGGCCCCTTGCGCACCTGCCGCAGGTGGGACTCGAACCCACGACCTCCGGTTTCCGGGGCCAGCGCTGCCTATGGGAGGCACCCGAGACCCTCGTCACCCCCATCAGCTGGGGGGGGTCCCCAGGATTTGGGGGGAGTCCCTGGGGTCTGGGGCGTCCTCAGGATTTGGGGGGGCCCTGGGGGTGTCCCCAGGATTTGGGGAGGCCCTGGGAGGGGGAGCTGGGTGGGCCCTGGAATTTTTGGGGCGCCCTGGGGTTTGGGGGGACCCTGGGAGGGTCTGGTGGGGGGTGCTCCAGGGAATGAGGGGACGGGTCTGGGATGGCCCTGGGGGTCTGGGGGGGTCCCCGAGGTTTGGGGGGCCCTGGAGTTTGGGACGGGGGGCTCTGGTGGGGGGGGCTCCAGGGAATAGGGGGGCACTCTTGGGGGGTCCCCGAGATTTGGGGGGGTGCGTGGAGGTTTTGGCGGGGGGGGAAGCGCGTTTTGGGGAGGCGTGGTCTTGGAGAAACGGGCGTGGTTTAGTGAAGGGGCGCGGTCTGATGGAGGGGTGGGCGGGGCCAGCGAGGAGTGGGCGGAGCCGACGCGGGGTGGGCTGGGGGGGCGGGAATGGGTGAGTGGCGGGGAAAAATCACGTGGCGTCTCGAACCGCGCACTTCCGGGGCGCTGAAAAGCGCTTCCGGGGCGCCATGGGGCCCGGGGTGGCGGTGAGGGGACGGGGCCGGTAACGGGGGAGGGGGGAGGGGGGAGGGAAGGGGAGGGAGGGGGAAGGAGGGAGGGGGGGGGTTGTCATGGTGACGCGGCGGGGGGGCGGCTCTGGGGTCCCGGTCCGGGGGGGGTCCTGATTCGGGGGTCCCATTTCCGGGGGGGTTGTCGTGCCTGGGGTCCCAGATCGGGGGGAGGGGTCCCAGTTTGGGGGGGGGGGTCCCAGTTTCGGGGGGGGCATCCCAGTTTGGGGGGAGGGGTCCCAGTTTGGGGGGAGGGGTCCCAGTTCGGAGGGGGGGTCCCAGTTTGGGGGGAGGGGTCCCAGTTTGGGGGGGGGGGTCCCAGTTCAGGGGGAGGGGTCCCAGTTCGGGGGGGGAGGTCCCAGTTCGGGGGGAGGGGTCCCAGTTTGGGGGTCCCGGGGGCTTCTCAGTTCCGGGGGGATCCAGGTTATGAGGATGGGGGGGGGTCTGGTTTGGGGGTCGCGATTTTGGGGGGTCCGGGGGGGGGTAGTCCTGGTTTTTGGTGGGTGGGGGTTCCCGGTTTTGGGGGCGGGTGTCTTCGTTTTGGGGGGGGGGGTCCTGGTTTTGGGGGGGGGTTCCCGGTTTTGGGGGGGGGGGGCGGGTCTTGGTTTTGGCGGGTTCCCGGGGGTCCCCTTTAACACACCCCCCTCCCCCCCTCCCCAGCGCGCCCTTTTCCGGGCCTGGGGGGTCGCCGCCCCCCCCCCGCTCCGCAGCCTCCACCGCTCGGCCCCCGCCCGCGCCCCTCCCCCCCTCATCCCCATCGTGGTGGAGCAGACGGTGGGTTCGGGGGTCCCCACCCCCCATGGGCCATGGGCCCCCCCGCTTGGGGGGGGTATCAGTTTGGGGGGGGGGGATGAGTTCAGGGGGGGTTTATCGGTTGGGGGGTGGGTTATGAGTTCGGGGGGGTTGGTTATGAGTTGGGGGGGGGGTTTATCAGTTTGGGGGGGGGGGTTATCGGTTTGGGGAGTGGCTTATTGTTTTTTGGGGTGGTTTATCAGGTTTTGGGGTGGTTTACCAGTTTTTAGGGTGGTTTACCAGTTTTTTGGGTGGTTTATCGGTTTGGGGGGGTGGTTTATCAATTTGGGGGGTGGGTTATCAGTTGGGGGGCGGTTATGAGTTCGGGGGGGGGCGGTTTATCAGTTTGGGGGGTGGGTTATCAGTTATGGGGGGGATTTATCAATTCAGGGGCTGGCTTATCGATCTGGGGCGTGGCTTATCGGTTGTTGGGGGCGTGGCTTATCGGTTGTTGGGGTGTGTGGCTTATCGGTTGTTGGGGGGGCGTGGCTTATCGGTTGTAGGGGGGGTGTGGCTTATCGGTTGTAGGGGGGGTGTGGCTTATCGGTTGTATGGGGGCGTGGCTTATCGGTTGTATGGGGGCGTGGCTTATCGGTTGTTGGGGTGTGTGGCTTATCGGTTGTTGGGGGTGTGGCTTATCGGTTGTTGGGGCTTATTGGTTGTTGGGGGGGTGTGGGTTATCGGTTGTTGGGGGGGGCGTGGCTTATCGGTTGTTGGGGGTGTGGCTTATCGGTTGTTGGGGGTGTGGCTTATGGGTTGTTGGGGTGTTGTGGCTTATCAGTTGTTGGGGTGTTGTGGCTTATCGGTTGTTGGGGTGTTGTGGCTTATCGGTTGTTGGGGGGTGTGTGGCTTATCGGTTGTTGGGGGGTGTGGCTTATCGGTTGTTGGGGGGTGTGTGGCTTATCGGTTGTTGGGGGGGGTGGCTTATCAGTTGTTGGGGCTTATCGGTTGTTGGGGGGGCGTGGCTTATCGGTTGTTGGGGGGGCGTGGCTTATCGGTTGTTGGGGGGGCGTGGCTTATCGGTTGTTGGGGTGTTGTGGCTTATGGGTTGTTGGGGGCGTGGCTTATCGGTTGTTGGGGGGTGTGGCTTATTGATCCGGGATGTGGTTTATCGGTCCAGGGGAAGGTCAGTTCTCACTGGGAGGGTCCCACATCCCACCCCCAACCCGGGACCCCCCAAACCTCCCCCTCCCCCCCTTTCCCCCCCCCCAGGGCCGTGGCGAACGCGCCTACGACATTTACTCCCGGCTGCTCCGCGAGCGGATCGTCTGCGTCATGGGGCCGGTGGGTGCTGGGGGGGGGACACCCCGATTTCAGTGACCCCCCCACACCCTCTGGGACCCCCCCCTCATCACCAGGACCCCCCCCCCCCAGATCGATGACAGCCTGGCCAGCTTGGTGATCGCGCAGCTGCTGTTCCTGCAGTCGGAGAGCAACTCCAAACCCATCCACATGTACATCAACAGCCCCGGTGAGATGGGGGGGTCACTGTCACCTTTGGGGGGGTCACTGTCACCACGGGGGGGGGCTGCGCTCACCGGGGGGTCCCAAACCCCCTCCCCACAAACCGCCCTTTATCCCTTATACCCCTTCTCCACATCCCCCCATTTATTTCACAAAGGGGCGGTTTATCGGTTCGGGGGGCGGGGGGGGTTTATCAGTTTGGGGGGGTTTATCAGTTTGGGGGTGGTTTATGACTTCAGGGGGTTGTTTATTGGTTTGGGGGGTGGTTTATTAATTCAAGGGGGTGGTTTATCAGTTCAGGAGTTGGTTAATTGGTTCAGAGGTGGTTTATCAGTTTGGGAGTGGTTTATCGATTTTAGGGGCGAGTTTATCAGTTTGGGGGGGTGGTTTATCAGTTCGGGGGGGGTCATCAATTCAGGGGGTGGTTTATCGGTTCAGGGGGTGGTTTATCAGTTCGGAGGGGGTTATCAATTCAGGTGGGTGGTTTATCGGTTTGGGGGGGTATCAATTCAGGGGGATGGTTTATCAGTTCAGGGGGGGGTTATCAATTCAGGTGGGTGGTTTATTGGTTTGGGGGGTGGTTTGTCAGTTGGGGGGGACTACGATTTTGGGGGCTGGTTTATCGGTTCTAGGGGGCTGGTTTATCGGCTCTAGGGGGTGGTTTATCAGTTGTGTGGTTTATCGGCTCTAGGGGGTGGTTTATTGGTTCGGGAGCTGGTTTATTGGTTCGGGAGCTGGTTTATTGGCTCCAGGGGGTGGTTTATTGGCTCCAGGGGGTGGTTTATTGGCTCCAGGGGGTGGTTTATTGGCTCCAGGGGGTGGTTTATCGGCTCCAGTGGGTGGTTTATCGGTTCGGGGGGGTGGTTTATCGCTCTGGTGGGTGCTCATCCCTCCCGGCGGGGGTGTCCGTCCCGCAGGGGGGGGCGGTGACGTCGGGCTTGGCCATCTACGACACGATGCAGTACGTGCTGAACCCCGTGTGCACGTGGTGCGTGGGGCAGGCGGCCAGCATGGCCTCCCTGCTGCTGGCCGCCGGAGCCCCCGGCCAGCGCCACGCGCTGCCCAACGCCCGCCTCATGGTGCACCAGCCCTCGGGGGGCGCGCGGGTACGCGGGGGGGCACCCAGACACCCCACGGGGGGCGGGGGGCAGCTGGGGGGGGAGGGGAGGCACCTGGGGTGGTTTATTGGGTCAGGGGGGTGGTTTATCAGTTGGGTGGTTTATCGGTCCGGGGGGATAGTTTATCGGGTCAGGGGGGTGGTTTATCAGTTGAGTGGTTTATCGGTCTGGGGGGGTGGTTTATCGGTCCGGGGGGGTGGTTTATCAGTTGGGTGGTTTATTGGTCCGGGGGGGGTGGTTTATCGGTCCGGGAGGGTGGTTTATTGGGTCAGGGGGTGGTTTATCAGTTGAGTGGTTTATCGGTCTGGGGGGGGTGGTTTATCAGTTGGGTGGTTTATTGGTCCGGGTGGGGGTGGTTTATTGGTCCGGGTGGGGGTGGTTTATTGGTCCGGGTGGGGGTGGTTTATTGGTCCGAGGGGGGTGGTTTATCGGTGAGGGGGGTGGTTTATCAGTTGGGTGGTTTAACAGTCTGGGGGGTGGTTTATAGGTTTGGGGGATAGTTTATTGGTTCAGGGGGTGGTTTATCACCTGGGGGGTGGTTTATCGCTTCAGGGGGTGGTTTATCGTTTGGGGGGGGATAGGGGAGGCACCTATGGGGGAAGGGGGAGGGCCCCCCATATTGTCCCTTGTCCCCCTGAAGACAAGCTGCATCGTTGACTCTGCTGTTAAGTTTATATCTTCCTTTCACCCCCCCCCCCAAATTGTCCCTCGTCCCCCCCCCCGCATTGTCCCTTGCCCCCCCAGGGCCAGGCCACCGACATCGCCATCCAGGCCGAGGAAATTCTGCAGCTCAAGCGCCAGATCAACGGGCTCTACGCCAAACACACGGGGCAGCCCCTGCCCGTCATCGGTCAGTGACCCCCCCGGACCCCCCCTGGGACACCCCCAGACCCCCCTGAACCCCCTGGGACACCCCCAGACCCCCCTGAACCCCCCCCTGACCCTCTGGAGTCGCCCATTGAATGCTGTCACCATCTCATCTCTTGAGCTCCATAACCCCCCCAAGACCCCCATAGCCCCCCAAAACCCCCCCAGGAACTTCCTCACCCCCCCAGACCCTCCTGTGAACCCCCAGGCCCCCATGGCCCCCCAGATCCACCTGAACCCCCCCAAACTGCCCCTGACCCTCTGGAGTTGCCCATTGAATGATATCACCCTCTATCTCATTTCTGGAGCCCCATAAGCCCCCCAGGAGCCCCATAACCCCCCCAGGCCCCCTCAGGAACCCCCAAATTCCCCCAGGACCCCCCTGTGACCCCCCCAGTCCCCCATGACCCCCCCCAATCCCCCTGAACCCCCCCCGACCCTCTGCAATTGCCCATTGAACACTATCACCATCTCACTCTCTTGAGCCCCATAAACCCCCCAAACCCCCTCAAATTCCCCCAGGACCCCCCTGTGACCCCCCCGGACCCCCTGTGACCCCCCCTGCGACCCCCCCAGTCCCCCATGATCCCCCTGACCCCCCCCCACCCCAACCCTCTGCAGTTGCCCATTGAACACTATCACCATCTCACTTTCTTGAGCCCCATAAACCCCCCCAAACCCCCTCAAATTCCCCCAGGACACCCCTGTGACCCCCCCAGACCCCCTGTGACCCCCCCCAGCCCCTCCTGACCCCCCCGCCCCCCCAGAGGCGGCCATGGAGCGGGATCGCTACCTCAGCCCCGTGGAGGCGCAGGAATTCGGGCTCCTGGACCGGGTGCTGGTCCACCCGCCCCCCCCGGGGGGAGGACGAACCCCGACTGGTGCACAAGGAGCCCCCCCAAACCCCCCCGCCCCCCCCCGCGACCCCCCCGGGGCCATGAGAACCCCCCCTGCCCCCCCCTCAATGGCTGGAATTAAAGGGCTGTGAACCCCAAAGGTGTGATGGGGCTGGGGGGGGGAAGGGAGGGTTTGGGGGGACAGGGAGGGATTTGGGGGGGCCCACTGAGGTTATTTGGGGGGGGTCTGGGAGGATTTGGGGGGCAGGGGGAGAATTGGGGGTCTGGGAGGGATTTGGGGGGGTCCTGGGTGTGATTGGGGGGGTCCCACTGAGGAAATTTTTGGGGCACAGGGGGGGTCTGGGAGGGATTTGGGGGGCAGGGGAGAATTGGGGGGTCTGGGAGGGATTTGGGGGGGTCCTGGGTGTGATTGGGGGGGTCCCACTGAAGGATTTGGGGGGTTCCAAGGCGGATTGGGGGGTGGGTGGGGGATCCCACAGAGGGATTTGGGGGGGGGCTCCCACTGAGGGTATTTGGGGGATACAGGGGGGGTCTGGGAGGGATTTGGGGGGGTCCTGGGGGGATTTGGGGGATACAGGGGGGTCTGGGAGGGATGCGGGGGGGGTCCTGGGTGTGATTGGGGGGGTCCCACTGAAGGATTTGGGGGGTTCCAAGGGGGATTGGGGGGGGGGGTGTGGGATCCCACAGAGGGACTTGGGGGACATAGGGGGGTCTGGGTGGAGGGATTTGGGGGGTCCTGGGGGTATTTGGGGGATACAGGGGGGGGTCTGGGAGGGATTTGGGTGACTGGGGGGAATTGGGGGGGCTGGGTGGGGGGTGTGGGGGGGATTTGGGGGGTCCTGGCGGTGTTTGGGGGGCACGGCGGGGTCTGGGAGGACCCCGCGACTCCGCCACCATCCCACAAGGCCCCGCGCCCCGCCCTTCTTCCCATGATGCCCCGCGTTACACCCCCCCCGCGCTCCGCCCTTCTTCCCATGATGCCCCGCGTTACACCCCCCCCGCGCTCCGCCCTTCTCCCATGATGCCCCGCGCCGAGTCCTCCAGCGCGCCAGGGGGCGCTGCGCTCCCGGCATGCACCGCGCGGGCGGCCTGTGGCGGCGCTGGGCGGGAAGCGGGGCCTGGAACGGGCCCGGGGGGAAGAGCGGGGCCCGGGCGGGGACCCGGGGATGGACCCGGGGGTGACCCCGGGGGGGGCCCGGGCGGGCTGGGCCCGGACGGCCGAGCGGACCCGGGGCTGGTCCGCGCGTCCAGCCCGGCGGTGGAGCGGCGGCTGCGGGGGCTGGCGCTGGTGCGGGGCGGGTTCGTGAGCGCGGCGGAGGCGGCGGAGCTGCTGGCGGAGCTGGAGCCGCTGCTGGGCCGCCGGCCCTACCAGTTCGATCACTGGGACGGGGTGAGCGCCGGGGTCACCCGGGGTCAGTGACCTTTGGCCTGGCCGTGACCTCGCTGACCTCGCCACCCTCCCCCCCCCCCCCGTCCCCTAAAGGCGATCAGCGGGTATCGCGAGACGGAGCGCGCGCTGCGGGGCGGGGCCGGGCGGGCGCTGCTCCGGCGCGTGGCCGCCGCTTTTCCCGCCACCCGGCCGCCCCTCCCCCTGGTGCACGTGCTGGACCTGCACGCGCGGGGTCACGTGCGGCCCCACGTGGACAGCGTGAAGGTGGGTGTGTGTATGGGGGCGGGGTCATTTAGGGGTCAAGTTGGGGGGGGGGAGGGGTCCCGAGGGGGGAATTTGGGGGTTTTTGGGGGAATTTGGGGTCCCTGGGGAAATTTGGGGTCCTGGGGGGGGTGTTGGGGGGTTCTCGGGGAATTTGGGGAACCCTGGGGGGGGGGAATTTGGGGTCCAGGGGGTTGTTTGAGGGGTCCCTGTGGGGATTTGGGGGTCCCTGGGGGGTTATTGGGCATTTTGGGGGGATAGTTGGGGTTCTGGGGGGGTTGGGTGTTCTGGGGAAGTTGGGGGGGTGCCAAGGGGGGGGTCTGAGGTTCCCTGGTTGTTTTTGGGATCCCCCCTGTGTTTTGGGGTCCCTGGGGGGACTTGGGGGGTTTCCAGGGACAGTTTTGGGGTCCCTGGGGGGGGTTGGGGTCCCCCGGTTGTTTTTGGGGTTCCCCCTGTGTTTTGGGCTCCCAGGGGTGTTTTGGGGTCCCTGGGGGGGATTTGGGGGCGGTTTCCAGGGAGGGTTTTGGGTTCCCTGGGGGGGGTTTGGGGTCCCCTGGTTGTTTTTGGGGTTCCCCGTGTGTTTTGGGGTCCCTGGGGGGATTTGGGGTCTCTGGTTGTTTTTGGGGTCCCCGGTTGTTTTTGGGGTCCCTGTGGAGATTTGGGGGGGTTTCCATGGAGGGTTTTGGGGTCCCTGGGGTGATTTGGGTTCCCTGGGGGGGGGTTTTGGGGTCCCCGGTTGTTTTTGGGGTCCCCTTTGGGGTGTTTTGGGGTCCCTGGGGGTGATTTGGGGGGTTTCCAGGGATGGTTTTGGGTTCCCTGGGGGGGGGTTTGGTGTCCCCCGGTTATTTTTGGGGTCCCCGGTCGTTTTTGGGGTCCCCCACGTGTGACGCCCCCCCCAGTTCTGCGGGTGCACGCTGGCGGGGGTGTCCCTGCTGTCCCCCAGCGTCCTGCGCCTGGGGGGGGCGGGGGGGGCGTGGCTGGAGCTGCTGCTGGAGCCCGGCTCGCTCTACGTGCTGCGGTGAGCGGGGGGGGCCGGGGGGGCTGGGGGGGCGGGGGGGGTCAGGACACGCCCCCTCACTGACCGACCCTCCCCCCCCCCCCCCATTTCCCGCAGTGGTGCCGCCCGCTTCGAGTTCACCCACGAGATCCTGAGCGACCACCACTCGTTTTTCGGGGGGGTCCGGGTGCCCCGCGGGAGGCGCGTGGCGCTGATCTACCGCAATGCACCCCCCGGTCTGTGACCCCCCCACCCCGGGACCCCGAAATACCCCCCTGGGACCCCAAAATAACCCCCTGGGACCCCAAAACCCCAGGGAACCTGAAATACCCCCTGGGACCCTGAAATACCCCCCTGGGGACCCCGAAATACCCCCCTGGGACCCCGAAATACCCCCCTGGGGACCTCAAAATACCCCCTGGGACCCCGAAATACCCCCCCCGGGACCCCAAAACCCCCAGGGAACCTGAAATACCCCCCTGGGACCCCGAAATACCCCGCTGGGGACCCCAAAATACCCCCTGGGACCCCGAAATACCCCCCCCCGGGACCCCAAAACCCCCAGGGAACCTGAAATACCCCCCTGGGGACCCCGAAATACCCCCGTGGACCCCAAAAAAGCATCACCCGGGACCCCAAAACCTCCAGGGACCCCAAAACATCCCCTGGGACCCCAGAACACCCCCAAGGGCCCCAAAACATCCCCTGGGACCCCAAACACCCCCTGGGACCCCAAAATACCCTCAGGGACCCCAAAACCCCCAGGGAACCCGAAATACCCCCCTGGGGACCCCCAAACACCCCCAGGGGCCCCAAAACCCCCAGGGACCCCAAAAAACATCACCCAGGACCCCAAACACCCCCCGGGAGGGACCCCCAAACACCCCCTCGGACCCCAAAACATCCCCTGGGACCCCAAAATACCCCCAGGGACCCCGAAATACCCCCTGGGACCCCAAAACATCCCCCTAGGGCGCCTGAAACATCCCCCTGGTGCCCCAAAAACCCCCCCAGGGACCCCAAAACATCCCCTGGGAACCCAAAAAACATCACCTGGGACCCCAAAACACCCCCTGGGACCCCGAAACATCCCCCTGGGGCCCCAAACACTCCCCGGGACCCCAAAATACCCCCCAGGGACCCCAAAATACTCCCAGGGACCCTAAAAAACATCACCTGGGACCCCAAAATACCCCCCAGGGACCCCAAAACCTCCTGGGACCCTAAAACACCCCCAGGGACCCCAAAATACCCCCCCAGGGACCCCAAGCATCCCCTGGGACCCCAAAAAACATCACCCAGGACCCCAAAACCCCCCCAGGGACCCCAAAACCTCCTGGGACCCAAAATACTCCCAGGGACCCCAAAACACCCCCTGGGGACCCCAAAATACCCCCAGAGACCCTAAAACACCCCCTGGGGACCCCAAACTACCCCAGGGACCCCCCCCCAGGTATCCCAAGACCCCCCCAAACCCCCCTGACCCCCATTTCTCCCCCACAGCCACCACCGTGGACTCTCCCAGCGCCTCCTTTATTGAAGCTCAAATCACCCCCCCGCACCCCAAATAAATGGTGTGTTCCCCCCCCCCCCCCCCGCCGAGCACTGTGGCCTCTCCTTAGTGCTGGGGGGGGAGGGGGGGTCGTTTTTTGGGGGGGGGTCTCACCCCACGCACCGACAGGCGGCGGCCGAGACCCCCCGGAGCCGCTGCCACCGCTGCCCCTCGTCCAGGAACGTCACGTCCTCAAAGCGAATCGGGCGACAACACGACCCCCCCGGGGCCCCCCCCGGGACCCCCCCATGGGTCAACAGGTGCTGAAGAGCCAACCCATGGTTATTAGGGGGGGTCGGGGGGCATCCCCCCCCGCAATAACGGAACAAAACGGTTTCCGGGGAGCGATACCCCAACCCCAAATCGCTCACCGGGACCGCGATTTGGGGTTGGGGTATCGCTCCCCGGAAACCCCCGTTTTGTTCCGTCCCTATTGCGGGGGGGGGGGGCGGCGGCGGCGCTGAGGAGGAGGAGGAGGAGGAGGAGGGGGGGGAGGAAGGTTTTCGGAGGCGCCATCGCGAGCGGGGGGTGCGGGAAACGGCACCGGTGCTGCTTTTATGGGGTGTGGGGGGACAATAAACCCCCCCCATGTGGTCAGAATTAACCCCCCCTTGCCTGGAATGAACTCGTGGAGGGGGGGGGGGGGGGGGGGGTTGGGGGTTAAATGGGGGTTGGGGGGGGGTGTTAATGGGGTTGAAAATGGGGTTTTTAATGGGGTTTTTAATGGGGTTTGGGGGTTTTATGGGGTGGGGGGGACACACAATAACCCCCCCCATGTGGTTAGAATTAACCCCCCCTTGCCTGGAATAAACCAATGGGGCGGGGGGGGGGGGGGTTGGGGGTTAAAGGGGGGGACGGTGTTAATGGAGTTTTTAATGGGATTTGGGGGTTTTATGGGGTGGGGGGGACACACACAATAACCCCCCCATGTGGTTAGAATTAACCCCCCATTGCCTGGAATGAACTCATGGGGGGGGTGGTCTATGGGGGGGTTAAATGGGGGTGGGGTGTTAATGGAGTTTTTAATGGGGTTTTTAATGGGGTTTGGGGGTTTTATGGGGTGGGGGGGACATACAATAAACCCCCCCCCATGTGGTTAAAATTAACCCCCCCTTGCCTGGAATGAACTCATGGGGGGGTTTGGGGGTTAAATGGGGGTTGGGGGGGGTGTTAATGGGGTTGTTAATGGGGTTTGGGGGTTTTATGGGGTGGGGGGACACAATAAACCCCCCCCCATGTGGTTAGAATTACCCCCCCCTTGCCTGGAATAAACCAATGGGGCGGGGGGGGGGGGTTGGGGGTTAAAGTGGGGGGAACAGTGTTAATGGAGTTTTTAATGGGATTTGGGAGTTTTATGGGGTGGGGGGGACACAATAACCCCCCCCCCCCATGTGGTTAGAATTAACCCCCCCTTGCCTGGAATGAACTCATGGGGGGGGTTTGGGGGTTAAATGGGGGTTGTGTGTTAATGGGGTTTTTAATGGTTTTTTTTAATGGGGTTTTAAATGGGGTTTGGGGGGTTTTATGGGGTGGGGGGGTTATTTGGGGCCCCCCCAGCACTGAAGGGGTTAATGGGGGGGGGCGGCGGAGCCAGCGCAGCCGTGGGGGGCAGGCGGGGAATGTGGCGAAAAGGGCTAAAAATAGGCCAAAAATGCAGGTTCTGGCCCAAAATGGGGGTGGGGGGGAATGTGCCCCCCCCACTAAAATATGTCGGGGGGGGGGAGAATAAGGGAAACCCCCCCCCGAAATTGCTGGGGGTGCAGCAAGAAATGGGGGTGATTGGGGAGGGAAAAGGGGGGTCTGAGGGATTTTGGGGGGGGGTCTGTGGTTTTGGGGGGGTCCGAGTGATCTTTGGGGGGGTCCGGGAGAATTGGGGGGGGGTCTCCAGAATTGGGGGGAGGTCTCTAGAATTTGGGGGGGTCTCTAAAGTTTGGGGGGTCTCCAGAATTTGGGGGCGGGTTCTAAGTGATTTGGGGGGGGGCTCGGAGCCGATTCGAGGGGGTCTGAAGGATTTGGGGGGGTCCCTGTGATTTGGGGGGGTCAGAGTGATCTTTGGGGGGCCCTACAGAATTGGGGGGGTCTATAGAATTGGGGAAGGGGTCTCTAAGATTTGGAGGGGGGGTCCATATGATTTGGGGGTCCCTATTCTTTAAGTAAAAAGCACCTTTTAGCACCAATGACTTTGCACTTGGACTTGGAGATGAGTCGAGGGATTTGGGGGGGTTTGTTGGATTTTGGGGGCTCCTTATGATTTGGGGGGGTCAGAGTGATCTTTAGGGGGCCCTACAGAATTGGGGGGGGTCTGTACAATTGGGGGGGGGTCTCTAGAACTTGGGGGGGCTCTATTTCTTAAGGAAAAAAGCACCTTTATGACTTTACCTTTTATGACTTTGCACTTGGGCTCGGAGCCGATTCGAGGGGGTCTGAAGGATTTGGGGGGGTCCCTGTGATTTGGGGGGTCCGAGTGATCTTTAGGGGGCCCTACAGAATTGGGGGGGTCTGTACAATTGGGGGGGGTCTGTACAATTGGGGGGGGTCTCTAGAACTTGGGGGGGCTCTATTTTTTAAGGAAAAAAGCACCTTTTACGACTTAACCTTTTATGACTTTGCACTTGGGCTCGGAGCCGATTCGAGGGGGTCTGAAGGATTTGGGGGGTCCGTATCGAAGCGGGGGGGTCCCCATCGGCCCGGGGGGGGCTACTCCTTGAGGAAGAAGTGCATCTTGTCGCCGATGACCTTGCGCTCGGGGTTGAGGCGCTTGAGGATCTGGGCCAGCACGTTGACGGTGGCGTCGCTGCTGAGCCCCGTGCGCTTGGTCTGGAACTTTTTCAGCAGGTCCTTGGTGGTCATGGGCTTGCGGCCCAAATAGCGCCGCACCGCCTCCTCCGTCAGCTGCACCTCGCTGGGGGGCGGGGGGGGGGTCAGGGGGGTGAGCGCCCCCCCCCCCCCCCGAATGCAATGGACCAGGCTGGGGTTGTGGGGGACACTCACCCGCTGCTGGGGGTGGATTTGCCCGAGGGCGGCGCTGGGTCCACACGGGGGCGCTTGGCGGAGGGGGGGTCTGCGGGGGGGCGGCGGCCTGGGGGGGGATGAGAATTAAGGATCGTAATAAATAATAATTAATATTAATAATGAGGATAAGAATAGTGGACGGAAAGTATATATTTCATATATATTATATATATTATATATATTATATATATATAAAATATATTATAAATATTATATATCATATATTATTTATATTATATATTATTTATGCATATTATATATTACACATTATATATTATATATTATATATTGTATAATATAATATATAATATATAATATATGATTATGATATATAATATATAATATATAATATATAATATATAATATATAATATATAATATATTATACATTATACATTATACATATATACGTTACATATTATATATAATATATATAATGTATATTTTCTATATATTATATATTATACATGTATACATTATTTTGTATAATATATTATATTATGCATATAATATATATCATATATAATGTATTTAATATATGTATAATATATATGCATGTATGTGTATATCTATGTATATATATTAATATATGTTTAATATATATAATATATAATGTATATATGTATAATATATAATATAGATAAAATATACATTATATATATAATATATTATATATAGTAATATATAATATATAACATATAATATATATTATATAATATATATTATATAATATATATTAAATATATATATATAATAGGCAAATAATAATGGGGGGATGATAATGGGGTAGGAAATAATGATTAAGGGGGGTAAATAATAATGGGCATAATTAATTAATAATGGAGTAAATAATAATGGGGTAATGGTGGAGGGGGGGTCTGGGTGGATAATAATTAATTATAATTAATAATTAATATGATTAATATTAATAATTATGATAATAGTTGTCACAAATTATATATTATATATATTATATATATATAATGGGGGCAAATAATAATGGGGGGATGACAATGGGCATAGGAAATAATGATTAAGGGGGGTAAATAATAATGGGGATAATTAATTAATAATGGAGTAAATAATAATGGGGTAATGGTGGAGGGGGGTTGGGGGGTAATAATTAATATAAGTAATATTAATAATGATGATAATAATGGACAGAAATTATAATGGGGGAGTAATAGGGGGGTAAATCATAATGGGGGGTGATGATAGGGGTAGAAAATAATATAATGGGGGGGTAATAATGATGGGGATAATTAATTAATAATGGAGTAAATAATAATGGAGTAATTGCTAATGGAGTAATTAGTAACGGAATAAATTAATAATGGGATAAATTAATAATGGAGTAAATTCATAATAATGGGGTAAATAATAAGGGGATAAATTAATAATAGGGGTGCAAATAATCGGGGGGGGTTAAATGATAATGGGGGAATAATAACGGGGGGTTAATAATAAAAGGGGGGGAATAATAATGTGTGGGGAATAATAATGGGGGGGTAATAATAATAATTGGGGGGAATAGTAATAGGGGGTTAATTGGGGGGGTAATAATAGGGTAAATTATAACAGGGATAATAATGGGGGGTTAATAATGGGGGGTAATAATGGGGGGTAATAATGGGGGGGTAATAATGGGGGGTAAATAATGGGGGGGTAATAATGGGGGGGTAATAATGGGGGTAAATAATGGGGGGTAATAATGGGTAATAATGGGGGTAATAATGGGTAATAATGGGTAATAATGGGGGTAATAATGGGGGTAATGGGGGGTAAATAATGGGGGGTAATAATGGGGGTAATAATAGGGGGGTAATAATGGGGGGTAAATAATGGGGGGCAATAATGGGGGGTAATAATGGGGGGTAATAATGGGGGTAAATAATGGGGGGTAATAATGGGGGGGGTAATAATGGGGGTAATAATGGGGGGGTAAATAATGGGGGGTAATAATGGGGGTAATAATGGGGTAAATAATGGGGGGTAATAATGGGGGGGGTAATAATGGGGGTAATAATGGGAGGTAATAATGGGGGGGTAAATAATGGGGGGTAATAATGGGGGGTAAATAATGGGGGTAATAATGGGGTAAATAATGGGGGGTAATAATGGGGGGGTAATAATGGGGGGGTAATAATGGGGGGTAAATAATGGGGGGAGTAGTGTGGGGGTTAATTAATAAAAGGGGGGGGTCAGGGAGAGTGTCAGGGGGTAAATAATAAGGGGGTAAATACTAATGGGTTAATTAATTAAAAGGGGTGGTCAGGGAGGGTCTCAGGGGGGAAAATAATGGGGTGCAAATAATAAGGGGGGGGTCAGTAAATAATGGGCCCCCCCACCTTGCTCCAGCTTGCAGGCGGCGGCGCGCAGGGTGTTACTGGTGTTACTGGTGCTGCTGGGCCCCCCCAGTTCCGTGGGGGTCCCGGGGCGGCTGCCCCCCCGCGAGGAGCTGGTGGAGCCGCGGCGTTTTGGGGGGGTCTTCTTCTTCTGGGGGGGGGGGGGACAGGGGGGTCAGGGGACCCCAAAACCCCCTGAGCCCCCCCCTGGATTTTTTGGGGACCCCTGGAGGATTTGGGGACCCCCCCCTCCTTTCCCTCCATTGCAACAAAGGAGGTCGGGGCGGGGGGGGTCAGGGGACCCCAAAACCCCCTGAGCCCCCCTGGTATTTTTTGGGGACCCCCGGAGGATTTGGGGATCCCCCCCTCCTTTCCCTCCTTTGCAACAAAGGAGGTCGGGGGGGGGTCAGGGGACCCCAAAACCCATATTTTTGGCCCCCCCCCCATATTTTGGGCCCCCCCACCTCACCGCCATGAAGAGCACAGAGAAGGTTCTATGGGGGGAGGTTTTGAGGGGTTGGGGGGGGGTACAGGGGGGTCCGTAGACTTTTGGGCCCCCCCCCCCTGTATTTTTGGGGCCCCCCCCCATATTTTGGGACCTCCCCCCCCACCGCCATGAAGAGCACAGAGAAGGTTCTATGGCGGGAGGTTTTGGGGGGTATCGGGGGGCTTGGGGGGGTTCAATGGGGCCGGGGGGGGGTCCAGGGACTTTTGCCCCCCCCCCGTATTTTTGGGGCCCCCCCCTCACCGCCATGAAGAGCGCGGAGGACGTTTCGCTATCGATGTCGCTCTCCTCCGACGTCTGCGACTCGTCGCTGCTGTCTGGGGGGGGGACACACACAATAACCCCATTTCTGGCCCTTTTCACCCCAAAATCACCCCGGGGGGGGGCAGGGGGGTCCCCACCTTTCTTCTTTTTCTTCTCCTGGGGGGTCGGGACCTTCTTCTCCTCCTCTTCCTCCTCCTTCTCCTCGGGCGGCTTCTCCTCTTCGCTCTCCTCGCTGCTCTCGCTCGCCTCGTCGATTCCTTTATATTGGGGGGGGACACAATGGTGACAACGTGGGGACAACAGTGACACCTGGGGGGGGCACACAAGCCCTCTGGGTGCGGGGGGGTGTCCCTTGTCCCCACCTTTGGGCCCATCGTCCTCTTTGGTCACCTTGGCCTTGGCCTCTTCTTCCTCCTGCGAGCTGCTGCACGGGGGGGATATTTGGGGATATTTGGGGACATTTGGGGACATTTTGGGGGGGTCCCCCCCGCCAACCTGGAGGCGTCGGACATGTAGTCGACCTCCTGGCCCTCGAAGTCGCCGTCGTCACTGTCCTCGAAGGCCTCGTCCTCCGACCCCTTCTTCTTCTTCCTCTTCTTCCTCCCGCCCGGCGGCGCCTTCCGCTTGGGGACCTTGTCCCCTGGGGGGACACGAGTGGCACCCGCTGGGCGCAGGTCCCTGTGTCCCCATCCCCATGTCCCTGTCCCCATGTCCCCGTCCCCATGTCCCCATCTCCGTGTCCCCATCCCCATGTCCCCATCCCCATGTCCCCATCCCCGTGTCCCCCATCCCCATGTCCCCATCCCCATGTCCCCCGTCCCCATGTCCCCATCCCCATGTCCCCATCCCCATGTCCCCGTCCCCATGTCCCCATCCCCGTGTCCCCATCCCCGTGTCCCCGTCCCCATGTCCCCCATCCCCGTGTCCCCATCCCTGTGTCCCCATGTCCCCGTCCCCAAGTCCCCATCCCCGTGTCCCCGTCCCTGTGTCCCCCTCCCCATGTCCTCCATCCCCATGTCCCCATCCCCATGTCCCCCATCTCTGCGCCCCCTGTGTCCCCCCACTCCTGTATCTTCATGTCCCCATGTCCCCCCATCCCCGTGTCCCCCTGTCCCCATGTCCCCCATCTGTGTCCCCGTGTCCCCCTCATTCCTGTGTCCCCATGTCCCCCCAATCTGTGTCCCCCCGTCCCCCTCATTCCTGTGTCCCCATGTCCCCCTTGTCCCCCCAGTCTGTGTCCCCCCTGTCCCCCTCATTCCTGTGTCCCCATGTCCTCCTTGTCCCCATGTCCCCCCCATCTGTGTCCCCCTGTCCCCACGTCCTTCATCCCCATGTCCCCCTGTCCCACGTGTCCCTGTGTCCCCGCATCCCCTTTGTCCCTGTCCCCATGTCCTTCATCCTCACGTCTCCTGTCCCCCTCATTCCCATGTCCCCATGTCCCCACCTTCGGCCTCGCTGCCCTCGCTGTCCTCGGAGCTCAGCTCCAGATCGTCCTCCAGGTCGTGGATCCGCAGGTCCCCCCTGTCCCCGTGGCCCCTGTCCCTGTCCCCTCCCTTCTTGGGGACCTTCCTCCCGCCGCGCTCCTCCTCCTCCTCCTCGTCCTGGTCCCGCAGGCGCCGCTGCTGCATGATGCTGAAGTGGTTCAGGACCTTGTTCCTCCTGGGGACACCAGAGGGGACATGGGGACAGCAGTGTCACCTCCCCTGCTATGGGGGGTCAGGGCCTTGTCCCACCTGGGGGGACACAGGGGACATGGGGACAGCGGTGTCACCTCCCCTGCTATGGGGGGTCAGGGCCTTGTCCCACCTGGGGGGACACAGGGGACATGGGGACAGTGGTGTCACCTCCCCTGCTACGGGGGTCAGGACCCCATCCCACCTGGGGGGACATGAGGGACACAGGGACATGGGGACACAGGGGACATGGGGACAGTGGTGTCACCTCCCCTGCTATGGGGGTCAGGACCCCATCCCACCTGGGGGGACATGGGGGACACATGGGACATGGGGACAGTGGTGTCACCTCCCCTGCTATGGGGGTTCAAGGCCTTGTCCCACCTGGGGGGACACAGGGGACATGGGGACAGCGGTGTCACCTCCCCTGCTATGGGGGGTCAGGACCCCATCCCACCTGGGGGGACACAGGAGACATGGGGACACAGGGGACATGGGGACAGCAGTGTCACCTCCCCTGCTATGGGGGGTCAATGCCTTGTCCCACCTGGGGGGACAGCGGTGTCACCTCCCCCCTGCTGCAGGGGGGTGAAGTTGAACCAGTTCAGCACCGGGAACCCGCTGTCCCATGTCCCCCCATTGTCCCCACGTCCCCCCAGTGTCCCCATTGTTCCCATGTCCCCGCACTGTCCCCATTGTCCCCATTGTCACCTCTCCCACTCCTCATCAGCCGTCAGCGTGTGGTGCCGCGCCAGGGGGGTGAAGTTGAACCAGTTCAGAACTGGGAACCAGTTCAGCATCAGGAACCCACTGTCACCATGTCCCTTGTTCCCCCAGTGTCCCCATGTCCCCCCAGTGTCCCCAGTGTCACCTCTCCCACTCCTCCTCGGCCTCCTTGGCCATCAGCACATGGTGCTGCGCCAGGGGGGTGAAGTTGAACCAGTTCAGCACCGGGAACCCGCTGTCCCATGTCCCCCCATGTCCCCATGTCCCCCCATGTCCCCATGTCCCCCCGGTGTCCCCAGTGTCACCTCTCCCACTCCTCCTCGGCCTCCTCGGCGGTCAGCGTGCGGTGCCGCGCCAGGGGGGTGAAGTTGAACCAGCTGAGCACCGGGAAGGCCTCGAAGGCGCCGTCGGGGCACTGGGTGAACACGTAGTACGAGGCGTTCTCGGTGACGCCGCCCTTCTTCACCCCCCGGTACCTGCGGGGACAGCGGGGACGTTGGGGACAGCGCGGGACCGACCCCCCGCCCCTCCGCAAGGCCCCTGTCCTCGTGTCACCCCCGTCCTGTCCCCACATTGTCCCCAAACTCTTCCCGTCCTTGTCCCAAACTCTTCCTGTCCCCATCCCTGTCCCCACACTGTCCCCAAAGACTTCCCACCCCGTCCCCACATTGTCTCCAAACTCTTCCCACCCCCATCCCTGTCCCCACATTGTCCCCAAACTCTTCCCGTCCTGTCCCCACATTGTCCCCAAACTCTTCCCATCCCAATCCCTGTTCCCACACTGTCCCCAAACTCTTCCCATCCCCACATTGTCCCCAAACTCTTCCCGTCCCCATCCCTGCCCCCACACTGTCCCCAAACTCTTCCCGTCCCCATCCCTGTCCCCACATTGTCCCCAAACTCTTCCCACCCCTGTCCCCACATTGTCCCCATTCCCAGTCCATCCCTGTCCTGACTCTTCCCCTCCCCATCCCACACCTGTCCCAGTGTCCCCAGTGTCACCTCCATCCCGTCCTGCTGTTGACGCGCAGCAGCCAGGGCTGGGACGATCCCTCCTGTCCCCCCTGTCCCTGTGTGTCCCCCTGTCCCTGTGTGTCCCCCAGTGTCCCCAACATCCCCCGATGTCCCCGGTGTCCCCAGCGTCACCTGCGGCCGGCCCTGCCGTTGACGCGCAGCAGCCAGGGCTGGGATGACCCCTCCTGTCCCCCCTGTCCCTGTGTGCCCCCATGTCCCTGTGTGTCCCCATGTCCCTGTGTGTCCCCCTGTCCCTGTGTGTCCCCCATGTCCCCGGTGTCCCCAGTGTCACCTGCGGCCGGCCCTGCCGTTGACGCGCAGCAGCCAGGGCTGGGACGACCCCTCCTGTCCCCCCTGTCCCTGTGTGTCCCCCAGTGTCCCCGGTGTCCCCCTGTCCCTGTGTCCCCCCATGTCCCTGTGTGTCCCCCTGTCCCTGTGTGTCCCCCAGTGTCCCCAGTGTCCCCGGTGTCCCCAGTGTCACCTGCGGCCGGCCCTGCCGTTGACGCGCAGCAGCCAGGGCTGGGACGACCCCTCCTGTCCCCCCATGTCCCTGTGTGTCCCCCTGTCCCTGTGTGTCCCCCCATGTCCCTGTGTGTCCCCCATGTCCCCGGTGTCCCCCTGTCCCTGTGTGTCCCCCTGTCCCTGTGTGTCCCCCCATGTCCCTGTGTGCCCCCATGTCCCTGTGTGTCCCCCCATGTCCCCGTGTGTCCCCCATGTCCCCGGTGTCCCCAGTGTCACCTGCGGCCGGCCCTGCCGTTGACGCGCAGCAGCCAGGGCTGCTCCTCGGCGCGGAACTCGCGCAGCACGATCCCCAGCTTGCGCCGCCGCGCCTCGTCGCGCAGCCGCCGGTGGAACTCGCTGCCGGCGCCGGCCTCGGGCAGCTCGTCCTCCTGGTACAGCCGCCGGTTGCTCAGGTCGCGCTCCAGCCGGGCCTGGGACACGGCACCCGTGTCACCTTCGGCACCTCAGCGGTGTCACCTCAGCCCAATGTCCCCAAATGCCACGGCCCCAACCCGCCCCCGCGCAGCCCGAACTACTGGGGCAGCCACTGGCTGCTCAGAGGATGCATCCCCGGTGTCCCTCCGGTGTCCCCCCCAGTGTCCCCCCCAGTGTCCCCAGTGTCCCCCCCGGTGTCCCCAGTGTGCCCCCCAGTGTCCTCAGTGTCCCCCCCGGTGTCCCCAGTGTCCCTCCGGTGTCCCCAGTGTCCCCCCGGTGTCCCCAGTGTGCCCCCCAGTGTCCCCAGTGTCCCTCCGGTGTCCCCAGTGTGCCCCCCAGTGTCCCCAGTGTGCCCCCCAGTGTCCTCAGTGTCCCCCTGGTGTCCCCAGTGTCCCCCCCGGTGTCCCCAGTGTCCCCCCTGGTGTCCCCAGTGTCCTCAGTGTCCCCCTGGTGTCCCCAGTGTTCCCCTGGTGTCCTCAGTGTCCCCCTGGTGTCCCCAGTGAACCTGGTGTTCCCCCCTAGTGTCCCCCTGCTGTCCCCAGTGTCCCCTCAGTGTCCCCAGTGTCCTCCCTGGTGTCCTCAGTGGCCCTGGTGTCCCACCACGGTGTCCCCCCACGGTGTCCCCACTGTCCCTCTGGTGTTCCCGGTGTCCTCAGTGTCCCCCCCGGTGTCCCCAGTGACCCTGGTGTCCCCCCTGGTGTCCCCAGCATCCCCTCAGTGTCCCTGGTGTCCCCAGTGTCCCTGGTGTCCCCATTGTCCCCTCGGTGTTGCGAGTGTCCCCTCGGTGTCCCTGCTGTCCCCAGTGTCCCCAGTGACCCCCCCCAGTGTCCACACGTCCCCCTGTGTCCAAAGTGTCCCCCACGTCCCTCCGGTGTCCCCAGTGCCCCCCCTGGTGTCCCCATGTCCCCACCATCCCCCTGGTGTCCCTAGTGTCCCCAGTGACCCCCCGGTGTCCCCAGTGTTCACACATCCTCCCGTGTCCACAGTGCCCCCCCACCGTGTCCCTGGTGTCCCCATGGCCCCCCCAGTGTCCCCAGGGCCCCCCCGCTGTCCCCATGTCACCTGGTGCCAGGTGCTGAAGTTGACCTTGTCGGCGGCGTTGAAGGCCATGATGTTGTAGCGCTTGTTGGTGTTCCTGGGGGGGGACAGGGCTGTCACCACCCCCTCTGGGACCCCCAAATCCCCCTGACCCCCCCCCAACACCCCCTCAGCCCCCCCAAACCACCTGCCCCCCCCCCAAGCCCCCTGTCCCCTCCCCAGACTCACTTGGGGACACGAACCACATACTCGGTGACCATCTGGCTGCTGGTGGCCTGGGGGGGGAAACACACAAAAAGGGGGTTTGGGGGGGTCCCTGGGGGGGTCACACACACACAGGGGGTTTGGGGGGGTCCCCCGGGGGTGTCCCCCCACTCACTCACCAGTGACGTCATCTCTGCGGTGGGGGGGAGGGGCACGAGTGGCCCCAGATGCGGCTCAGGGGGGTCCTGGGAGGGGGACAATGGGGGGGGGTGAAGGTTCTGTCGTGTGTGTCCCCCAAGCTGGGACCCCCCAGGCCCTATAGAGACCCTCCCAGACCCCTATAGAGACCCCCCCAGACCCCTATAGAGACCGCTCGAGACCTCAGACCCCCCCCAGACTCCTATAGAGACCCCCCTAGACTCATATAGAGACCCCCCAGACCCCTACAGGGACGCCCCCAGACCCCTATAGAGACCCCCCCCAGACCACAGCCCCCCCCAGACTCCTATAGAGACCCCCCGAGACCTCAGAGCCCCCCCCAGACTCCTATAGAGACCCCCCAGACCACTACAGGGATGGCCCCAGACCCCTATAGAGACCCCCCCCAGACCACAGCCCCCCCCAGACCCCTATAGAGACCCCCCCGAGACCTCAGACCCCCCCAGACTCCTATAGAGACCCCCCCAGACTCCTATAGAGACACCCCAGACCCCTACAGGGTCACCCCCAGACCCCTATAGAGACACCCCGAGACCTCAGACCCCCCCCCGACCGCAACCCCCCCCAGACCCCTATAGAGACCACCCTAGACCCCTATAGGGCCCTCCAGGATGCCTACAGAGAATCCCCCCCACGCCTCCTATAGGGCCCCCAGATCCTAGTCCCCCCCCAGACTCCTACAGGGCTCCACAGACCCCTATAGAGACTCCCCCCAGGCCCCAGCTCCCCCAACAAGGCCCTACAGACCCCCCCACACCCCTATAGAACCCCCCACAGACCCCTATAGGTCCCCTCAGGGCCCAGCAGCCGCCCCCAAGCCCCAAGAACTCACGCCAGGGCCCTATAAAAACGCTCTAAGTGCCCCACACACAAACCTATAGGGTCCCCCCCACACCTATAGCACCCCCCCGACCCCTATAGACTCCCCCGGAACCCTATAGACACCCCCAGATCCATATAGACCCCCCTCAGGCCTCACCGGCGCCGCCGCACTGCGCAGGACCGGAAGCTCCCTCAGGCAGGACCGGAAGTACCGCAACGCCCCCCCCCCCCCGGAAGCGTCGCCATAGCAACGGCCTCAAAATACCGATTTGGGCCTAAAACCCCCAGATTTGTGCCCAAGAACCCCCCGATTTACACCTAAAATCTCATTATTTCAGCCCAAAATGCCCCCCATTTAAGACTAAAACCCCCAATTGGGCTGAAAACCTTTAGAGTTTGGCCCCAAAACGCTCTAAACCCCTCAAATTGTGTCTAAAATCCTCCAATTCAGGCCTTGAGTTGGGCCTGAAACCCCAAATTTGGACCTAAACCCGCGCAAATTTTGCCCTAAACCCCCAAATTTCACCCCAAAACCTTCCGATTTCACCCCAAAACCGGGTCAGAGAGTCGGAGTTTTGTTCTCGTTTATTTGTGAAGTTAAAAACAAGCGGTAAAAAGTAAAAACTCGAGCGTACAATTGGCGGGTTGTTGTTGTTTTCTGTCGGGTTTTGACGGTTTTCGAGGCTTTTTCGACCATTTTTGTGTCTCTGTTTCCTCAATGGACACGGGGGGAGCGGCCGGGGGGGGGCCCCAAATTTGGGGGAGGGGGGGCAGGATTTTGGGGCCCCCCCGGTTGCTCCGAGGAATGTTCGGCTCTACCTACATGGGGGGGCCGGAGGGACCCCCCCCAAGGAGATTTTTGGGGCGATTCAGGTGGTTTTTCTCCGTGCGGCGGCTTTTTGGGGGGGGGGTGGGAGAGTGGGGGGGGGTGGTTACCCCCCCCCAACCCTTTTGGGGGGGTGTGGGGGGGTTTATTTTGGGGGGGGGGGCCGCTCGCAGCCGCTCGCCAAAAACAAAAGGGGGGGGCACAGACGGGGGGTTCACATTCGGTTCACTGAGCCTGTGGGGGGGGAAAATGGGGGGGTTGGGGGGGGGGAAGTGACCCCCCCCCCAATGTGGGGGGGCAGCACTGACCCCCCCCTCAGTTATGTGGAGTGTGCTGACCCCCCCCCAAAAATATTTGGGGGTTATATATGGCTAACCCACCCCCCACTACGGTGTAGGGTTTGGGGGGGCCTGGGGGGGTCCCAGGGGGTTTGGGGGGGGTCCCAGGATTTAGGGGGGGGTCCCACGATTTGGGGCGGGGGGGGTCCCATCATGACCCAAGCCCATTGGGTCTCAAAGGTCCCAGGAAGGTCTGGGGGGGTTCCAGCAATTTTTGGGGGGATCCGCGGGGTTGGGGGGGGTCCCAGAGTTTAGGGGGGGGTCCAGGATTTGGGGGGGGGTCCCAGGATTTGGGGGGGGGGTCACACCCACTGTATTGGGGGGTCCCATCACGACCCAAGCCCAGTGGGTCTCAAAGGTCCCAGGAAGGTCTGGGGGGGGGGTCCCAGCAATTTGGGGGGTCCCCAGGGTTGGGGGGGGTCCCAGAATTTAGGGGGGGTCCCAGAATTTGGGGGGGGTCCCAGAATTTGGGGGGGGGTCACACCCACTGTGTTGGGGGGTCCCATCATGACCCAAGCCCATTGGGTCTCAAAGGTCCCAGGAAGGTCTGGGGGGGGTCCCAGCAATTTTGGGGGGTCCCCAGGGTTGGGGGGGTCACAGAGTTTAGGGGGGGGGTCCCAGGATTTGGGGGGGGTCCCAGGATTTGGGGGGGGGGGTCCCATCATGACCCAAGTGTCTCAAAGGTCCCAGGAAGGTCTGGGAGGTCCCAGGTATTTTGGGGGGGGTCCCAGGTATCTGGGGGGGGGTCCCAGGTATTTTGGGGGGGTCCGTACCTGCTGTCCCTGCTGCGTGGGGGGGGGCGCGGGCCCCGCCCCCCCCGGGGTTTGCCCGTAATAAGCCGCCTGCTGCCGATAATACTCAGCCCAGGCCGCGCTGTAGTCGGGTTGGGGGCCGGGGGGGCCCCGGGACCACCCCCCCGTTGCCACTTGCGCCGCTGGGGGGGGGGACAGGGGGGTCGTGAGGGGGGGGGGACACACTCCCCTGACCCCCCCCGTGCCCCCCCCCGCTGTGGGATTTGGGGGGATTTACCTTGTTTTTTGTAGTATTCCTCCAGGCTTTCGTGTAGTCCTGTTGTGGGGGGGCCCCGGGTTGCTGGGGCTGCTGGCCTGGGGGGGCATGGGGGGGTCAGATACCCCCAAAAAATACAGCAGGGGGGGCATGGGACATCCCCCACAAGGTTTTGGGGGCTCTGGGGGGGCACTGGGGGCTCTGAGGGGGGGTAATGGGGGGGGGGGGGGTCAGGGTCACTGGGGATGTTGGGTCACCCCAGGGCAATTGGGGGGGGTCAAGGTCAACCAGGGGCAACTTGGGGTTCCCTGGGGGGGGGGACAGGGGGCAGTTTGGGGGGTTCCTGTGGGGGGGGTCAAGGTCACCCTGGGGGTCCCCAGAGTCAATTTAGGGGGTCCCTGGGTGGGGGGGGTCGGGGTCATCTTGGGGCAGTTATGGGGGGAAGGGGGGGTCAAGGTCAACCAGGGGTCCCCAGAGTCAATTTAGGGGGTCCCTGGAGGGGGGGGGTCGGGGTCACCCTGGGGCAGTTTGGGGGAAGGGGGGGGTCAAGGTCAACCAGGGGCAACTTGGGGTTCCCTGGGGGGGGGGACAGGGGGCAGTTTGGGGGGTTCCTGGGAGGGGGGGGGGGGGGTCAAGGTCACCCTGGGGTCCCCAGAGTCAATTTAGGGGTCCCTGGGGGCGGGGGGGTGGTCAGGGTCACCCCGGGGCAGTTTTTGGGGGGGGGGGAAGGGGGGGGTCAAGGTCAACCAGGGGCAACTTGGGGTCCCCAGGGGCCATTTGGGGTTCCCTGGGGGGGGGGTCGAGGTCCCAGGGGCAATTTAGGGCCCTCAGGGACAACCTGGGGCTTCCTGGGTGGGGGGGTCAAGCTCCCCAAAGCCATTTTGGGGCAGGGGGGGGCCACACAATTTAGGTTTCCCAAGCAGCATCAAACCCCCCAATACCCCATTTTTTTTAGGGGGGTGGGGGGGAATCACCCACCTATTTTTTTATAATATTCCTCCCAGGCTTGGTGTAATCGGCCTGACCGGTGGGGGGGGGCTGGGGGGGCTCCCCCTGCACGGGGGGGGCGGCGGCGGGGGCGGGGGGCCCCCCCGCACCGGCCCCGGGGGCTGCTGGTAATAATGGGAATAATACGCGGCCCAAGCGGCGTTGGGGTCGGCGGCCGCTGTTTTACCTGGGGGGGGGCAAGAATGAATTAATTAGCTTCATTAAGCCCATGGTGGGGGGTTGTATTAACTAATTAAGGGGTTTTTGGGGGGGGCGCGATACTCACTGGGGTCGTGGGGGGCCGGCGGTTGCCATTGCGGGTAAGTGTTGCCCCAACCTTGGGGGGGGTATTGATGGGGGGGGGGGGCCGCCGGGGCTGTGGAAAAGGGGGAATAAGGTGGGGGGGGGACACATAAACCCCCCCCCCCACCCCCACCCCCCAAAAGGAGGGTTCCCCCTAATTAAGAAATTAATGACTCACTGCGGGGGGGGCGCCGGGGGGGCCTTGGTTGAAGGGTCCTGGGTTGAAGGGTCCCATAGGGCCGGTGGGACCGGGGGGGCCCCCCGGGCCGGGCCCCACGGGGCAAAGCGGCCCCTATATAAAAAGGGGGGGGTTAATAAATCATCGAGGGGGGGTGTGAGGCTAAATTGGGCGTGTCCCCCCCCGCGGCACCTCGATTTTCTCCTCGATGAGCTGCTTGGCGTGGTCGATTTGCTGGGGGGAGCCGCGGATGATGAAGAGCTTGAAATTGGGGTCACCGTTGGGGGGCAACTGGCGGGAAATCTCCACGAACGCCCCCGTTTGTTGGTTAATGGCTTTGACGTTCTCGCCGCCTGCGCGGGGGGGGGCACGGGGGGGCCCCCCAATAATTAATTGAAGGGGTTTGGAGCGTTTTAGGGGGGTTTAGGGGGGGTTTTTTAAAGGGGTTCGCTCACCTCTCCCGATGACCAACCCGCATTTATGGGTGGGGATGGAGAAGGTCATTTCACCCCCGGGGGGGCCCCAATTTCCCTGGCCCCTCCCTCTCCCCGCCCCCCCGGAGGGATCCCCGGGCCGGGGGGTCCCGGGGGGCCGCTCTGCGGGGGAATGGAGGTGTCAGGTTGGGGGGGGGGAAGCGGTTCCCCCCATTTCGGGGGGCCCCGGGTCGCCCCCCCCCTACCCGCAGGCTCTGCAGGAGGTCGTTGATGATGCGGGCGGCGTGTTCGCAACGTTCGGGGGGGCCCATGATGTGGGCGATTTTTTCGGGGCCCGTCCCGTCATCTGGGGGGGGAAGCAGGATTTTAGGGTGCGGGGGGGTCATAGGGGGGTCCCCTGGGGGTTTTGGGGGGGCACAAGGGGTTTTGGGGGGAACAAGGGGGGATTGGGGGGTCCCATCGTGACTCAACCCCAGCAGGGCTCAAAGGGCCAAGGAAGGTCTGGGGGGAATTGGGGGGACCCAGGAAATTTAGGGGGATGTGGGGGGTCCCAAGGAGTTTGGGGGGATCCCCAGGGGGGTCCCCAGGAGGTTCTGGGGGGGCACAGGGGGTTTGGGGGGTCCCATGGTGACCCAACCCCCAGCATGGCTCAAAGGGCCAAGGAAGGTCTGGGGGGAATTTGGGGGGACCCAGGAATTTTTGGGGGTTCTGGGGGGTTGGGAAGTTCTAGGGAGTTTGGGGGGGTCCTCAAGGGGGTCCACTGGAGGTTCTGGGAGGTCCCAAGGGGGTTTGGGGGTCCCAAGGGATGGGGAGGGGGACACATGGTGAGCCACCCCAGCAGATCTCAATGGACCCAGGAAGGTCTGGGGGGAATTTTGGGGGGTCCCAGGAATTTTTGGGGGGAGTTTGGGGGGGTTGAAAGGTCCCAGAGAGTTTGGGGGGGTCCCCAGGAGGGGTCCCAAAGGGGTTTGGGGGGTCCCAAGGGGTGGGGAGGGGGACACATGGTGACCCACCCCAGCAGGTCTCAATGGATCCAGGAAGGTCTGGGGGGAATTTGGGGGGTCCCAGGAACTGGGAGTTTGGGGGGGTTGGGAAGTCCCAGGGAGTTTGGGGGGGTCCCCAGGAGGTTCTGGGGGGTCCCAAGAGAGTTTGGGGGAGCACAGGGGGTCCCATCACGACCCAACCCCAGGAGACCTCAAAGGGCCAAGGAAGGTCTGGGGGGAATTTGGGGGAGTCTGGGGGGATTTAGTGGGGGGGGGTACCCAAAAAATTTGGGGGGGGGCGTTGGTCTCACCTTGTTTAAACTGTATCCGCACCCCCGCGTCGTTCTGGATCTTTTTAATCATCTCGCCGCTGCGGCCGATGACGACGCCCGACCGAGTGCCGCGGGACCGGCACCTGCAGACGGGGCACGGTGACGCGGGGGGGGCGGGAACGCCTCAGCGAGTTATGGGGTATGGGGGGGCTCAGGGACCCCACAGGGTGTTATGGGGCACGGGGGGCGCTCAGGGACCCCACAGGGAGTTATGGGGCAAGGGGGGCGCTCAGGGACCCCACAGGGAGTTATGGGGCAAGGGGGGGGCTCAGGGACCCCATAGGGAGTTATGGGGCAAGGGGGGGGGTCAGGGACCCACAGGGTGTTATGGGGCACGGGGGGCGCTCAGGGACCCCATAGGGAGTTATGGGGCAAGGGGGGCGCTCAGGGACCCCACAGGGAGTTATGGGGCACGGGGGGCGCTCAGGGACCCCATAGGGAGTTATGGGGCACGGGGGGCGCTCAGGGACCCCACAGGGAGTTATGGGGCACGGGGGGCGCTCAGGGACCCCACAGGGTGTTATGGGGCACGGGGGGCGCTCAGGGACCCCACAGGGTGTTATGGGGCAAGGGGGGGCTCAGGGACCCCCATAGGGAGTTATGGGGCAAGGGGGGGGGGTCAGGACCCCACAGGGTGTTATGGGGCACGGGGGGCGCTCAGGGACCCCATATGGAGTTATGGGGCAAGGGGGGGGCTCAGGGACCCCAATGCGGGGAGCATGAGGGGGTCAGGGAACACCATAGGGAGTTATGGGGTATGGGGGGGACTCAGGGACCCCATAGAGAGTTATGGGGGGGACTCAGGGACCCCATGCAGGGGTGTTATGGGGCAAGGGGGGCGCTCAGGGACCCCACAGGATGTTATGGGGTATGGGGGGCGCTCAGGGACCCCATAGGGTGTTATGGGGTATGGGGGGGGCTCAAGGACCCCATAGGGAGTTATGGGGCACAGGGTGGGCTCAAGGACCCCATAGGGAGTTATGGGGTATGGGGGGGGGGCTCAGGGACCCCATAGGGAGTTATGGGGCATGAGGGGCTCAGAAACCCCACAGGGGGACACGGGGGGTGTTTCAAACCGCCCCACAGCGAGCTGGGGGGGGGGGCAGATGTACCCATGTGTTTTGGGGCCCCCCCACACTCACGTCGATGCCGCCCGCCGACCCGGGAACCGTATTCGTTGCGGTCGCCGAAGCCGCCCTGGTCGCGCTCCGCGCAGGATGTCCATCACCATCTCGCAGGCTTGCTGCGGATTGGGGGGCGCAGGGGGGGTTTTTGGGGGGGTTTTGACGGGTGGGGGGTGTTTTCTAATGGGGGGGGGTTGTGTTTACGTGGGGGGCGCACCTGGACTTTGTAGGGATCCCCGATTATCCGCAGCGGTTTGTCCACGTTGGGTGTTTTGCGAACCGTCCTGGATCAGGATCATCTTCACCCCCGCTCGCTCCTATGGGAGGGGACACCGTGATTTCAGGGACCCCCCCACCCCAAAATACACCCCCTGTGGGGGGTCCGGGTTGATTTTTGGGGGGGGTACCTGCAGCTGTTTGATGGTTTCGCCCCCTTTGCCGATAACCAGCCCGGCTTTGCCGGCCGGGATCATGATTTCCTGCACCGTCCCGTTCTGGCGTTGGCGTTCTCATGGAACTGTCCTGGGGGGCCCCCCCGCCCCCGCGACACGATGTCGTCCAGGAGGAGTTTGGCTTTTCTAGAGGGGGGGGACACACACACATTGTGGGGGGGTCAGGGGGTGTGGGTTTGTTTTCTGGGGGTGCAAAGGGGGATATTTGGGGTGTTTCGTACTCACTGCACGGCCTCGGGGGGAGCCGTGAGGGACACGCTGCGCTCGGGTAACCCGCCGCTGTCTGTGGGGGGGGACATGGTTCTGGGACCCGCCCGCACCCCACACAGGGTTTTGGGGACCCCCCCCATACACCCCATGAGGGGTTTTGGGGTGGGAGCCCCTTGCTTTATGTTGAGCATCGTCTCTTATGCCCCCCCACCCCCTATAATTAGTGAAATGGGGGGGCTGTAACACCCCCAAATTAAAGGGGGAATTAGGCCACCCCCCCCAATTAAGGGGGGGAATTAGGGCCCTCCCCCCCCCAATTAAAGGGGGGAATTAGGGCCCACCCCTCAATTAAAGGGGGGAATTAGGGCCCCCCCCAAAATTATAGGGGGGCATTAGGCCCCACCCCCCAATTAAAGGGGGGAATTAGCCCCCCCCCCCCCCCAAATTAAAGGAGGGAATTAGGCCCCCCCCCCTTAAAGGGGGGAATTAGGGCCCCCCCCAATTAAAGGGGGGAATTAGCCCCCCCCACAATTAAAGGGGGGAATTAGGGACCCCCCACCCACAAAGCAGGTGACAACCTTCCACAAAAGTTGGGGACGTTAACCCCCCCACCCTAAATAAAGTGGAGAATGGGGCTCCCCCCGCAGAAAAGGTGACAATTAGGACCCCCCCCAGAAGAAATTGGGGAATGGAGGTGCTGGGGGGGAAGGGGGAGATGTTGGGGGCCCCCTCTGGGAATTAAGGGATCCCAGACCCCCCCTGTTTAATTTTAGCCCCCCCCGGATTAATTTTGGGGTTACCTGGGGAGATCTGTACTTTGCAGCCCGAGTCCTGCTGGATCTTGTTGATTGCTCCCCGCCACGTCCGATAACTGGGGGGGGGGAAGAAAAATATCATATATGGGGGTGCAGGGGGCCCCCCCAAACCCTCCCACCCCCCCTGAACCCCCAACCCCCCCAAAAATCCCACCCCCCCCCAAACTCACTGAGTCCCACCATCCCGTCGGGGACGCGATATTCTTCTGTTACCGTCGATCTGCTGCAAAAGCCACGTTTGGGGGGGTCAAAAACCTCGTGACCCCCCCAAAAACCCCATGTGACCCCCCCCCCAAATCCTCAGGACCCCCCTAAACCCCTTGTGACCCCCCCGAACCCCTTGTG